>NC_017850.1:4644540-4944540 GCF_000002495.2 Pyricularia oryzae 70-15
TCGTCAACAACCACCTGCTACCCCGTACCTGGAAGACTAGATAGCCAATATACTCTGTCCTGTTACCTGATCGCCCGCACCTACCTGTCCGCCCTGCCTGCCCGTGACATTACGTAGCTCCTTCATTAGGTGCCCGCGATGCCTGCGTCACTGCAACCCCCGATCTTAACCGATTCGACCGAGGAACTGATCGAACACCTACAAGGACACCCTGAACAATGGGTGTCTTACATCTCCGATTCCTACCAAAAGCTGCAACTATTGCACGATAGCAACGTCCGCCTGAACTCCTGCCTAGAAATGCAGGAAGCCGAGACCCAACGCGCCCGCGCCGAAACGGACCGTGTCCGCGACAAGGCGCAGGCCGACATTCTGGCCATGGCCATGGAAAAGGCCTCCGCCATAACCTCCCGGGATGCCGCTTTCGCCGAATTAGAGAAAACACGGTCCGAACTGAAGGAAGTTCGGACCGTAACGCTACCCACGGTACACATAACCACCCCCGCCCCAACTACCAACACGCCTGTTGAACCCCTTATGGTTACTCCTATGGGAACGACTCCGCCGCCTGCTTCCGAACATCCCGCCTCCGCCCGCCTTTCTGAACGACTTCCAGACCCCGATAAATTTACGGGCGCCCGCTCCGACCTCCGCCGCTTCGCCACCCAAATCCGGGGGAAAATGACCTCAAACAAAGACCGCTTCCCCAACCCCGAATCACGCCTGATTTATGTAGCCGGTCGACTGTCCGGTAAAGCGTACAACCTGATCCTGCCCAAAATGGTCGGAGGCACACCCCAATTCGGAGATTATACGGATCTCCTCCAATACCTAGAGGAGGCATTCGGGGACCCCGACCACGTCCAAAACGCACAAAACAAATTATACGCCCTGAAGCAGCGGAACGTAGATTTCGCCGAGTATCTGTCGGAGTTCCAACGCCTGTCTCTGGAAGGAGAAATGCCGGAGGATGCCCTCCCCCCTCTTCTATTCCAGGGAATATCGGAAGAGCTCCAGGACATGCTCCTCCACAACCCCGCCCCATCCCGCCAGTACCACGAATTTACCCGACACCTGCAAAGCTTGGATAACCGCTACCGCCAGCACCAGCAGTATAAAAACAGACAGACACGTACCCCTCGGACCGCAGCGCCCCCCGCGCGCGCGGCCCCCCGGACCCAAACCGACATACCGCGGGCCGCCCCCAAGCCAAACGCGGAATTTCCGTTTAACGACCCCATGGACCTAAGCAGCCAACGCCGCCACAACCGCAAAGAAAATATGCTATGCTACCGCTGTGGATCCCAAGAACATTTTGTTGCCAAATGCCCAGAACCGGATACCCGCCGCACGCGGCTGCACCAGGCCGGAATCGAACGATCCAGGTCCAGGTCCAGGTCCCCGCGCCAAATACAAACCAAACTCCCTAAAAACCCCCGCCGCGGCTCGGACGCCAGCCGCTCCAGCAGCCGAAGTTCGAAAAACGGAGCCCGCCTGGGATAAGTCGCCCCCAGGCCGCCAAGGCCGCGCATAGACCGCCGGCGATCCGCATCTCTGCCGCCGCCGTTCACGGGTTCCCCGTTGAAGAGGAATATAACCAACGATCCGACCTGATGATCCTGCCTGCCGAACTGACAGTGGGGGGCCAAAACCTCCCAACCTATGCCCTCACCGATTGCGGTGCGGAAGGAAAATGCTTCCTCGACCAAGGATGGGCCGAAGAACGCCAACTACAAATGTATCCGCTGCGAAACCCATTCGACATCGAAGTATTCGACGGAAGGACCGCCGAAAGTGGGAAGTGCACCCATTATGTCCGAGGACAATTGAGAATCAAGGACCACATCCAGAAAAACGCGCTGTTTTTCGTTACACAGCTAGCCCATTACCCCATTGTGTTAGGAATGCCTTGGCTAAAGCAGCACGACCCAACGATTGGATTCGCGTCACACGTTATTACGTTTGACAGCGACTATTGCCGCCGACACTGCAATATGCCCGACAAACCGGAGAAGGTTAAAGCTTTACACGCCGTACCAAAAAAAAGCCGCCCCCAGTACCAGGCTGACCGACCGCCGTCCCTCCGCGAAATGGATATCGCCCCTATCTCCCTGCAAGCCGCGAGCATGTACGCCCGCCGCCGATCCTGCCGACTGTACGCCGTAACCTTGAAACAGATTGATGAGGTCCTAGCCGCCGACCCCCAAAATAGGAACGGGCCGACCCTGCCCGAAACAATCCGGGAATTCGCGGACGTATTTTCCCCGCAAGAAGCCGAGAAGCTGCCCCCACACCGACCGTCCGACCACCATATCCCGCTTATAGAAGGAAAAACGCCGCCGTTCGGCCCCCTGTACGCCATGTCCCGCGAAGAGCTGATAGCCCTTAAGGAATGGCTGACCGCAGAGTTGAAAAAAGGGTTTATCAGACCCAGTTCGTCATCCGTCGCCTCGCCCGTTTTGTTCGTGAAGAAGCAGGGAGGAGGGTTGAGGTTTTGCGTGGATTACCGCGCGCTGAATAACATTACCGTAAAAGACCGTTACCCGCTGCCGCTAGTCCGAGAGACCCTGAACAACCTGGCCGGCATGAAATTCTTCTCGAAAATCGATATCGTTTCCGCTTTTAACAATATTCGGATTAAAAAGGGGGAAGAATACCTGACGGCATTCCGCACGAGATTCGGCTTATACGAGAGCCTAGTCATGCCTTTCGGGCTAACGGGAGCCCCCGCGACGTTCCAGAGATATATAAACGACTCCCTGCGCGAATACTTAGACGTATTTTGTACAGCCTACCTGGACGACATTTTGATTTATAGCCGCACCCGAACAGAACACGAAGAACATTTGAAACTCGTACTGGAAGCCCTGAGGAAAGCCGGGCTATACGCCAACGCCGCGAAGTGCGAATTCTTCGTGACGGAAACCAAGTTCCTGGGCCTGCTGGTCGGCGTCGAAGGCGTAAAAATGGACCCTGAAAAAATCACCGCTGTCCTGGACTGGCAAACACCCAAAAAGCTTACTGACGTACAAGCATTTTTGGGGTTTGGCAACTTTTACCGGCGCTTTATCCGAGATTTCTCAAAGATCGTAGCCCCTTTGACGAGATTGACCAAGAAAGACGTCGCATTCGAATGGAATAGCGCCTGCGAAACCGCCTTCCGACTGCTGAAGAGAAAGTTTACCGAAGCCCCCGTACTGGCGCACTTCGATTGGGAAAAGGATGTGATCCTGGAGACCGACGCTTCCGATTATGTTTCTGCGGGAATATTGTCACAATACGGCGACGACGGAATACTCCGCCCCGTCGCGTTCTTTTCGAAAAAACACACAGCTACCGAATGCAATTACGAGATTTACGACAAAGAATTGCTAGCCATTATCCGCTGTTTTGAAGAATGGCGCCCGGAACTCGAAGGGACGTCGTCCCCGGTCCAAATAATTACGGACCACCGCAACCTGGAATATTTCACGACGACGAAAATGCTCAACCGCCGACAAGCCCGATGGGCCGAATTCCTGTCAAGATTTAATTTCCGTATCACCTACCGACCCGGGAAACAAGGAGCGAAGCCCGACGCACTAACCAGGAGGTCAGAGGATATGCCTGAGGAGGGGGATGAACGACTTAAGCACCAAACACAAGTCGTACTGAAAGAACACAATTTACCTGCCCGCCCCACCCGGTTACAACCCATAATCCGCCAAAACAAACCCCTATTGCCAAGACACCTGATAGAGCTACTAGACGCCGGATACGAATCCGACCCGATAACGCAATCTGCCCTAGAAGCGTTGAGGACAGGCGCCGACCGCCACCCCAAGCTGCAATTGGCCGAATGCGAAGAACGATCCGGCTATTTGTATTACCGCAATAGACTGTACGTACCCGATTCGAATAATCTGAAAGCCGAGATCCTGCGCCGCTGCCACGACTCCCCCGTCGCCGGTCACCCCGGCAAAGCAAAAACCTACGACCTGCTGTCCCGAGAATATTACTGGCCCGGAATGCTACATTACGTATCATTATGGGTAAAGAAATGCCAGACCTGCCGCCGAATCAACCCGTCCCGCGAAGGCCACCAGGGCCTCCTGCGACCCCTGCCCACTCCTGAACGCTCATGGCAACACCTGTCGATGGATTTTATCACACATTTGCCGCAAAGCAACGGCCACGACGCCATCCTAGTGGTCGTAGACCGCCTGACTAAGATGAGACACTTCGTCCCTTGTAAAGGGACCTGCAATGCCGAGGACACCGCCAACCTGTACCTACACCACGTATGGAAACTACACGGGTTGCCCCTGACGATAGTTTCGGATAGAGGCACCCAATTCGTGTCGAAGTTTTGGAAACACCTGACAACCCGTTTGAAAATCGACAGCCTGCTATCCACTGCTCACCACCCCGAGACTGACGGACAGACCGAGCGTTTTAACGCGTCCCTGGAACAATATTTGAGAGCTTATGTGGCCTACCTGCAAGATGATTGGGAAAGTTGGCTTCCCCTCGCCGAATTCACAGCCAACTCCCACAAGTCCGAGACCACCGGAACCTCCCCGTTTTACGCGACTTACGGATTCCATCCCCGCATGGGATTCGAGCCGGTACCCCTGAACCAGCCTTTGCCCGCCCAGCGGGATGCCGAAAAGCTAGCCGCCCGAATGGAAGCCATTCTGGAACAAGCCCGCGCCGAAATGACCGCCGCCCAAGCCCGTTACGAAGAACAGGCGAACCGACACCGTACCCCGGCCCGCCGGCTTACCGTCGGCCAATATGTATGGTTAGACGCACGGAACATCCAGACCGCCCGCCCGCAGAAGAAACTGGATTGGAAGAACTTGGGACCCTTCCGAATTTCTGAAGTGATTAGCCCGTACGCCTACCGTTTGGACCTGCCGTCGTCTATGAGAGTACACCCTGTTTTCAATATAAACCGACTAAAACCTGCTGACGTTGAGCCCCTGCCGGGCCAACAACCTGCACCGCCACCCCATTTGGAAGTGGAAGGTGAGAGAGAATACGAAGTCGAAGAGATCCTCGACTCCTTTTGGGAAACCCGCGGCCGAGGAGGCCGCCGGCTGAAATATATCGTCCGTTGGGCTGGATATAGCGAACCCACGACTGAACCTGCCGATTACCTGGAAAACGCTGCTCAATTGGTAAAGAATTTCCACCGTCGATACCCCCATAAGCCCGGGCCCCGGCCGTGACGGAGCTCGGCCTGGAAGGGGGGAATACTGTCACAGACCTGAAGGACAGCCACTGGGCTGTCGCTTAGTCATGACCCCTGTCACGTGAAGGCGCGAGGGCCGAGCGCCTCGCGCGCGTATATCTACGCGAAATCTCTGCAGTCTCCGATATGTAGCTCCTCGAGCTACGTCTTCGTCAACAACCACCTGCTACCCCGTACCTGGAAGACTAGATAGCCAATATACTCTGTCCTGTTACCTGATCGCCCGCACCTACCTGTCCGCCCTGCCTGCCCGTGACAAGACTGCAGAGATTTCGCGTAGATATACGCGCGCGAGGCGCTCGGCCCTCGCGCCTTCACGTGACAGGGGTCATGACTAAGCGACAGCCCAGTGGCTGTCCTTCAGGTCTGTGACACCGCTGCGTTTTATTAATATTTTAAAAATATTATTAATTAGGAAATTACAAATATACCGCTAAATATTTAAATATGGGTAACCGTTCCTTTTATAAAACGATCGTAGCGATTCTGGTTTGAATTTGCTTTCCCGCGCGGTATTCGCCCTACTGCGGTAAATTTCGACATATTGGGTATATATGCGGATTTTTAAAATAATTGGAAATTTTGGGGACGTTATAGTATAAATATATTTGCGGTAAATGCAATTGTGTTATTATAAAACGGGATTATATTCGGCATAAATTAAATTGTTAACGATTTTTTAAGTAAAAAATTGATGCGGGGTGGCCCACGGTTTTTTCGAAAATCAAGGTTTTGTAACCCCCTCTTTAAGGGGGCCCACAACGAACAGCCCCCAAGTATGTTATATTTAGTCTCAGTGCTCAGACTAGACCATCCTTGCTTCGCAAAGTGGACCGAGCGCTCCATGTACCTTACCAGCCACATGGTTTTTCGACCAATTACATCGGTCGAAAAAAAACCGCTCGTTCTAGTCTGAGGACAACTTGTCGATTTTCGTCGTTCATGGAGGTTGGAATGTACAGTATGCGCATTGTGCGCGCACCGTACAGGCAAAAGGCGATACAGTTAAATTACTGTGCATTTTACATATAAATTAAAAAGTCAAATAATAAATCGAATAAAAATTTTAAAATTGCAAAATAAATACTTTTATATAACTAAAAATCCGGGGTTTTTAACAGTATTTTATAATTTATTTTATTATTTATATTGGCCGGGCTATTAACCGTTTTACCTATTTTATTCGTTTTTTTATTTTTTATTATATCAACAATTATATATACGGTAAAAATTCTAATTTTTGTTTAAAAATAATATTTATATTAATATATAAATATATTTAATCGAATTTTTTATACAAATAATTATTTTAAATTTTATAATAAAAAATATAAAATTTATTAAATTAATTAAATTTATTTTATTTTTATAAATAATAGGTTTGGTATTTAAATATTTATATATAATAATATTATATATTTTAAACGTATAATACTTATTTTATTTTATTTTTATACATTTTATTTATTTAAATAAAAATAAAAATAGTAATAATTGCAAATATTGTTATTTTTGTTAATAAAATAGCCAATTTTGGGTTTTTTGCAAAACGGATCTAACGTGGGCGTTTATTTTTATATAACGTCTAATCGTTCAAATTTTAGTCTTGGTATTGTAAAAATTGGTTAAAATGCAAACCCGTTTCGATTGCAAATTTTACTAAAATTTTATTTGTTTTACTTTTTCGGTTTTTTAATTTGTTATATTACGTAATATTAATACCAAAATTTATATATATAAAATTTATACCAATATTACCCTCCACGTGCAAAAATTTTCAAATTTTACCAAAATTTAAAATAATAATAAAATAAAATCGAAAAAATATAAAATTTTAACAAAATCCAACCTCCACGAAAAAATGAAGGAAGGCCTATATCCAATTCGGCCAATTTGCGTATTAAAAATATAAATTAAATCGCTGTTAATAAATACGGCCGACCGTATATCCAACGTGCAAACCGTATATTTTTACAATTTTTACTTATTTTATTATAAAGGAGTGAAATTTTGAAAATCGCGATTTTACCTCCACGAAGGACGAAAATCGACAAGTTGTCCTCAGACCTGATCCAGCGTGATTTTTGCCTGGACCCACAGGGTACATTGCAAAGCCACGAATTGAGCCACAGGTTCAACTGTGGAGCGCGCGATCAGGGGTGAGCCCTGAGACTATGTTATATTATAGCGCACCTGTGAAAAAATATTGCAACCCTACAGGGTCACCACCCCACCTTGGAGGTTGCAATAAAATTGCACACCTACTTACTGTACCTTTCCTGAGTAAGTTTTCCGGGAAATGGGGACGCCAATATATCGGACGAGTAGTTTTGCCCTCTGGCTCCTCGTGATAGCCATTCAAACGTTCAAAAAGCTTTCAAATTTCTTAAAGATGTGCCAACAGGCGGGTATCTATGCTTAATATGAAACGGGTCTGGTGACCGACTTGAAAACACACGCGTGCTAATTCTTTCGTAGTATATCAGAGGTGGGTCTGTTTGCCAGGCTCGTCATTGCCTCCCCACACGTTTCGCATATCTTCCTCATCAATATCGTACTTAGGAGAAATTACAGCAGGTTCAGACTCGTCCTCCCAGTGATTGGACTCAGACTCGCTCTGTGGGGCAACAGAGCTTGTGTTGTTTTCATCCGTTGATGACATTTTAGAAACGTCGAAATCGATTTCTGAAAGATCCGGCTTGGCCTGGGCCTCGACGGCAGGCCGAGGTGTTTCCTGTGGCGAAGTGGAACGGCCCGACTGGGCTGCTGCGCGCGGCTTAGCCTTGCCCTTGCCCTTTGATTTCTTAGCCACAACAGCGCCCTCATCGTCTTGCCTTTGGTCCCTCTCTTTTAGTCCACGACCGTTGGCAGAAAAGGATGAGGGAGCCGGCAGAGATGTCCTAGAGCGGCCGGACTGGGGGCTGGGTCGTGAGGTTTCCCATGGCCTTCGGGGCACGTTCGCAATGATTACAGGGTACTGATTCCCGAGTTAGTCGATCTTTGTTCAATGAGTCCGGAACAATGATAAGGTATAATGTGTGTCTGGGACTTACATTCCAATCCCCATACTCGAGCTTCCTGGCCTTATCGTAGAGAAGCTCCTCTTCAGGGTCCAGTTTGTCATCTCCGATGATGCCTGAATCCTCATGGACATTGCTAGAGCTGCTGGTACGGCTGGGGCCCCCGGGAGAGTTCGATTGGCCACCGCCATTGCCGTTCTTACCGCCAAGTAGCGGGGTGTATGGGTTGACATCCGAGGTGATCTCTCCAGGGCTGGGAATCCAGTATTTACCCTTTCCTCCACGCTCATATCGCATGCCAGCCTTCACTCGTGCAAGTCGTGACTTAGAAGATTCATGCGCCATGATTTTGTCACGCGAGTCAAAGCCACGATATCCATACTTGTCCCCCTTGAAAGTCTCCTTGGAGTCCTCGATGAGGTCGCGAATGCCAAATGAGTCTCGAAGCGCAAATTTAACAGGCATTCGAGCCTCCTCAATAGCATCGTTGGCGAAATCGTGCCACGAAAAGGCGTACCAATGAGCGACCGCAAAAATAGGCATCTCAATGCAGATGAGGAAGTCCTGGATCGCCGCGGCCAGGTTGTCGGGGGAGTATCCTTCCACCTTGTCCGTGATAGCACCCAGCCATACAAGGATGGAGAGGAAGAAGCCTTGCCAATATGAGGCAAAAATGATAAGTTTGATACAGAGGAACTTGGGCACCGGGCGAAAGGGCTTGAGATCGTCGTGCATACACACCCAAAAGAGGGCAAGGCAGTAAAGACAGATGGTCATGCTGACGTTGTAGACCAGCCCGCTCCAGAAATAGCCCGAGTCAAGACCCAGATATCCTTCTTTGTAGGTGCCCGTTGCCTTCATTATGACGGCTGCCAGGGCGAGTGTAGGCTTTAGCCATGCGTATTGTAGGATTCCGCGCTTGATGGCCAGGAAGGAATATGGGTCCGATATGTCGACCCGTGACATAACATAGTTCATGGGCCATAGATGTTCGACTGGCTCGCGTCCATGGGTCATAATGATGAGAGCTCGTTCGCCGCTCAGGTAGTTGATCAACAGTTGGAAGAAGGTATAAATCGTGAAAGCCTGGGGGTTGCCGTCCATCGTGAACTCGTCAGCATTTTGGTACGATAGAAAAGAGTGCAGTCGCCAGAGAGTCTAAGTCTTTGGAGTTTGTCTATACACACCTCGTATACGTCACGAATCGGGTCAACAAAGGCAGCCGTTTTGAGAGAGATCATGCTGAGCCATGATGCTATTGAATATAGCGGCACCCTAAACCGTGCGAACAGTCAGTAAAGATCATACCGAGCGGCCGAGTCGAGTAGTATATGATATCATTTACATGAGTAGAATTCGCACTACATATCGTTGTAGAAGGGGCTTGCGATAGTTTTTTCTGTGGCAAGTTAGTCGTCGAACCGAGACCACATGATCGGGTTACGCAATACGCACGTCTGGAAGAAAATCGAGCTGTGAAAGAGGCAGTCACCGATCGAATAGGGAATTTGGTCAGCCTAGTTCGCACACCCATGAGGAAGAGTTTCGAATCGAAGGTTGCCTTACATGACCGACAAGATAGTGGCAACAAGCGACGATACACCGGCGACCGCGGTGAGGGCGCTCGCAAGCTTCTCACCCGTACCTCCGGCAGGCATTTCTGTAGGGGTTTTGCTCCAAGGGAGCGACAGAAAATCGAAGGCTATGTCAAGGCCAGAAAACAGCTCATGCTTCTCAGAACGGGCTGTGCTCCAAGCAAGAAAAAGGAAAAAAAAAAAAAAAAAAAAAAAACCTGGCCAGAGGTTGATGCGCAGGATAAAAAGAGATAAAAAATCGGGGTTATGATAAGGTTAGGCAGAACTTAGGAAGCATCACCAAATGACGCGCTACAACTGATGCCGACGAGATGGAGTAAATGCAGCTTACCTACAGCCAATGAATGGTTATTGTGGGCATAAGCAAGTGAACTCATCCCTGCAATGTTGGGGGTGCAACACAGGCGGGGTGATCCTTTAGAGCCGTCATAAGCGCACGTGCCAGTAGTCTCCCTGTTCCCGCACGCCCCCTAGCGGTTGAAAATGATCCCCGTAAGCAGCAAGCCTTTCGGGCCATCAGATCAATTTGAATTGAATTCATTTGACGCGTGTCGCGAGGTGGATTTGGTGATCCAAGGCCCCCGGTACCTACCGACCGAGATACCCTCAATTTACGCAGCACTTGCCACACCTCTACGACTTCATAACAGCTTACCCTGGCAGCCAAGCAACTAACTGGAGACTAAGGCACCTACCAAAGCTTAGTTTGGGTGCTTGCTTCCAACAGGTACCTTAGACATCTACCGACCGCTACATTAGCTTCGCCAAACGAGTTCGCAGATCACCTCCGGCCCGACAGACCAGCTACCTCTCCGCCCGCATATGAATGATAGTTCCTCAACAGACTGTTCTCGGGACTCTATCTGACTCCGCTCTCCACGTCAAGCACGTGAAACGTTCACATCCTCGACCGACTGGTGATGGACTCAATCATGGCAAACTGTTTGCCCCGCTGAACAAACAGCTTGAAGAGAGGCGGGAGCTGGTGTGAGCGCGAAGGGACAACAAAAGCGCCCTGCTATCTTGCTCACCATGGCTGGGGATGTCACAAATGGAGTTAATTGGTACGCCGTCTCGCCACACAGCGAACGTGCCGCTGGTTTGGAGGCGTATAAACTGACCATGGAATCATGTTTACCTCGTTAGGATCTTCCTCGTATGGATGATTGTTGCTTCATTGCTGTGAGTCTGCAAAGCCCCCTCTATCTTATTTTCTGTCACCGACTATTTTACTGACAACCTCGCGCGCTTCTTTCTTTAGGTCCTCTTTCTTTGTCTTGTACTTCAACCGTGTCTTTGCTTCCATCATATCTTGGGCGCTGAGAACCTACTCATGGCACCAGTATCGAGTCTATATCGACATACAGGCGCTTCAGGTCTCCCTTCTTGCAGGGCGAGTCTTCTTCACTGGCCTTCGGTACCACGGCGACAATGAAACAATACTCATACAGCATGGTTTTGTTACCTGGTCTTATTGGCTGCGGAGGGTCCGGTCTGTGAGCATTGGCAAGGAGTATGAAAACGAGAAAGACACAAATGGGAAGGCATTTGCGGACGAGGCTGGACGACAGGGTGGTGCTCGAGGTGGTACCTCGCGGTTACCATGCCGAGTCAATGTGTCTCTTGTAGGCTTGGAGTGGTTCATTTACAACCGCAGCCCGGCATACGAGTACGTCAAGCAACGCATGATGGAGGACGATATTCTTGATACAGGGGAGACGACTGGCGTCCATGAAAAAGAGGCTACATCCGACAACCTCAGACAACGGCGCTCCCATAACTCCGAGGGGCACACCGAGCCTCCAGGAACAGGTTCAACGGAAACACGACAGAGTGCCAAAAATCGTCTGTTACGGTCCAAGCCCGACCCAGCGAGCCATGCCGGCCAGCAACGTCCCAGCAGCGTGCGCTCAAACTCGCCCGATGAAGCCGTGGGTGATAAGGGTACGGCAGACGATGAAATGCCAATGCTCCTGCAGCTTCTCCCAATACACTTTCAGTGCGAGAAGGCTGCCATGGTGATCGGGAATGAAAATACGAAAGCCATCTTGGTGATGAAGACAGACAGTGTGGATGGTGAAATCGATGCTTGCGCAACCGATACCGTCGATCCTTACCGTCAACTTTTCAAAATGAAGTTCCAGCGGCCCACTGTTGACATGGTGGATAACGAGGATTTCAAGGAGGACCAGGCAGACAGGGCGGCTCGGGAAAGGCATGTAGCGCAACAATCTGAGCCAATTCCAAAACAGTCCCTGTTCACTCGGCAAAGGCGTAAGATATATGGCACCTTACGGAACCATATGCCTTTCTTGCGGAAGTCTGTCGAGTCTTTTGCGGTTGATTATGAGAAGGGTGGTAGTGGTGACCGTGGGGGCCCACCACTAGTTTCTCATATCCCCGGTATCAATCATTGGCAGGGCCTCTCTAGATACCTCGACCAGGATGATGATGACAGAAGCCGCTGGACGGGGACCGAGTATGCCGCCATCAGTAACGTCGTCGACAGCACCGAGGCTAGCATGGTCGTTTATTGGGATGCGGTAGGGAAGGTTGCCCGTCAACCTACACACACCCCTGAGGCAACTGGAGACGCGCATCACGACATAAACGGCGAAAAGCCTCCCGCCTGGGGCATAAATATCTCCTTGAAAGGAGGCTCAGTCACATATGGTCCGTGGGCCGATAGACAACGAGCGGATTTGCAGCGAGTGTTCGCGCCTAGCCTTTGCAAAGATGCGGTCCCGGCTCGGCCCTTGGCCGAAGGCTCATTCAGGGTTCCGACCAAATTCAAACTACTCATCGAGCTGGAAAATGATGTCGTTCTCAGGCTGCCACACCGAGAGGAGTCCAAGAATTGGCGGTGGAAGGGGCAAGACGCTCTGGGTGATGCACGTCGGTCGTTGGCTGGCAAGCCAAAGGCTGGTCTTCGGTCCAAAAAGAAGGAAGCGGCTACTACAGTTCGTCAGCGACCGTATGGCTGGTTGGACGTCAAAATTGCAGCCAACGCCACCATCGCATTCGAGATGGACATGGTTGCTGGTGATACTGGGTACTCTATGGATCTGCGCGTCGACCTCCCAGCAGCCGAGATTTCGACCAGTGTGAACCACCAGTTGTTGTTGCGTTCTGGGCCACAGCGCATCGTCTGTGATTTGTCTACCCCTCTCAAATGGAATGCTCCTCGACAATGGTTGTTTGATATAGACTGCCAAGGCCTCGAGTTGTTCATTCTCAGAGATCACATCTTTCTCCTCGTAGATCTTGTTGACGACTGGGCCAGTGGGCCTCCAGTCGATTACTTGGTGTTCACGCCGTTCAAATACTGCCTCAACCTGTCATTACGTGATTTGAAGCTATACCTCAACATCAATGATGCCAACATAATCAACAATCCCACCGACCTAGAAGACAACGCCTTCATCATACTATCGAGTCCGCTCCTCGAAGCAAACACTTGCATCCCAATCGATAAATACAGGCCCCCTCGCAACGCGATTCCTTTTGATGTCAAGACTGACCTGGCCACCGTTGCTTTACACTTGCCGCCTTGGAATACTCAAGCCCCCTTTCTGGCATCCAAGGAGATTGCGCAAGGAGAGAACCTTAACATCAGTGGCGCTTATCACTACAATGCGACGACTTCGACAGCAAACACGGACACCTTGGTATTGGATCTCAGCGCCCAGTCTCCCTCGGCAAAATTGTACGGCTTCCTCATACGCTACTTCCTGAAACTCAAAGACAACTATTTTGGCGACGACGTCCATTTCAAGACACTGGAAGAATACCAAGAGCTGCTGCGGCTCAAGCAGACGAATCCCGAGGCGGAGCTCCACGACAGACCTCCCCCCAAGAAATCCAACGACCTTGATGTTATATTAACAATCCGTGCAGACGACCCCAAGGTGATGCTGCCCGCCAATCTCTATTCGACCGAGAAACATATCCAGATCGATACGGCTTGTCTATCCGCAGACTTACGTTTCACAAACTACTACATGGACCTTAGTCTTGATGTTGCGCCGCTTAGCTTATCCCTTGGAAGTGAGGCCCAGGGTTCAGACACGCCATTGAGTGCTTCAACCAGCACGCAACTATTTGTGGATGGTGTCACGATATATGGGCACCGATTATTCGGTCTACCGCCTGTGGAGCCGACATACCTGTGTAACTGGGACATCTCAGCTGGTCCAGTGACAGGCGAGTGTACGGCGGAATTTCTCTTGGCCCTGGCGAACGGGGGAAAAGCCTTCATTTTCACTCTGGACGATGAGGAAAATGCCCTCATACCAGCGTCTGCTCTTGTTCTGTACGATGTGACCTTCCTCCGGGTTTTCGTAGAGTCTGTGCACATCTGGCTGCATGTGGAAGAAGCTGCATTTCTCCTGTCGACCGATGCCATTGACATCAAGTTCAACGATTGGGCTAATACTCACTACTCGAGGCGTGCCAATATCAACATGCCCGACATACAGTTCTCATGTGTCAATTCGGAGGCGCTTCTGCGCCACAGAGCCAGGCCACAACGAGTGGTCGAAGCCGACGCGGTTGTCAAGACCAGTGTCCATCTTGCCATTGTTGGGCGGAAGTTCAACTTCACAGAAAATCGCAGACTACAACAAGAGCTTCTACGACGCGAAGACCAGCGCACGCGGCGAACAGATTTTCTGCTGCTGCCAGAGCTGCTTGGACCACACGAGCCGGCCATATTGGACCCGCCGGCTCAGCCATATCCCTCAGTGCCACCACCAACCAATAGGGAAGATATACAAGACCTGGGAGGTGATGTCTCTTCGTTCAATTCTGGACGTAGCTCACATGGATTTCGCGGGCTCCGCCACAAGAGCTCTTTTCTTTCTCTGGAAAGTTCGAGTGCAAGCAGTGTAGTTCGAGCTCGGAGCTCTCATCGCTCAAGTATGAGCTCGCGGTATCAGAATCAGCTTCGGCCTCTATCAACACTCGATCCCCGACCCACTAGAAGGATATCGCAGCGATCGAAACAGCGCCGAGAAATATCTGCATCCACCCGCCATTCGGCTTTCTACAGCGCTGCTGGCGATTACAATGAGCGTCGCGATGCCAATCACGACACAGTCGCTTTCTCGAGTCAATATTTTGCCCCTCATTTTCCGCTGAATAACGTGGTGGTAGACACGTCCGATACAGATTTTCACAGCGGCGCGACTGATGCAGACGACGATTCAGGTGTGGAAACCACCGAGTTCAATCTAGGAGACATCGATCCGGATATGCTTAGCGAGGACCATACGCATACGAGCATAATGTTGGAAACGCCAAGTGGAGTGACAGTGCTTCTCAATGCAGCATCTGTTCGTTACATTGCCGCCTTGCTGGGTGCAATCCAGCCTTCTGAGCCAGAAGATATCCTAGACAACCTCCAGACAAGTTCGATAACTGGCATCTTAGACCTGCAGAAGGATCAACTGAGCAAAGGGTCCATCGGTGAAATCGTCTTGAGGATCCCGAAGGCAGACTTGCGCTTCGTCAATCCTTCTAACATGGACTCTCATATGTCAGGATCAGAAGAGCAGGATCAATACGACTTTTCAATGTCCAAGCTAGCTCTTGCCTTCCGCACAGAAAGCTCATGGACGGATGCTTTCGAACCCGAATCGAGAGAGTCCCGACATTCATTCCATGCAAGGGTTGGCTCAGTGGAAGTGTCTGCTTCCGAGAGACCTAGCAAAATTGATGATGTCCAATGCGCCGTGACGGCTCGGATCGAAAATGTCCTGACTTCGATGGGATCCAAGGGCGTCACCAACATTGACGCGGATGTTGGTCTTGTCCAGGCTAGTGCAGCGTCTGAGAAGATCGAATACATGGCGTCACTAATACACAGAACCAACGTTCTTGCCAGCGACCTAGGCAAGCTTCTCATGACGACAATTCAGAAAGAGGAGCAGGTTGTGCAATATCTCGTTTCCGTCCTTGCTATCCAAGGACATTCTGCGCCAGATCCTGGCTTTTTAGTTCGTCCATCAGCCACATTGAGATCTGCCTCGCAGCATGTCCGCACCTATGACTCTTGGAAGTTGGCCATGCGCTTGCGTCAGATGTGGACGAAACTGGATCCACAAGCCAGAGAAGATCTCCGCGTACAATGCATCGGAGGGCAGCCCAAGATGCCAGCTGACGCTCGACAGCAAGCATTCTCCTATTTTCAACGATGGAGGAGTTGGGACCTGGATAACTTGAACCAGGCTATACTCATGAACAAGGTTTTCGGTACACCCGATGAAACCCACTCATCGACCTCGGCCTCCACAAATGTGCCCCTGATGGCGACCATCCGCGTTCATCAAACTAAGCTGGCCATTGACCCCGGGCCAAAGCAAAATGAGATTTTGCTGCTTGACCTCGCTGCTAAGCTTCACCGTGATGTTTCCGATGTGGTACCGAGAACGGCGGAGGCCACTGAACCAATCCCTAGCACTTTACTAACGGTGCTCAACCTTTACTGCGGCACCGCCGCTGTCAATCTCAACTGGGATCTTTGCGAATTAGCCGAAGATGTTCTCAAATTATTTTGTCAAATGCGATCAGATACTGTGTCTGAGCCTTCGTTTGACTCTGAGAAGACTGAGCTAGGCAAGGCACTTGGCAGCAAGAAGACAGACCAGGCCTTCCATGTCGTTCTAGAGGTTGAACAAGGGAATGTTGCCATTGATACGATCAATTTGAACGGAAGATCATCAGGCCAGGGTCTGAAAGCATCTCTGTTGATGGGGCATGGCCGGCGTGGCTCATCTGATACCAACTTTATACTGAGTTGCGATACTATATCGTCTCGCATACGCAACCACGCGGAACTGGTTACCACCTTTCGACTTGCTCAGCCTAGCGTCTTCGTTTCTCACGAACTCCACGCCACCGAGACTATAAACGAGCATACTATCAAAGTTACAGCCAGCAGCGACAAACTGTCATTGGCTATTAGGCAGGAGCCTATTGCACTTATGGAGGTCCTAGATACCCTGATCAAGGACGAAGTCAGTCAACTGTACAGGCTGAAACATCTTTTTCCTACCACCTCGCCGCCAAAGTCTTCCGCACCCCCGTTGTCGCCTACCAAGAAGATTGCGGACAAACTGTCCAGTTTCAGGGTCAATGTCGCCATGTTCCTGAATGAGTATACCATCAGCCTACCGCTTCTTCGATCTCTGACCTACAACATCAGTGGCGTTGTATCTCGTGCTGCTATAGCAGCGAATTCCGGAAGGGAGCTAATCTTTGACTTTGACGTCAAAGAGAACTCTCATGACATGCAGATCACGATCAATGACAGAGCACGAAGCATCTCGCTCCTCCAGATCCCTCCAACTAATGGCCGAATTACTAGTCTATTCGGTCAGGGAGACAACACCACCACCGTTTATGCATCAGTAGAGCTCATACAACTGGATGCTTCTGCTGTCTACAGCTTACTGTCCGCACTGAACAGACCAGAGATATCTAGTACGCTCAACGAGATCCAAGAGCAGGTTCAGATCATCAAGGGCCATCTCGAGGAGATTTTTGAGCCAGAAGACGGGCCCAACAAAGATTTGATAGAGTCGCCCGGCCAGCCAAAGCCCTCGCTCTTCATCTACTCGATACATTTGACATTCGCAGGCCTGGAAGTGTTTGGAGATACACCACTAAAATCTGCTCAAGAACCAGTCGCTCGCCTGCTATTCGCTTTGGATAGCATCCATGTCGAAGTCGCCAACCGGGCAGATCAGCATAGTCGCGTGCTAGAGAATCCCGAAATACATCTCAGTCTTCGCAAGGTCGCTTTGGAGATTAGAAAGGGCAGGCCTGGTGCCATGGCTGTCTGCGGAAGCGTCGCTTTCGGGGCTCTAGTGACGGCCACATCAAGAGTCCTCGAGAACGGCACAGAAGAGCGAAACCTGAACGTGAAGAGCAACGGCTTCGAAGTCGTCTTGTCACCCGAGACTGTTTCCACGTTTGTAGATGTCGTCGGTTATATGGGCGACAAGATCAAAGACCTGGACACGTCGCGAGAGCGTGAATACCTACGTAAACTTCGCCAGAACAGGCCCAAGATTGCCATCAATGACGAGGAAGAGGACGATGAATCGGACATAATCGAATCGTTCTTCTCATCCATGGTGTACTCATTTGAGATTCGGGATATCAACGTATCTTGGCACGTTCTCGGATTACGCGAAGAGCCCGCTCCTGGCAAGGACGATCTCGTGGTTTCGCTACAAAGGATTGAGTTCGCCACTCGGACAAGAAACTCGGCGAGGCTGACCATTGAGAACCTTCAAGTACAAATGGCCCCGCCGACGGGAGACAGAAGGGTTCGCTCATCTAACTCGGCTCTGCTGCCCGAAGTCGTTTTCAGTGTGGCCTACGTCTCGACCGCAGATGCACGGCGTCTAGCGTTCCAAGCTGTTGGTAAATCGGTTGATATCCGCTTGACACCTGGCTTCATCATCCCAGCCGCAAACTTGGGTGATTCGATAGGCCTCTCTATCAAGAACATACGAGAAGCTTCAGAGAATTGGGTGCCACCACCAAATCAGCTTGATTCCGTCGATGAAGCCAGCCCACCGCCTGATCCACCGCCTCGAGCTCGATCTATTCTGGGAAGCAAAAGACTGGAATCAATGCTGATTGATGCAGACTTCCAGGGTGCTGTCGTTCATGTCAGTGGAAAGAAGTCGGCTGATGAATGGGCAAGTTATCAAAAGCAGAACCGCCCGAGCATGGGAACCAAGTACGGGCAATCCGCAAGCGACGAACCTGCAGGGGGAAGTACTGAGCTTCGCACCCCTGGCCTTGCCCTCAAGGTTGAGTATCGCGACAACGGCAAAGAGGATCCGACACTTTACGCCGAGTTAAGAATACAAGCATCAAGCAACATACTATACCCATCGGTTGTCCCACTGATTGTAGACATCACCAACAGCGTCAAAGAAGTGGTCAGTGACGATTCGGAAACTCAAGCGCAGCCTCCAAAACCCAAGGCGAAACTTGATACCAAAGAAAAGCTTGGCCAAGAGGACAGCATCTTGCTGAGTGCGGATCCAACTGCGGCGCTGGGACGCATTAGGCTCAATCTAGGCTTGAGGATTTGTCGACAGGAGTTTTCACTCAGCTGTCAACCAATTGCTAGGGTTGCTGCTACAGCTAGCTTTGAGGACATATACTTCACCATCAACACAGTCCGGTCGGTGGATCAGGGCAACTTCTTGGCAATATCGGGTGCAATGAGCAAAATCCAAGCCTCTGTCCAGCATGTTTACTCACGCGAGTCAACTGGGAGCTTCGAGGTTGACTCTATGGTCCTCTCAATGATGAACAGCAAGCATGTCAGCGGTATCAGCGGCGTGTCTGCAATCCTCAAAGTCAGCCCCATGAAAGTTGCAATCAATGCCAAACAGCTTCAAGACTTTTTGCTGTTCCGAGAGATCTGGGTTCCTCGCGACCTTAAGAAAGCCGCCACCGAGACAACATCTACAGACACAAGCACTACACCCGTCATGGCTAAGCTGACGACAGAGACCTCCCAGGGCCACCTGGTGCAGCGCTACCAACAGGTGGCAGCCACCACAGCATTCCCATGGACTGCTACCATTTCGATTAGCTCACTCGACATCAGCGTAGATCTGGGCCAGGCCATTGGGAAATCGGTCTTCTCCATCCATGAGTTCTGGATCTCTTCCAAGAAAACATCGGACTGGGAGCAGAATCTGTGCCTAGGCTTCCAGCGAATTGGAATTGACAGCACCGGCCGCATGAGCGGCTTCGTGGCAATGCAAAACTTTAAGCTCCGCACCTCCATTCAATGGCCTGAACGGGAGCAGGCGCTCAACGAGACACCACTGGTGCAGGCGTCCATCAGCTTCAGTCAATTCCGAGCCAAGATCGCATTTGACTATCAAGCCTTTCTGGTGGCCGACATCACATCGATGGACTTCCTCATGTACAACGTCCGAAGAAGTCTCGAGGGTGGTGGGGACAGGCTGGTCGCGAGCTTCAACGGCGATGCGGTGCAAGCGTTTGGAACAACCACATCCGCTGCACAGGCAGTGGCTCTGTATCAAGCATTCCAGAAGCTGGTGCAGGAGCGCAGGACAAATTTTGAGGCTTCAGTACGAGAGATTGAGAAGTTCACACGCCGTCGATCCTCAACGGTGCCAGAGGTCGTCAAGAGGCTCACCATACCTAAGAAGGACGATGACGGCGTTTCAAAATCCCCCATCTCACTGGATACAGATGTAGTGGTAACCCTGAAAGCACTTAATCTGGGCGTCTTCCCGTCCACCTTCTCGGACCACCAAGTTTTCAAGATGGAGGCGCTTAACGCACAGGCACGATTCGCAGCCAGTGCTGGTGGCAGGGATCGCAGGATTCACAGCATGTTGGGCCTGACACTCGGTCAGCTCCGGATCGGTCTGGCAGGAGTCAGGCACGTGGAGGCGCCCAGGTCTGTCAACGAGCTTTCCGTTGACGATGTCGTGCTGAGCGCTACGGGATCCAGGGGTGGGACAATTCTCAAGGTTCCCAAGGTCGAGGCAGTGATGCAGACCTGGCAGGCTCCGGAATCACGACACATTGATTACATATTCAAGAGCGCGTTCGAGGGCAAGGTCGAGGTTGGTTGGAACTACAGCCGCATCAGTTATATCCGTGGTATGTGGGCCAACCACTCGAAGACCTTGGCTCTGGCCTCTGGTAAGGAGCTCGCCCTACCAGCAATCAAGGTGACGGGCATTCCGGGTCAGGACGAAGAAAAAAAGGAGGCCACCACAGCCCGAGGCGGGAGTGCATCATCCGCAGCCTCGGAGATTGCGAATGCGATGAAGAGCGCCGCCGGGAGCGCCGTGGCCGCCGCTGCGGGCAAACCAGAGGACACCGCGGAGAGCCGAGGTCAGACACGGAGTCGCCGCGGGAGCGGAAGCAGTCAGACTAATAAGATCACGGCCGAGGTCCATGTGCCTCAGAGCAAGTATGAATACACGCCACTGGAGCCGCCAATCATCGAGACGCCGCAGCTAAGAGACATGGGCGAGGCGACGCCGCCACTCGAATGGATTGGGCTCCACCGCGACAGGCTGCCGAACTTAACGCATCAGATAGTAATTGTTTCGTTGCTGGAGTTGGCTGGGGAGGTGGAGGATGCATACAAGAAGATCTTGGGATCTTCGTAGGGAGGCTAGCTATGGGCCAAGCCAGTTTTCTTGTTGTCTTTTATTCCACGTTACTTTTTTAAAGCATTATATGCATATGTTTTGCGGCGTCTTTACTGGGATTCGGATACCATACTAGTACATATAGAGATGATATTTTGGTAGAAAGAGACTACTATTAATTGTTGTGAGTTTACGCGTTGCAAATCTTCGGTTTCTACTTTATACGTGAAGAAAGCGTTTCGATATCTACCGAAGTAGGCACGTCTAGGATCGACAGACAAGTTTTCTGGACTGCGGTACTGCTATTATTATGTTATACGTAGTTGGTAGCAAATAAGCAATTAAAACCCCCGACAATGTTGAGCCAGCAAGCTCCCAGTCTTCGAACCATTGAGGCTTTTCTTGGCCACCTTCCAGCCTAGCGTCTAATCTGATGTGCTGATTGCTGTATGCTGGCTAGCTCTCCGGAAGCTCCGGCAACTCAACAGCAGTTCTGCACTAATATCATTTTGACTCACATATTAAAATATTGACGTGGCTACCAAGGCCCTTCTAGTCATATATGTTTGCCGTTCGAGTCAAAAACTCTTGGTTAAATCCAAGTCGAATTCGCCTCCTCATCGCTCGTTTCGTTTACCGTTCGCATTGAGACACGTGCAAAGGCCTCGCCTCACGTCACTCAGGGTTTGCTAACCCTCGATGCGGGTGGAGTGGATCCGAGCTTTGCCTGGTTGCTTGGCCAGTGGAAGCTAAAACTCGGCGGGGTCTAGCCAATGCAAGGGAAAAGAGAAAAAAAAAAAGAAAAAAAGGCGGGGTTGAAAGCTTCCAAAACAAGACGCACATAATGTGTGGGTTTCGGCGCAAGTGAGGGGTCAAACAGACTGCGGGTTCGCAACAAGCCATGTTGCGGGCTTGCAGACGTCAAGGTTTAGGTTTCACGTCGTCACTGCTCTTTGCCATTGGCATCCTACGCACATCACAAGGGGATGGGTATAACTGTTTCTTTTCTTCTTGTCCTTTGGTAATAATAATTACCTGAAGGTATGTTCTTCCTGAGAGTACGAATGGCATTGTTACTAGCTAGGTCCATGCATGCTCCCTCCAAATAGATAGCTATTTTAAGAGGCAGCTCCCAGTAGAAAAGTCTTTTTTTTTTCCCTCGCCCATCCTATGTTTCTCCTCCAGATAAAGTGGACATGCAGATTCTCTTTCTCTTCTGAGGAGCCCCGTGTGATCCTGTCGCCACTTTTTTGTCAGCAAGTAAACCGGAGCGTAGACCTCGACCCCGCTGCAGCAAACGCACGCCGGTAGACAATAAAAATTTCTCCCGCCTCCTGCTGCCCCGCTCAGCACTTCGTTCCCTTCTCTCTTCCACCACCTCCCGTTGAACGGCCAAAACAACAAAGAACCATTATCTTGACGTCGAGGACGTCAAGCCAATACCGCCAAGATGGTCAAGTAAGTAACAAGTCTATCTGCAAACAATGTGCAAGATGCAATATCCAATATACAAAACCCCGCGTTCGGGCACCATGAAGTCCCTCTATCGCATCATGTCGCCCTCGCTGGTTGTTGGACAAACGGTTAGGAATTAGATGGCTAACGTATCTTTCTACAAATAGCTTCACGATCGATGAGATTCGGTAAGTACTTTCTATGGTTGTCAAGCAGACAACTTGCCTTGAGACATCCCCGATGGTTTGGTGGTTTTCGGGAACGCGCAGCTCTCGAGGATGGAAACAAGATTGGGCTGGTTCTAATACGAGTGGCGTTTGTTTTTACAACAGGGCCTTGATGGACAAGCCCTGCAATGTCAGGAACATGTCCGTCATTGCCCACGTCGACCACGGCAAGTCGACCCTCACCGATTCCCTGCTCGCCAAGGCCGGTATTATCTCGACCGCAAAGGCTGGAGACCAGCGCGCAACAGACACACGAGCGGACGAGCAGGAGCGTGGTATCACCATCAAGTCAACAGCCATCTCTCTGTATGGCAATCTGCCCAGCGATGACGATCTTAAGGACATCGTCGGCCAGAAGGTCGATGGCAAGGATTTCTTGATCAACCTGATCGACTCGCCCGGTCACGTTGATTTCTCATCAGAGGTCACTGCTGCCCTCCGTGTTACTGACGGTGCTCTCGTCGTCGTCGACACCGTAGAGGGTGTGTGTGTGCAGACCGAGACTGTGCTTCGTCAGGCTCTCGGTGAGCGCATCAAGCCCGTCATCATCATCAACAAGGTCGACCGTGCTCTGCTCGAGCTCCAGGTCACCAAGGAGGATCTTTACCAGTCTTTCTCGCGTACTATCGAGTCCGTCAACGTCATCATCTCGACTTACTTTGACAAGTCCCTCGGTGACGTCCAGGTCTACCCCTACAAGGGTACCGTCGCTTTCGGTTCCGGTCTGCACGGCTGGGCCTTCACTGTCCGCCAGTTCGCCGTCAGGTACGCCAAGAAGTTCGGTGTCGACCGCAACAAGATGATGGAGCGTCTGTGGGTAAGTAGATAAGAATCTCTGAGCAAATAGTTCTCCCTACTCTGCGAAAGTTTCCAGCAATGGTTCCTTTTTGGGCCTCTTATCCCAGTCACATAATGCTGATTATTCTTTTTTCTCTTGTGCAGGGCGACAACTACTTCAACCCCGCCACCAAGAAGTGGACCACCAAGTCGGAGCACGAGGGCAAGCAGCTCGAGCGTGCCTTCAACCAGTTCATCCTGGACCCCATCTTCCGTATCTTCAAGGCCGTCATGAACTTCAAGAGGGACGAGGTCGACCAGCTCCTCGCCAAGCTTGAGCTCAAGCTCCCCACCGAGGACAAGGAGAAGGAGGGCAAGCAGCTGCTCAAGGCTGTCATGCGTACTTTCCTGCCCGCTGCCGACTCCTTGTTGGAGATGATGATTCTCCACCTCCCCTCGCCCGTTACCGCCCAGCGGTACCGTGTCGAGACCCTGTACGAGGGTCCCCCTGATGACGCTGCTGCCATCGCCATCCGTGACTGTGACCCCAAGGGTCCTCTCATGCTTTACGTGTCTAAGATGGTGCCGACCTCCGACAAGGGTCGTTTCTACGCCTTCGGACGTGTCTTCGCCGGTACCGTCCGCTCCGGTCTTAAGGTCCGCATCCAGGGCCCCAACTACACCCCAGGCAAGAAGGAGGACCTTTTCATCAAGGCCGTCCAGCGTACCGTGCTCATGATGGGTGGCAAGGTCGAGCCCATCGACGACATGCCTGCCGGTAACATTGTCGGTCTGGTCGGTATCGACCAGTTCCTGCTCAAGTCCGGTACCCTTACCACCGACGAGACCGCCCACAACCTCAAGGTCATGAAGTTCTCCGTCTCCCCTGTCGTGCAGCAGAGTGTCCAGGTCAAGAACGCCCAGGATCTGCCCAAGCTCGTTGAGGGTCTTAAGCGTCTGTCCAAGTCCGACCCTTGTGTTCTGACCATGACCAACGAGTCTGGTGAGCACATCGTCGCCGGTGCCGGTGAGCTGCACTTGGAGATTTGCTTGAAGGATCTCGAGGAGGACCACGCCGGTGTTCCCCTGATCATCTCGGACCCTGTCGTCCAGTACCGTGAGACCGTTGCTGGCAAGTCTAGCATGACTGCTCTGTCCAAGTCGCCCAACAAGCACAACCGTCTGTACATGAACGCTGAGCCCCTCACTGAGGAGCTTGCCCAACTCATCGACGACGGCAAGATCACCCCCCGTGACGACTTCAAGGCCCGTGCCCGTGTCCTTGCTGACGAGCACGGCTGGGATGTCACTGACGCCCGTAAGATCTGGACTTTCGGTCCCGACACCAACGGCCCCAACTTGCTGGTTGACCAGACCAAGGCCGTCCAGTACCTCAACGAAATCAAGGACTCCGTCGTCTCCGGTTTCCAGTGGGCCACCCGTGAGGGTGTGCTTGCTGAGGAGCCCATGCGTGGTATCCGCTTCAACATTCTGGATGTGACCCTGCACGCCGATGCCATCCACCGTGGTGCCGGTCAGCTCATGCCCACTACCCGCCGTGTCCTGTACGCCTCTACCCTTTTGGCCGAGCCCGCCATCCTCGAGCCCGTCTTCTTGGTCGAGATCCAGGTTCCCGAGCAGGCCATGGGTGGTGTCTACAGTGTCCTTACCCGCCGCCGTGGTATGGTCTTCAACGAGGAGCAGCGTCCCGGTACTCCTCTGTTCACCATCAAGGCCTACCTTCCCGTCATGGAGTCTTTCGGTTTCAACGCCGATCTGCGCCAGGGTACCTCTGGCCAGGCCTTCCCCCAGTCCGTCTTCGACCACTGGCAGGTTCTGCAGGGTGGTTCTCCCCTCGACGCCACCTCCAAGACCGGTACCGTCGTCCAGAACACCAGGAAGCGCAAGGGTCTCAAGCCCGAGGTTCCCGGTGTCGAGAACGTAAGTCAAATCCTCTGTTTACCCACTGAATCACCCTTTCTTGAGAGAAATCATATGCTTACTAGAATCATCAATATAGTACTACGACAAGTTGTAAACGGCTTTTGGCCAAGTTGGTATACCCGATCCTTGATCCTTTCTCTAGCATCACTCAGCAGGGCAGGCTCCACTGGCAATGAGCGCCAGTCAGGTTCCCATTTTCTCGGCGGTCGGTGGTACAAAAAAGCGGAATGGACGTATCTTTGGAGGGCTGTTTGAACAGCATATGAGGATGGCGGTGGAAGATGAGCACGTCGCTACTGGCGTCCTTAGATACGATCTGCTTGTCTTGTAGAACTTTATTTGCATTATGAACGCGTTGATGACACTAGTTAATATTTGGATTCCCTTTGATTGAAGTGTGAACGCCTCCTGCGGGAGATATGTGTGACTTGCAATTCCTCGCCAGTTTCATGAGTTGAGAGGGAGGGGGCCATGATAAACATAAATTTGACTCAACATCGTATCGGCCACTGGTTTTTCGAGGCCTTGCGTTTCTCATACTGCATCAAGGCCGGATTGTCATTTAAATCACCAAGACCAATATGAACAGCAGAATGTGTATATACATTGGGACACTTTCGACTTTACTTGATTGAATTAATGGAACACGTACAAGACAAATAAATGGATATAATATTTTAAGCTGCGACGAGCGTTATCCAAAACAAGAGAAACCCGAGCAAATCAAACCCACCTAACAGAACAGTAACGCCTAAGCTTCAAAGAGACAACACACGCGACTAGGGTATGTACTTCACGACTAGCAGTAAGCCCCTATCTCTGTTTCCAAGCCGCTCATGCAGTGGAAGCCAGAGGCGTGGGCTCAACACCAACACGCTCCTTGCTCAGGATGTCGAGCAGGAGCTGCGACGGCCTGTTGTCCCTGAAGACCTTCTCGCTGTTCTTGAACATCTTCACGTTTGCGAGGTACTTGTCAAAGAGGAAGGAGCTGTCCATTGGGCCTCCTTTGGCCTCGGGGTGGAACTGCGTGGAGAAAATCGGGCGAGTCTTGTGCATCATACCTAATATACCACAACGTTAGTGACAAAAAAAACATACAGGCTCCCCATTGGCAACACGGCATGGTCGACGACTTACCCTCATTACTGCCGTCGTTAAGGTTCACAAAGTACTCAATGAACTCGCTGGGCAGGGTGCTCGTGTCAACAGCATAACCGTGGTTCTGGCTGGTAATGTGGCATTGTCCAGTGGTCAACTGCATCAAGGTCAAGTCAGTAAGACATTCAGAAGGCCTCATCAAACGGAAAATACCAACGGCTTTATAAAACTTACGTCGAGTGCGGGGATGTTGTGCGCCCGGTTGCCGTACTTGAGCTTCAAGGTGCGAGCCCCAACAGCCAGAGCAAGCAGCTGGTGGCCCAGGCAAATACCCATAATGGGGACAGGGGATGTCTCCATGAGCCTACGAAGGTTGTAGATGGTCTCCTGGCAGTGAGTAGGGTCACCAGGTCCGTTGGAGATGAACACTCCGTCGAAGTTGGAGGCGACCTTGTGGATCGGGTAGTCGTACGGGAAGACAGTCACGGACGCTCCGCGGCTGACCAAGCTCCTGAGGATGTTCTCCTTCACACCACAGTCGATCAGGCCAATGTGGAATGTTGGGTCGGGAGACTCGACCACAAAAGGAGCCTTGGTGCTGACACGCTTCACAAGGTTGATCAGGCCGGGGTCAACGAAGCTCTCGTCCTCGTCGGCATCGTACTCCTGACCAATGGTGATACGAGCAAGAGATGAACCTTGCTCCCGGAGGTGGGTGACAATAGCACGGGTGTCAACGCCCGAGATGATGGGCACACCTTCGCGGGCGCACCACTCGTTCAGACCCTCAACGGCGGTCCAGTGGCTGTACTTCTCGGCGATATCCGAGACGACAACGCCGGCGCACTGAATGTGGGGGGACTCGAAGTACTTGAGCAGGTTGTACTCGTCACGCTCCTTGGACGGAACACCGTAGTTGCCAATGAGCGGCTGAGTGAAAACCAGGATTTGGCCACGGTATGAGGGGTCCGTCATAGACTCGGGGTAGCCCACGAGCGAAGTGGTGAAGACGGCTTCACCAGAGATGTTGGAGTTGGCGCCGTATGCGGTACCGTGGAACACGGGGCCATCCTAAACCACAAAACAAGAGCATCAGCATTGCGGGTCGTAAGGTGGAAGCTAGACAGAGACCACATGGGATGACATGACTTACACGAATGGTGAAGGTTGCATCGAGCCCAGCAACTGGGGCGGTGGCTCGTGATCGCTGGGCGGGCATCTTTCGGCCCTTGCTGCCGTGGGCAAATTGCTGCTGCTGGCTGCTGCTGACGAAGCGCAGCTGCTTGGCGGCAGGCCGGGCGTTAGAGGCAAGAGCACCAGCGGCACGGAATGCCGGTGCCGTCTTCGTGGCGGCGGCCATGCGGAAAGACACTCGGGAGAGCATCATGTCGTCGGTATCTTGGAATTTTTTGAACTTGATTCGTAAATCTGAGAGGCTTTCTGTGATAGGTGATCAAGGGGGTTTTAAGCGGACAGGGCCCTCCACAGATGGTCTAGCAACCCTTGTCAGTCAAGTCCACACAGGGTTGAGGCGGTGAGTCAAGCAGCAGAGGCTGCGAGTCTACCGAGTCGGGAAGGGCACGAACCTGAGAGATAGTCCTGGGTGGGAGATCAATGTCAGTAAAAACGGATTGTCAACGGATCACGGTAATGCATGTGGTGTGTCTGATGAAGTAGGTATGGGATATCAATGGCACGAGACACGGTTGCTCGAGCGTGGCTTTGAGCAGAAAAGTTGTGACAGAACTTGGTGAACAGGGCGACATAGGATGGGATGGGGGTGGGGTCAAAGCTACTACGTAGGCAAGGGCAGAGTCAAGTGGCAGGAAACCTACCTGAGAAGTGAATTCTGACGGGCGACCGTTCATAAGCGCGGCTTTGGGGGTTCCAGCTTTAAAGCGGACAGAAGTAAGAAGGTAAGATGAAAAGGATTGATGTGTGTCGTAAGTGCTGTCGCGTGTGTGGGTTGGGTAGACGCTGGATTTGTATTTACCTTATCCGGGGATGACGGGGTGTGAGGGAGGGGAGGAATTGGGAATTGGGAATTGGAATGGGATTTTGAGCTCAGAGCTATCCCAGTTTCTTGCGCTTTGCACGAGCAAAAAAAAAAAAGAGAAAAAAATCTTGGGGGTCTGGTGGGGCTTATCGTCGATATGCAACGGTTCCCATTGGTGAAAGAGTCAGTTCGCGAGCGGGCTTGATGTGGGGGCCTTGTCAACGTCCTCTGCGCAACGATCGGGGTCTCGAGAGCCGCAATCGGAGCATGAATGACATGGGAGACAAAAAGGCAAAGGCATGGTGGGCTCTCCTACAAGATATGCGTCACGTCACAGGTGTCAGGTCCAGCACTAAAGTTAGTACCCAGTAATTAGTGATAGAACACCTGGCCAGTTGGCTGAGCGAATTGAGTGCGTACCTGGCAGGTATCTACTGTAAGAACCTATTTAGCAGAGAGCCTAGGAGTAAAAGCTAAATAGTCCAGACTCCAGAGATGCAGATGCAATTTTGCCCCACAATCGCCAAGTAATATGAAAGTAAGAAAGAGAGAAAAGTTATATACGGTAATCATCGGCAGTGATTTAAAAAAGAAAAGAAAAAGTATGATTTTTTGTTATCCAGCCCATAAAAGTTGCCCCTCTTTTCGTAGGCGGTTGGACTCTTTAATGGGCAAAGCACTATTAGTGTTGACTGCTGCATAGCTGGGGTCGGCTTGACATGTTCAGAACTATTTATTCACTCACTTCTTTTACAATTCATGCTTGGTGTATCAGGAAGGATAATCATATGCTCGATACACCGGCTTGATCGAAGATTCGAACAGTCGATCTACATTGACGAGGGCCCCTGAGCAATGGATAGCCTAGTTAAAAAAAAAAAAAAAAAAAAAAAAAGCTGCTGAAAATATAGCGGGACTTGTTACAATTATGAACAGGGCACACATGCTTTGCCAAGAACCTAGAATCATAACGTAGTTTGTTTCAATGTTTTACTGCACTTCTGCTGTCTATCCAACCAGTGGTGTCTTGGTGTGTATTCGCACTGAAAACAAAAAAGCAATTTTACAATGCCCCCAGTTCCTTGAGCTTGCCAATCAGTCCATCGACATCCTCAACCTTGCCGCCGCCCTTTCTTGGCGGAGGCTCTGTAAGGGTAGGAAAGAAGTAAAAAGTCAGCATATCCATTCGGCATAGGATCAACAGTAATGGATCCATCCGTCTTGACATTTAGGGTGTGCATCATCTTACCAGTAACCTTGAGGACTTTGAGCCTGCTCTCGGCCGAGACGCCATAGTCCGACAGCTTCTTCTTCTCAAACGGCTTCTTCTTGGCCTTCATGATGTTGGGCAAGCTGGCGTACCGCGGCTCGTTCAGACGCAGGTCCGTGGTGATGATCATGGGCAGCTTGGCCTTGACCGTCTCGACGCCGCCGTCGACCTCACACGTGACGCTGACCGAGTCGCCCTCGCCAAACTCGACCTTGCTAGCCTGCGTCGCCTGAGGCCAGCCCAGCAGCGCGGCGAGCATCTGGCCCGTCTGCGCCGAGTCGTCGTCGATGCTCTGCTTGCCCAGGATCACCAGGTTGCTCTTGTGCTCCTCGGCCGCCTTGCGCAGCAGCTTAGCCACGCCGAGCGGCTCCAGCTGCTCCTCCCCGGTCTCGACGTGCACGCCGCGGTCCGCACCCATCGCCAGCGCCGTCCGCAGCACGTCCTGCGCCTTGGACGGGCCGGCAGAGATGACGCAGATGTCCTCCACGCCGCCCGGTGCCGACTTCTTCTCGCGGATCCGCACCGCCTCCTCGACCGAGAGCTCATCGAATGGGTTCATGCTGTGCTTGACTCCGGCAGTCTCGACGCCCGTCTGGGCTTTGTTCACTCGAGGCTTGACCTGGTAGAGGTGGCGGGCCGCATTGGGAAGCGGGCGTGTCCGTCAGCGATTTGCTTCCACCCTCGAGCTTTATCAAAATGACTTCTGGCTAACTGAAAACTCACGGCATAGTCAATCACCCGCTTGACGGGCACTAATATCCTCAATGCAGACATGATTGTTGTGAATTGTTATTCCTGTCCGAGGAGGGCTAAAAATGGAATCACGAATGATGATGATGTCGTGGACAAGGCCGCTTCCTTGTATGATTCGGCCCAAGCGGCTAACCTCGGACTTGAGCGAGGGTGGGTTGGGAGGTGACAAAAGAGGGGCTGCGGCGTAGACTCTATCAATATGGCATACATAACAGATAATGGCCCGTGCGTGATTCACTTTAACCACCTACTAGCTCCTCTCAGGCCCTAACCCTTGATCAGTTCCTTTGCGCGCCGTGGCTTGCAGGAAAGCAAGGGACCGGGTACCTCACGCCGTAACACATGAAAGCTAGTGACTGTGATTTGTTAGGTAGCAGATCAAACCGCGCGAGAAAAGCCACTTTGAGCACGAATGAGGCAAACATATCAAAAGTTTGAAATGTGCAAATAAGTACGCTCATAAAGCTTGCAAAATATGTCTATCGCCTCCAAACGAGGGCCCCAGGGCAACCTCGCATCTTCTCCAGACTCACACGTCCCCATCTAAACCACCCATCCCAACATCTTCCCCAAAGCATTTTTTGTCCGACTACCAATCATCCCATTCATCCTTTTTGGCCGTTTGGCTAGCCGAAGCACTTCCGGGTCCTCCTGCACCGCCGCTTCCACCCTTGCCCATGGCCGCGGTGCCAATGGAGCTTGGCTTCGGCTGCTGCTTCTGCTGTTGTTCAGGGATGTCGGAAAAGTCATCCCAGAACCCCTTGCGGGTCTCGTCGATCGGGGCTTGCCGCACTTGCTGATATTGCCGGCTGTCCGGCCCCTCGACAAATCGGTTGAAGCTGGTTTGTGCGCTCTTGGCTCCCTGCTGCGCCGCTCGCCCAACCGTACCTGCAGTATTGCGAGCCTGTGCTGCAAAGTCCGAATCTGCGATCTAGATTTTGGGGCAGTAAATGTCAGTATCCCAGAAGTAGAAAAAGAAATGATAGTGTCGAAGGAGACAGAGACGTAGATTCCACATACCTGCTTTGCGGTGGGCTGAATATAATTATTATTCACTGTAGTGGCAGTCTTCGTGACGGTCGATGCGAACCAGCCAAAGCCCTTGGAGAGTGCAGCCACCGGGTTGTTCTGCAGCTCGTCCATTGAGGGCAGAGCCGTGTTGCCGCCGGCTCCTCCTGGCGCAGGCGCTGGCGTGTTTCCAAATCCGGCGTACTTGCCGCCCTGGCTCGGCGGCAGGTCCTCTGACCTCGAGGCGTTGTCGGCCCCGAGCCTAGCAAAGTACTTGTCATCCACCCTCGTCTTTCCTCCACTCGTCGCGCCGCCGCTTGGGCTCTCAGACCTGCTGCCGCCGAGCGACGGGTCGTCCCGGAACCTGCCACCACCGCCACCATTCTTGGACCCGTCCGCGGAGCCACCAAGCGGCGCAGTCGACCTGTTGGTGTTCTCGGCGGGAGCAGCCTTCTTCTTCTCCCCGGGGACGTACTCGCGCCCGTCAACCAGCGCGCTGAGGCGCTCCTTGTACTCGTCGCCCGCCTCACCGCCGTAGCGCTCCGCGATAGTGGCGTCGTCCCACGAGATTCCCCTCAGCTCCGTGTCGGCGTGCTTCTCGAAGAACTCGCGCCACCGCTCGTTGCCTCCAAGCCGCATTCGCTCAATCTCGGCCGCCTTAAACGCGTCCATCGAGATGGACCGCACAAACGAAATGTGCACGCCCAGGCCTCGGTGCACGCCAGCGCATGACAGGCAGATGAAAATGCCGAACTTGGGTGACGCCCACTGCGGAGACGGGGCGCCGCAGTCGCAGCACAGGCTGTTCTTGGACTCTTTCTGGATCGCGAGGAGCTGTCGTGGGAGAAAAGAGCTCTTTGTTAGACTTGATCTTTGATCCCTTCGTTTTTCTGCGCCTCAAGGTCCTGGCCGTGTCTGTGTGTGTGTCTCTCACCTTTGACCGAGTCTCCGGGTCGACCTCCCACATGCCCTTGGAGGCCATTTGCGCTGATGTGATGACTGACCCCTCAATCAAGTCCTTGTCCTAGGGTGGGTGTGTTACGTAGGGGCAACAAAAAAAACGTATGTAATGCTAGTTCGTTGGCAAATAGTATGCTTTCGAACTTTGGGACTGAAATGTTCACCGTTTCGAAAGACACCTTCGCTGGTACCCATTGGGGGTAAGATGCAGGGGCTGCCACAGAGTTACACGTCTCAATTTAGCCTTTTTGCTAGGGGGATACCCTGGAAACCCTGAGATCTAGGCTTACCTCTTACTGGCACTAGCAACCCATCAGCCAGCCAGCAGCGGGGCGAGCACGGTCTCGAAGCCACAACCACGACCGTCTGGAACAACTCCCAAGATGTAAGCTCCAATGAACAATACCAGCGCGATCTCTCTTCTTTTCTTTAACTTGGGATTTCTAGAAAGCATTCTAAATTTAAAAAGAGAGAAAAAGGGGGAACTCTGGGCTCGGTGGAAGTAGGAACCTACTCGGCCAAATAACCTCGTCATACGTAGCAATTGACCAAGAATACCTGCTCGTGTCAAAGACGTTTGAGCACTTCCTCACACCCAACATATTCGTCGCGTTCACCAACTCACCACCCAAGTAAGAACGGTAGCCGACTCGAAACCATTCCTTCGATATGTGCGCTCCTGTGCTTCACTTGGGTTGTTTGCTAACGAGACTGCGTCCAGCCCTTCCCATGTTTTTCTTCTTATCACTACGCAAAACGAATGGTTACGGTCATCAGAATACGTACTATGACAGGTTCATGAGCATGTAAACGTTTGTGTTTGTGAGAATCAGCTATGAGATGTGAGCCATATCAGATTATTGGGAATGCGCTGGACAAGCGAATAATAAGGGTCCTGAGGTCTAAATGTCATGTCATAAAAAGAAACCGATAGATGGACACCAATGCCCCTCCTTTTTTTTATCCGCCTCTCTTCATTCCTTTCACGTCATATCCGCCGTAAAAAGTTCGTCAAACTCCCGTGATAAATCAATGTGATCGTACGAGTAGCCAAATAATACAACGGGCAAAAGCCGGGCTAGGCTGGGAAAGGGGTAAAAGGTAGCTCGTTCCGTGAACCGTGTGTTTTCATCGTGTTGCTCAGATCAAAGTCTAAGCAGTGGTGGCTGGGGCGGCCGGGGCGGCAGCCGGGGCGGCAGCCGCATCAGTGGCGGCGGCAGAAGCGGCCTCGACGGCGGGGGCGGCGGTCTCGGTTCCGTTGGCCTCGGTCGAGGCCTCGCCTTCTTGTGCGACATCGTCGTCGGTCTTGTCGGGGCTGTCGATGGCGACCTTGACGGCAATCTCACGGCTGTCAATCTGCTTGCCGTTCATCTCGGTCACAGCCTTCTGTTGAAGCTCCTCGGAAGCAAGGGTGACAAAGCCGAAACCACGTCCCTTGCGGGGCTCGTTGCGGGCCTGGAGCTTCTTGATCATGAAACGGGGGATGGGGCGGAGGGCGATCTTGGCGGAAACAGGTTCGTATGCGGCAAAGACCTCCTTGAGCTATATCCATATGCATCATCTCAAGTTAGGAACATGGTCTCATATGATTCTGACTTTCAGACTTCGGGACGGGAAGAGCTTACGCGAGCCTCGGTCATGTCGTAGGGCAGGTTGGCAACCATGACCTTGGTCTTGGAGGCAATGCCATCGGCAGGAGGGCCACGCTCACGGCGCTCGCGGGGCTCCCGGGGAGCACGAGGCTCCTTCTTGGCCTTTTCATCCTTGTCAGTCTGGTTCTTGTTCGTGATGTCGGTCAGTGGCTTGACCTCGGCATCAGTGGTACCAGCAGCCTGAGCATCGGTGGCGCCCTCCTGTCCCTGGTTCTCCTGCGCATTAGAATTCTTGTGTCAGCATATGTGTGTTTAACCGGAGACAATTTGAGATGATGCGACATACGTCAGAGCGACCGGCCCGGCCGGCGCCGCCGCGACCGCGACCAGAGCGGCCGCGACCACGGGTAGAACGAGAACGGCGGGTTCCCTCGGCACCCTCGCCGTTGGCGCCCTCCTCCTTCGGCTGCGTGGGCTCGGGCTTGCGAGCAAGCTGAACCGAGACCTTGCGCTCAAGGACCTCCTGGCCCGAAAGCTCAGCGATGGCACGCTCAGCCTCGTTTGGGGTCGAGAGGTCGACGAAGGCGTAGCCGACAGGACGGTCGGTGCGGGGGTTCTTGGGGATCGAGATGCGCTCACTGATGGTGTACTGTTAGCTTTCTGATTTGGGAAGGTATGATGTTGCGCATTGTGGGGAGCGACGGGTTCCGAAGTCTGGTCTAATCGCAATGTGGCTGAACAACAGAGCGGGACCGTCTTGATAGATGAGACAAAAACACCGTATTGGCTGGACCCCAACAAATTCCAAGTGGTAAGGAGTCATGTTGCGCGATGCAGACGTCATGACCATAAATCGAAGCGCGGAAAACACCACAACGATGCAAATGCGACCAAAAAGAGCAGAAAGGGTCAAGATGGCTGGATGCAGTTGATGAAAAAAATGACAACTTACACAAGGTAGCCCTTGAAGAACTCGGTCAACTTCCCCTCGCTTGTAGCGTATGCGAGGTTGCCGATGTAGAGACGGCGACCTTCGACAGCGCTGGCATGGTTGTCGTCGTTGGCCTTGGTGTCGGCCTTGCCAGAGATGGAGGTGTCGGCCAGAGTGGCGGCAACGTCGGTGACGGCGGCGTCAGTGGTGGGAACGTTCTCAACGGGAGCAGACATCTTGGACTTGGTGATGAGAATTGGGAGACGGCGAAAGGATTCGGCGGTTGTTGTAAAGTCGACGTTGACTTGAGTTTGGGATAACTCTGGAACTAAGCGGGGGAAGTTGTTAGGGTAGCTTCGTGCCCTAGATTGTGAAAGGTTGGCGGGTGGGTGCAAAGATTGCTTTCGCTGATCTTGAGATTGGTTGTGATGAAGATGGAGAGGGAAAAAAGAGGAGAGGACGAAACCAAGAGCCACAAGGAGGCGCGCCGACGAAATTCTAAATATTTTTTCGCAGACCCTGGGCGAGTTCCATCTTTCGGGGAATTAAGCGAAAGGGAGGGAAGAATCGGGTGGGTCTGAGCCAAGCAGTACTTGGAGGGGAAGTTGCGGTGCGCGGGAACTACGGTGTAAGGGGACTTGCGATGGTGGCTACTTGAGGTAGCGGTAGACTCCACCTTCCTCCACCAAAACTGATTTTTGCAACGTGGGAGATGAACGTGGCTTCCTTTCACCCAAGAGAAATGCTACTGCGACTCAAAGTCGGTAAACCAGGTTACGAATGCCCATCTAATAAGGAAGTGCCTTATTGAGTTTAGTACGGAATTAAGAGATAGGTATCATTCGTGGACTGTGTTAGCAGTTCTGTGTGTGGGCTTTGGGTAGATATGAAGCTTTTTGGGCATGGAGCCGGGGGGGGGGGGGGTTGTTTTGAAGGCTTTGTTGTTTTGCTTGCTGTCATTCCATTTTTTTATTTGCTCATCTCGATTTTATGTGTGATGCTCCGTCTGGCAACCAACTACATATGACCAATGAAGTATCGGGCACGGTTTACGTAAACCACTCACAAATTATGTCTATTCGAGAACACACACGTCAGAAGCCCTATGCGACTCTCTTCTGACAGCGAGAGTGACCTCCACTTCTGAGCTGCAAAATGATAAGGCAACTGCTATGAGGCTGTGGCAAAATCTAGAACTTGAGGAAGCTGAAGAGCAGTTCTTGTCATTTGGTTGATACCAGCGGAAGTTGCATCCGGCCGAACAGATATCACTTGGCATTGATGGAATGCGCCGATTACTGTACGAAGAAGGTCAAGTAAGGAGGTAGGTAGGAATGATGCTCGTTCAGTAGGTATCTAAGGTAGGTAGGTAAGGTATCCAAAGAGGACACGCGTGCTCAAGGTACATGCATGCGCAGTGTGAATATCAAGTCGTGCTTGATCGCGCAATCTCAAATTGCGGGCATAATAGGAGGTTTTGATTTCTCGAGCTCGGACACAATACATAGTATATTATGTACCCTTGTGTCGTATTACAACGGACTCAGCAAGCCAGGATCATACACAGGGCTACCTTGTGCAACCCCCTTATTGGCGAAATGATCATGTCAAAATTGCAATGAGCAATCTGGTTAAAACGGGGGGCTTGCACAAAACGCAATCTCTCGGTGGTCTTTCTAGAAGACGTCCAATGTGGAGAGGGCAGCGCTGGCCGTACCGGGGTCTGGAATTGAATGGGATGGCAGTTGGAGACGAGTTGGCTAAAAAGCATTGATTTTTAAAATGTGCGCCGACCTACAGTGCGCGCGGAATGTACGGTAAATATGTAGGGAAGGTATGTATGGCTTGCAGTCGGGATCCTGTTGGTTCTTTTTCTCAGGGATCTTTCTTATCTCTTGTTTACTTCTTGGGGGGGTTTTTTTTTTGTACTTTCAGTCGCATGGGGAATCCCGCGCAAACAGTCACAAACGAGGTTGCCAAGCCTTTTTTTTTCTTTTCTGAGGTAGTTTTTTCTCTGTGGCCGGCACCGGCGCTACCCCCGCGTTTTGCGTTTTGCCTTGGGCCGACTGTAAAATTGCTGCTAGTCAAATGTCGTGCAGTGTGCTTTGGATTATCACCCTGTCTGCTCCAAAACTAGGCCTGTCTGACATCATTGCACCGTTGAGAACATACCTAACCAACATTTTCTTCTCTTTTTAGTCTATTCACTCCTTGTAATTGGCATACCCTTGCGTGCGCCTAGAAAGCGTGTCAGACTACCTCCAGTATCACCTATATTCCCCCTCGCATAAATACTCCATAGGTCTGGTCAAGCTATATCTCCTGTCAACAGGCGGTACAGGTAGTAGTCGGACCTATCCCGCATCGCGAGTGAGCTTGAGAGCCAATACTCGCCCAGTTGATAAAAAAAAAAAAAAAAAAAAAAGACTCACTGAACCTCAGTATGGAATCTTCATCAAATGATGTCCAAGCCACGGACCGTAATGCATTGGTTCTGTACGGTTCAGAGACCGGCAATGCCCAGGATATTGCCGAGGACCTGGGCCGCGCAGTCGAGCGTATGAGGTTCAAAGCTACAGTGGAGGAAATGAATGCGGTCGAACTTGCAAGTGCCCTCCTGTCGAGTACCTGGAATGCAATGGAGAAGGATATGATGGCTGACCGATAAGGTGCACGCCCCAATAGAAAGAGCTTCTGCAGTACACCGTTGTTATATTCGTAACGTCCACAACGGGTCAGGGAGACATACCTCAGAATGCAAATCGCTTCTGGCGTAGTCTTCTTCGGCGCAAACTGCCACCGTCTTGTCTGTCCCGCTTAACTTTCACCTCGTTCGGCTTGGGGGACAGTTCTTATCCCAAGTGAGCAAACAATGCCCTTAGCCTATGACGCTTCTCAGGGTTGGCTCTGACCTAAATGACATTTGGTAGGTATAACTGGGCTGCAAGGAAGCTGTCGAAGCGTCTAGTGCAGCTAGGGGCCCAATCCTTTTTCGAAGCTGGCGAGGGAGACGAGCGACACGATGACAGGCAAGCCTTTTGACTTTCTAGGTTACGATACTCACATAATCGGCATGTTCTCTCGGCTAACCCGCACACGCATATATGTAGTATCGACACCGTATACTTACCATGGAAACAAAGCCTACGCTCGCATCTTATGTCCCACTACCCTCTTCCCGAATCTATAGGACCAATACCGGATGATGAGCCGTTGCCGCCTCGCTTCGTGTTGTCAATAGATGGCACCAAAGGAGTCACATCATCTATGAGCTCCACCTCATCAGAAGACCCTCCGTCCACCCTTTTGCCGATAGAAGAGGCAAGCGAGGCCATCATCCAGAGCACGTCCCGCGTCACTCCTACTGATCACTGGCAGGATGTGCGCCTTTTCAGCATGGATATGGACGAACCTGCTGAGCCGTTGCTGCCTGGTGCGACACTCATCGTATACCCCAAAAACTTCAAGACCGATGTTCAAGCACTCATCGACCAAATGGGATGGCAGGATCAGGCCGATCAGCCTGTGCATGCAACCAAAGTACCAAAGGAGCTCGGGTGGTGCACCAAGCTCGAGGTCTGCACTTTACGCGACCTACTCACCCACGGGCTGGACATCACCGCAGTCCCGAGGCGTGGCTTTCTCGAGAAGCTCTTTTTCCTGACCGCAAATGCGGAACAGCAAGAACGACTAAAGGAGCTCATAGACCCGAGCGGGTCACAGGACTTTTACGACTACACCACCCGCCCACGTCGCACCATTCTTGAGATACTCGGCGACTTCCCCTCGGTCAAGATCCCGCCCAGCTCTGCCGTGGACGTCTTCCCCGTCATCCGCGGCAGGGAGTTCAGCATAGCAAACTCCCCTTCCAGGCTTGCCGTCCCCGATGAGCAAATCACCCATAATCAACCTCCACAGATCCGCATCGAGATTTTAGCGGCAATGGTTGAGTACCGCACCATCATCCGCAAGCCACGCGTCGGCCTCTGTTCCCGCTACCTTAAGAGCCTCGCTGCGGGCGCCCGCATCAACATCGGTATTAAGCAGGGTTCCGGCATGCAGCGGCTTCTGACCCGTCCCGTGATCGCCGTAGCGACCGGGACAGGCATCGCGCCGATCCGCATGCTCCACCAAGCGCGTGCCAAAGCCACCGGCTCGACGCCGCCGGGAGAGATGCTCCTCTTCTTTGGCTGCCGCAGCCGCAAGGTCGATTACTACTTTGCCGACGAGTGGCGGCGTGCCGCCAACGGCTTGACCGTGATCCCGGTCTTCTCGCGCGATGCCGACGTCCTTATCGACATGGCCAAGACGGTACAGCTGGGTGGGCAGGACGAGCCACCCCCAACGGCGGGGATGCCGGTGCCGCCATCGCTCTCCGCATCCACCGCGGGGCTCGACACGTCAGAGACGGGCATGCTCCGCCGGCGTGATGCGGGCAAGAACTACGTGCAGCATCACATTCGCCGTCATGCGTACAAAGTAGCGGCCATGATCCGTGGCGGTGCGGCGGTTTGCGTCTGTGGCAGCTCCGGGACCATGCCCAAGGCCGTCCGACTCGCGCTGGAGGATGCCCTCGTCGCTGGTGGGCTGTGTGCAAGCGCTGCCGAGGCCCAGGAGTACCTTACCACGAGGGTTGAAATTTGGCAAGAGACGTGGTGATGGAACTGTCAAGTCAATGAAATGTTTTTCTTTTCTTTTCTTTCTGCTCTGATATATACATATTATAGCTTCGATTTTCTTATCATCTTCCTCTGGTAGATATATGGCGGTTGCCAATGAAATCGCTTCATGAAAAACGTCAAAATTGTGATTATAAACAAGCAATATGCCACACATTACTGAAAATAAATCGCACAGGTCCAGATGCCAAAGTGCGTTTGTAATATTACCAAAGCATCGAATCCGTCGATGATATTATGTGCACGAATAGCAGGGTTTGCAGCTGCGTTGCGTAATTACCTCTTGTCATCCTCCCAGCTATAACGCCGTTCGGAAACTTGAGGAATATGGATCAGTTCGGTGGCGGCATCGATACGTTCTGGGCTGCTTGTACTTTGAGGACTGACACCATCCGCATCAGCGGCGCGCCTGCTTTGTTGCCGCACGATATTGTTGTCAACCATGCGTTCCTCTTCATCAACAGTAAAGTCACTGCCTAGGCTCTCGGAGGAGTCTCGTCTGGATGCCCGTCTGACATGTGCAAACGAGTTCGATGGGGTCTCTATCCGAAGACCACGGCGAGGATCAGCCGGCGGTGAGGGGGGCTGCGTGGGTGTTGCCGCTGCGGGCGGTGTGGTGGACCTTGGTGGGTATGCTGACAAGTGTGACGAGGGACGTGGAGTAGGAACGGCATTGCTGGAATCTGCTCCAGCGGCCTGACTTGCGCTGTCACTCGGAAGTATTGTGGTTTGGTTTCTAGGTAATGGGGGTTGCTGGTTCGGTAAACAGATGTTTTCTGGTAATGGCCCTAGACAGACGATCTCGCTCTGATCTATTGGTGTGCGCTGAATGGGAGTAGGGGGGAGTAGCAGGTCGGGAGACCTCGCCGTGGCCTGTGGCGGTGAATAGCGGCTGCTGTTGGTAGACGCCGATCGGCCGAGAGCCACATGCCTCTGGTGTTCCCCGGGACTTGACGCAGATCCGGTCCGCCTTAGTGGGAACTGCCCAGAAGCCACAGTTATTGGCGATGGCAAATCCAAGAACCTCGCGCCCCATTCTGGGTTTGGGCTCATCGGAGACGGCATTTGTGATGGAAACGAGTTTGTGTTGTTTCCCTCTGACGGGGCTGACACAGTAGGTGAGGGGTTCTCATCATCCCCAGGCCGATAGTGGCCGACAGAATTGAGATCTTGGATCAATTTTGTCCCGGTTACCCCGTCAATGCTCGGATGGCCAACGTGTACGGTGGGCACAGTAGGCGGCGAATATGTAGGCAGCGGGCCTTGAAGCTGCCTCTGCATTTTCCTTCGCGCAATCTCATACTGGCTCATACCATGCTCAGAACCCTCGGTCCCGAACTCTGTGGTGTCATCAGAAGCCATGTGGTCGTGGGTTGCATCCAGCTCTACGGGTTCTATGGGAACTGGCATCTCATAGCGCTCGTGCGCCGCATCGGCTCCAACCTCGACCGGCTGCGCACGTGAGCCATCGAGCTCGTGCGACAGGGGAGCAGGTCCGGTCCGTCTTGGCCTTCGGCCCCCAGTGACGAACGATACGAAGCGGGTGAGCGGGCCTGCAGGTTCGTTAGGCCCCAGAGTTGACCCGCCGTCCTGGTAGAGCTCGTCTCCATTCTTCTCGGATGGCGACATGGGAGCCTTGGCTTGCGCGGCCTTTTTGCGCTGTCGTCGCCAAAGCCAGAGGGCAAAGCAAAGACCAACCGACGCTACGACGACCCCCACCACTACACCGGCAGTCTGTCCTGCGGTCAAGCCAGGCCTGCTCGGTGGTTTCGGCACAAAGGCTGGATAATCGCTGTTGGCCGGCCGCCCAATAGACTTGATCGAATAGTTGCTCGCCGCATTGCTGGGGTATTGAGCCTGGTAAACAGAGAATAGTCGTTCTTCGTATTTAGTGATCATGTAGGCCTCCTGCATAAAGGCCCGCCCGATGACAAACTCGTTGACGTTCTTCGCACGACGCAACGGGAAGTAGCCCAACCCAGGATCGTAAGGTCCGAATAGATTTCTATACGGATAGGTCAGATATTGCGTGAAAGCTTGGCCAGAGATGGTAATGTTAACCACCCCTGGGGCTTCCAACGGCTTCCCTTGGTTGTTATTGTTGTCCCAGCTCGACAGGCTAAAAGTAAAGTTCAGCCGACTCGCTCCCAGGGCCGAGTCGGGAGAAGTAAGTTGATCACCGTTGAACAAGTATACATCGAGCGTGCTGTTATAGGTGAGATTGAGCGCATCTGCAAAGCGATCACATATGGATTCTGGAAGCGCAAGATAGGGCAACGAAGTGTCAATCGTGACAACGAGGGAATCGTTCATTGCGACCAGCGATTTATGGAGCTGGCCTGCCCAGCCCGGAGGAGGCTTGGTGGGGTCATTAGTATTGGCGTTGATTCCGCGAAGCCGAACCTGGGGCGTTCGAGAGTCAGGATTCAGATTAAAAACAACGTTATGGCTCTGGAATCGGAGGGGGTCGTATCCTCCTAGGATCAGAGAGGCGGGGACACCGCCATCGATATGCCATGCGCCGGCAGTGTAACCGTAGCTGTTGCTAGCTATAAAGCCGTACTCCTCAACCATCTGAGAGATGAGAGGGGTCGTCATTCGATCACCAAACCGACCACGGATGACTCCAAGGCCAATGTAGCCTTGGTAGTAATCTGTTGTGTTGATCGAAGCTATCAGGGCGTTGTTAATAGAGATAGTCTCGCCCTCAAGGCTGTTGAACATAGCCAGTTTGTCTAGACCATAGTCTCCAGTGTCGGAGAAGCCCGACGAGGCCAGCCCCAGTTCCCAGGCACCCAGTGATGCATAGCTTTGGGAATCCGGGGCATTGTATGTGTTTCCCCGTTCCGTAGCGCATGCATTACCTGTCATAAGCGGGGTTTTGTTAGCGAGACGTCGCTCAAGACAAGTAGCGGTACGAGCCGCAGGCTAGCCGTCGTTCTATATACTTACTGTTAGGCGGACAACCTCCCCTGCCAATGGCCCAAACCTCTGATATCGTAGTGCTCACGAGGAGCTGGACTGGCTGTGCCGGGTACCCGAGGTTTACCTCGAAACTTGACCAGGTGCCGTCTATCTCAACCCTATAATTCAGGTTAGTTAGTTAATGCAGATTCCCAGCAGGAGCAAGTCTTTGTATAACATAGCCATGGCCACGAGTAGTTAAATATAGCCAAAACGGAAAGACAGGTAGGCAGTGGCATAAGTATAAAGCAAAGATTAGATTAGATGGCCACTGAGAGGATGGGACTAACCATTTTTGCGAAGGTTGTACCCAGTATGCGCTACTGCCAGCTTGAACCAAGCGCGGGGCAAGCATTAGGACATGAGCTAAACGAAGGCCAAAAAGCATCCTGGTAGAAGCCTTTGAACTCGATTGCGATGACTTTTGTGCTCCAGACTAGCAATAGTACCTGACCAAGCACGCTTCCGAGGCCCGGTCGTCACCGTAACAGAATGGCGTAGTCTTTGCTGTCCATCAATCAGCTCAGGAGCCGATCCGGCCGCGTTTGGAACCGTTCGGGCGCGAGGTATGCTCGGCTTTTCGTCGCGTATGGTGTTCTATACCATATTTTCTTTGTTGTTGGTCTGAACGTTTTCGCTTTAGTGGTTCCCGAGTAGTCCGCCCGTCTCCTCTCAGCCCGAAATCTCGTCCGTCTCTTTTGGCCCAAGAGTATTCTCTTTCCCGTGTGTAATTCAAAGTTCGTCGGCAGTTTCTGGATATGCTGATCAATTGATCCCTCCCAGGCTGTGCAGTGAAACGACTAATATGCTTTGGCTTGCGGAAAAGCTCGTTTTGTTAATAGATCTGCTCTGCTGCCTCTGCGAGAGTCCTCTGGAGTATAGTCGGCCGAGGGGGTGATTTTTGGTTTGTTCTTCCTATCTGCCTCCGAAAGTCCTCAGTTGTAGGGTCGGTGTTTTCTAACACTGCTACACGCGTTGTGTAGGTGGTTCTGTCGTCAAAGCCAGGACATGAGCTGTATACAAAGGTGTGAAAGTTTGGACGAGATTCCTAAAAGCTGGGCACGGGGAAATCTATGGGAAACAAGTCCCATGTAATCGGGCACACCGCGCGTGGAAGTGGAGGTCTCCAACTGGGGGTCTCCTCTCCGATCAGGGGCCCGCTTTAGGTAGGTGGCTAGGTCTCGTCTTGGCCCTGTAAAAACGCCGCGTTTCCCAACAGGGATCTCTGCCTCGCCTGGACCTGGATACAGCGTTGTCGGAGCTAGCCGTTTCCAGGTCTGAAGCTCAGTTCCGCGTTCGACAACCGGATACAAAACCTTTGCGACTATACGCTGATGTTTGTTGGTAACGGATCTAATTTATGATAGATGCAAGAATTGCAAGATAGCCAAGGTAGGCTCTGCACTTTGCTAATGGCTGACTTGATAGGCCTCAACCCTTTCTATCATAGGTTAGAAATTAGAAAAAGTCACAGTCGACTTCTTTTCTTCTGGTTATCGTATAACTAGAAGTGGGGATTCGTTAGTACGCAGAGGCAAACCTACGGTACCTAGCTTGTACAAACCTTAGGTAGGTACTATGTAGACACAGATTTTCACGGCTGTTACCTTACCTACCTACCTATACCTAGGTAGGCTTCTTGCGTGATTTGCAATCCTTTCAGGCGAGAGTTGTATGTGTCAAGAAGTTGCAAGATTCTAGGTTCAAGCCAACATGAACAGCAGATTTGTGGGCTTAGTCAAGACATTGTAAGGAGGGGTTTTTAATATACAACGTCGTATCTCCCTCACTCTACGCAAGTGATCCGAAAGGTTCTTCGCCACGAAGCCACCATGCTGGATGCGGGGCGAAGCATAATAATCTCTACGTGGTAGTTCTAGCAGTTTAGACATATCTTGCCAAGATACATGACTAGGAACAATCCTACTTAGACCGGGGGGGGGGGGAGGAAGTGAAGCTTTTTTTTTTTTTTTTTTTTTTTTGCGCTGGCCGGAAGAGCCGATTCAAATTGTTGAGCATCGGAAGAAAATGCCTGTCTACCAGAGATCACAAAGGTTCCTTCTCGGACAACTCGGCTCGGCGGTCTAGCTTGCTGCCTGATAGTTCCGCTGCGGGGGTAAATGACACGCGGTTGGGCAATATATTTTGTCACTTTGAGGCAAATCTGGATAAAGCCATGCAAATAAATGCTGACGCCTTGATACCATCTACGGTATGTATTACATACGTGCAAGGAAATCTGGGTTCCATTCTTCTCATTCTTGCTAGGATTACGGGCGCGGCCAACCTTGCTTTTGTTAGGAGATGATTACTCCGTACTTCTGCGTTCAAAATGAAACTAGCCTACATGAAACTATTCGCTTTGTTTTTCCCTGCTACGAGCCTTGGAGCGCACTCATATCAGGGGCCCGACGTTTAAGGGGTACGTAAAAAGTAAAAGCCATGTAGTGAATGGCTCAATGGATGTCACGGGTCCCGGTATCCCGGTGGTGAAGAAATAAAAAATGTCCACCAGAAACTTTTGAACAACTCACGGGGATTTGCTTGCTTCCCCACGTTATACGCGAGGTACCTGGTAAGTACTTCGTAGCCAAGAGATAAAAGAAATATTTTACGCGGTAAATTTTCTATGGCCTTCGCCGGTAATCGAGCGCTAAAGGCTGCGACACCTACCTACGTGGTGCTTTGCACCTGCATTGATCAAGGAATATACAGGTCCCCAAGGAACCCACACAAAGTAAGTACACCTACCTATCTTGGTAGGTATCCTGTCAAATACTCCGTAGCATTTGAATTAAGTTTTACGGCATGGACCACCCTCATTATGACAAATGCAGTTACGGCACCACAGTCGTACGCGGCATGAGACCGCTACAAATTGGCAGCAGAGCACGCACGGCGAAAATCCCGTCTTCAAAACAGACAGGAGAGGCCTAGGATAAATATCCCCGATCGACCACAGATTAATGAATAGGGGTCGATAGCTTAAGTCATTGTGTACGGAGTAGTTCGTAAATCTTCCAACTGGAGTGGAATTGACATGGAGGACCTGGACTCGTCATGGAAGGGTTGTATGTCAAAGCGTCGATTGGTTGGTCATTGCCGGGTGGGATCATCTATCTCATTCAGGAATCAGGATGGGGTCAAGTGACTGACACCTGTCTTTCTTCTCCACAGTTGATCGCAGCCGTTGGTAAGGTACCAGACCCGACCTGACTTACCGGTACGCCCCAAAAAGGCCGAGCCAAGCTTGCCCTGCTCCGGCCCGCTTTTCTCCCCGGTAATCATCCTCTCCTCAAATTTCCTTAAGCTTTTAACCACTTTCCTTTTCTTAATGCCGAAGTTGTAACAATATTAAAGTGAGGTCGGTCAAACCCAGCTTGCCGGCTTACGAGAACGCCCCAAATCATGGCATAGACTCCGAGAGTCAATCTGGTCTGGAATAGGAGGTCTTTTAAGATTTTCTCGATCGAACGCCCCCATCGTCATACGCGGGAGAAAGTGGTTTTTTTTTTGGTTTTTTTTCCTACATAAAAATAAAAATAAGAATAAAATAAGCTGCGAAGGACACCGCCGGGGGAGGGAGGTCGATGGCCCAAAATCAATCCACATGAGGGATGGAAGCCTTCGCTTCCCGGTGGACCTACTATCTCAATTGGGTCACCAAAGCGACAAGACGCGCGCAGGCTGGTGTGATGGAGGCCAAGGAGTGCAAGTCATTGATTGCATTGTAATATTTGGCCGCCCGATGAGGTGGTGCTACAAACCCTCCGGCGCAACTTGCTGGATTGATCATGCCAGTATCACAGCGGCGGCGGTCACGACAAGGTTGGCCACACACAACACCAATCGCTTTACCGTACTTCGGGAAAGATCCTTCAGGGCCTGGGTTGCTGGGTATGTGCTTGGTGCCCAGGTATGTACCTATCCATCTCGTTGTTGTATCTATCTATCTACGTACGGAGTACAGTGATTGCGGCGGTTTCGAAGCTGGCGCCATCTTGCAGTCAGCCCACACGACATGGGCCCCTGTCACTCAAGGCTCTTGTGTACGGTACTGTACGTAGCGCGACCTGCCAGCCACGAGGGCTTTCGCGTCTCTTTCCCAATAGAGCAAGCTCTCCGCTTGCTCCATTTTGATGCGCAGCAATACTTGCTGCATCCCTTCAGCCAAAGTATCGGTTGCCATGGTACGTTACACAGTTGTCCATAGTCCCTACATACATACTTACCTATCTATCTAGGTGACTATCTACAAAATGCAGCAAGTCGCTGCATACATCCTACGAAGTACATACCTTACCTTACCTAGCCCAGCAGCCAGCTGAGCAGACAGCCGCCAGGAACGGACGTGTTTTCCGGATGATTGCGTGATCCTTTCAGGAGATTTCGGTCCCGCGTCGCAGGGGCAGATTACCTAGACTAGCTCAATTTGGCCCTGTTGAAGTCAAGGCCGTAGTTTTTTTTTTTTTTTTTCTCTCTCTCTCTCTCTCTCTCTCTCTCTCTCTCTTCTGCCCCCATTCCCGGCCGACTGGGCAGTGAACTGTCGATCTTGGCGAAAAGAGGTAAAGTGCCAAAGAGCCAAATCTCTTTATGGTGCTCATGAAAGGACCAGCCAGGCGAGATGATCGACCCACTGTATTAACCCTGGCTCCTGGCATCTTTTTTTTTTTTCCTTCTCTTCTTCTCCTCTCGCTTGTTTTTTCTCCGTTTGGTTCTCTTATTTTCCTATAGCCTCTCCACTATAGGTTTTGTCTGGGTGAAAAAGCACTGTCAATCATTCTGATGTTCCACACATTGTCAGACTAGCAGACTAAGAAGCAAAAATGCATGGCGCTGTGCTCGCACATGGTGGCCACCAACCCAGCCCAATCAAGCCTGCGATGTTGCATTACAAGTTGCAGCTTGCGGTCGCCAAGATACGAGCTGACGGGCTGGCTTGCACAGTGCTTGGCGGGTGGCTGCCCACCATCTCGTCTGGAAACGGGACCATCTAGACCTTGAGGGGGACAGGCGATAATGAATTATTGCATGGAGAACTCGGAAATTTACCATGCTCCGGTCTCTCGCCAGATTCTGCTACCGTGGCTCCCCGTCGTTCGTCAATGGATTGGCTTGGATTGGACTTGCCTGGTTTGCGGCTGGAATATTACCCCTCCTCCATATCATGTCCCAGATCAGTCTATCTACCTAGATAGGCCTGTTCGCTCGTCCGTCTCTCTCGATTGCCCTGCATACTGCCTGCATGCCGCGCTCGCTGGTCTTCCGCCGCTGTCTCACACTCGTTTGAATATCCTCGACCTGGTGCCCTGTTGGCCCTCTCTCCCTAGACGCCCCGAGCCGAACCACGACCACAGCGCCTTGACGTTTCGCACCGGTATCCTGTTCCGGATTGGAACGACATCCATAACATAATCTGCCATTGCTTCTCCAGGGCGGTGAGATCCATCAAAAAAGTGCGGGTTTGCCATTGTTGTCGTCGGTGTTGCCGTTGTCACTTTTTGTATTTTATTTTATGTTCTTTTGTTTGTATCGTTTGCGGCAAGACAAACACTCTGGCTTCCCGCCTCGTCCAGTGCAGGGCCTCTGGTATCTCACTCGCTATAATCTATGTCCGCTGAGGAAGCTGGAAATCCATCATGGTTGCGACTCGACTGTCACTGCTGTCGTTGGCAGCCGTGTCAAGTTGCATGTTTGGCGCTTTTCGTGGAGGTAATTAGAAAATTGCATCTCGCCTTACTTTGCGTCTCTGAAGATATATCACTAACTTTGCGCTCATCGCAGAGCCACGACTAGGTCGCATTGACCGGAGGCTGAACGGTTCAGGAGGGGAGAGGTCCGCAGACGAGGCTACTTCTGGCAATGGCACACCTTTCAGCGGGGATGTGGTTTCGCCATCAGCAATGGCATCAGATGCAGTGGTTCCCATACCATCAGCAGTAACATCAGGCAATACTGTTGTATCGATATCGTTGGAGCCTGCAGCGGCAACGACCTACCCGCCTTCCACATCGTCGACATCCTTGGCAGTGGAGTACCTTGTTCCAGCAGCGTTGATCACAGATGGTAAAGTTCATATCACCGATTTCGAAAGGGCAACAGAAACGACATTATTTGCTCAGCCTACTGTACCTGCTGCCCAAGCAGCTCCTGCTCCCCCTGGAGAGGGTGTTGTCATCAAGACAGTCATCTTCGGATCCGACTTGACTCCGGTGCTGAGTGTAGGGATTGTAGAGCCGCCAACTCCACCTACACCGCCGATTAAGCCTGTGGCAGGCAATGGAAAGAAGCCACCAGCACTACCGTCCAAGCCGTACCTGGCCAACAGCACTGTAACCACGTCCATGAACATGTCCCGACCGATCATCTCTACCACGGACTCTTGGACGCTCCCAACCGAGCTTCCCGGTGATATCACGCTTCCAGGTCTGACGTTGCCTCCACTACCTATTCCAACCATCTCATTTGGAAGCTGGGTTACAATCATGCCGACTACGACTACCAAGCCAGTGACTGCTGCACCCACCGCTCCACCTGGTAGCGGTATCAGCTATTGTCAAGCTTCAGACTTTGAGAAGCCAACGACATCATACTCAATAATCTACTCGACTACCATCACTTGGACCGGGGACCCAAACGAATATACGGCGCCTTTCCCACCACTCATTACACCTAAACCCTCCTGTGTACAAGCGCCCTTAGCGCCCCAACCGCCAGTCCGCTATACCTTGTCCCGATGCAATGGTACCGACACCGAGACCGAATACCGCACATGCGAGTTTTCGACGACAACCGTTTACGATGTTGTCACCGGTCGTCCTTTACCTTCTACCGCTACCGGGGGGAACAAGGCGAAGGGAACCACGACGGTCCTGGTCACGGACAAAAACCCTGCTGTTGTGTTTCCGACATCGTCAATGCCCGACTACGGGGGTGCCGACAGGGGCGGCGGCACAAAGTACAGGGACAAGGTAACGGCAGGCGGTGATGTTGGTCCGATAACCACGGGGCCAGGGGGAAGCAAGGTTGGTAGTGGTGTTGGTAGTGTTCCTGCAGTGCCCATCACTGTATCTCTCCGTCCAGGCGCTGTGACGCTGAACGACCAAGTCTACACGGACAACCCGGCGCTCAGGACACAGATCGCCCACGTCGGCGGGGAGTGGTTCACCATCGAGCCAACACGCGTGGTCGGCGCCGGTACAACCCTCAATAGGCCGACAGCGAGTGCTGCCCCGGCGCCAACAACGCCCATAACGACAGTCGTTGGTGGATCCCCGGTTGTGATCAGCTCCGGCGTCGCGGTTGTCGACGGGACAAGTTTCTCACTCGAGGGGCCGCCCACGACCAAAGTTGTCCAGGACACAACGATGGCGATCGGCGGTGGCGGTGTTGAAATTTCCGGCCCTACTGGAAGCACGCGTCTCATCAGCCCGCCACGCCACACCGAAGTCGTGGTTGCGGGCGGCGAGCTTGTCACCGCCATCGGCACCTCCGTGTTGGTACTCCGCGGCACGACCGTAACCTACGGGCCCTCGGCGCCCATCACCAAGATGAACATCAACGGTGACGAAGTGACTGTCGGACCCTCGGGCGTCACCATCCGCAACAAGGTCCTGGGCGGCACGTCGGCCCGTGAGTCGGAAACGCAGTACGAGGTCGTCGGTGGCGCCACCATCACCCAGGTTGCGCCCAGCGTCGTCATCATCGCCGGCTCCACCTACACCGTCGGACCCGGCGCATCTGAGACGACAGTAACCTTCGGGAGGCAGACCATCACGCTCGGCCCCACTGGTGTCGCCGTCTCGACCATGACCTATACCTTCCCGCTCGGCGAGACCCCGACCGCCGTCACCATCACTCCCGGCGCCACCGCTGTGGGCGTGGCGTCGGCCACTACGACGGGCAGTCGCAACAGTGGCGGTGGCGATAGCAAAGGCGAGGAGGATGCAGCCGCGGACTTGAGGCCGTCGGGGGTGCTTTTCAGCGTTTCCTTGTTCTGCATCGCATCTGGCGTTTTGGTTTGGGTTATATAGACAGACGCAACGGGTTGAGCACTGTAGCTCTTTTCCTGTTATTGTATAATATATTTACTACATCTCTAATTTTTTTTGTTTATAATTGTGGGGGAGGTTGTGTTGGGTCGGGTTTTGAGACTTTTGGAGGCCTCATGAAAATGTTATAAGGGTATGTGGGCAGCAAAAAGGAAGGAAAGGAGGGTGGGGGGAGAAAGGCACGTTTGCAACAATGCCTAGGACGAATCACTGGCCTTGATTTTTTCAACATATACACCAGGTTATGTTTACAACCAATGAATATCATGAAAATACCAAGTTATACATGTATTGTGGGCAAAGCGATCAAAACTTCTCCGCCAACACACGATATCATTCACCAAGAATAACTGAGTATCGATGTCTCCAGATACCTGTATAGGTCACTCGCAATAGATAATCATTTAGGACCCCTAGTGCGTTTGTATCATAAATACCGCAAGTTGGTCTATGACCAGTATGAATGGCTATCACCAGCTTGTCCATAAGTACTCGGTATTTTACTGTATTCAAGGCACCACCACACGTTAATATTAGTAAAAGTATCAATCATTAATCTATCGGGTATTCCGAGGTTGCAGTTATAAAGTGACATTCCCCCACAGTAAAGCGTATTCGCCGAGTGTAACGAAGTCCCCCTCCATCCGAAGATACCATAGTGAAGATAAATCTATTAGACGGGCAATGAAATGAATATTCAAATCGAACTAAAAGACAAGATCTAAAACAAGATCAGAGGGGAAAACAATTGCGGGGTGATAAAACAACTCCAAATCGCCTGGCCCGAGACTGGCGGGTGAGGGCATACGATCCGAGCCCAGGTCGTATCAAACTGATATCGGCTAAGCTGCGTTGCGCTTCCCCTTGCCCTTGGGTTCCAGCGCCGGGAACTCATCTTCCTTGCAGTGAGGACTTGCCGACCACGGTTGATGGTCATGAGATCCAATAGAAGTCTCTGCTGCGTCCTGGAGGCTCAATCGAAGAGCCAACTGCAAATCTTCATCAAAATCACCACTGCCACCAAGGAGATGCTTGCTAGGAGTAGAAGCAGGCTGACTGAAAGCAGGTTTGCGTCCTTGACTGGCGGACGGCGAGATTGAGGACTGTCTTCTCGATGTGGTTCCTCTTTCCTTCTTGCCCGGCTTGTACTTGATCTGGAACTCGTACTCGCCCGAGCTACTACCACGAGGCGATATCCCCTCATCGTTGATGCCTGCCTCGAGCAAGGATAGCCGCATCGCTTGCTGTATTTGACGTTCATAATCAGGGTCGTGGTCCTCTGTCTGGCTCTGTTGATGCGCCAGCATCGACTGCATTGATGCGGTTGCCTCAGGGGTCAATGTGCCCGTGGTGTGGCCACCTTGACTGCTGTCGACCGAAATTCCTCCGCCCATTTCAGTGTCCGCATCTTCTGCAGACGGCGATGAAGACTGAGACATAGACCCAGTCTCGTCACTCGTGTGGAACCGCCGAAGGTCCTCATCCAACTGGAAGGATTCTTCAGATATCATTTGGGCATATCGGATTGCTTCTTCCTCGGTGAGGTCACCCAGCCCAACCCCAAAGCGACTGCGAAGGCGCGCCTCCTCACGAGCGCGGTGAGCTTGCTCACGACGGAGCTCTGCGGCCTCATTTGCAATGTAGTCCATGACAGTGGCACCGGTGCGACGACTGGCAAGATGGCCGTCAGCGTGGTGGCGCGACCTGCGCTTCCGGGTCGAACTTTGCACGCCTTCTGAACTATAAGTCCAGTAACGCAAGAACGTCCCAAACGCCAGAATGCCCCTTGGAACCGCTGGGTCTGGATCAAGGTAAATGGCTCCCACCGCAGTGTGGTTTGCATCTCGAAGCATAGGGTTAGCATTCAAGATGGCCCGAGGCAACCGACCAGAAGCTCTCGAGTTGAGTGTGCGGATGGGCTCCATGCTTGAGGCCAAAATGTCCCAGGCCTGCGCCAGTCCGTCGCTGCCTCCATGAACGAGGTACAGCGACGAGAGCGCAACGCTCGAGACCTCGGGGGATTCTGTCTGTATGTACCTGACCAATGGCACTGCATCTGATGTCGTCTCGCGCACATTCCACACCATTACGGCACCTGAGCTGGTTCCTGCGGCCATCATCCTTGCTCGCCTTCCAGGTAGTTCGCCGGCATTGGTTTTGTTTCGAGACCCACGATCACCAGAAGCAGATGCGACAGCGCCACCGGAGCCACTAACCTTCCAGGAATCTTCAAACAGTGTAGTCTGGGCGTGAATCGAGTTGTCAAGAGCAACGGATGTGATCTCGATACCATCCTGACCTTTGATACCCAAGAATAGAGGCGTGGCACACCAATCTTCCATACCGGCAGCCGAAGAGGCGCCAGCCTCGATGCCGCTCAATGACAAGACACCATTGTTAGAGGTAGTCTCGGGCGCTTCCAGGTCGATGGGGTTACCAAAGATGGAGAAGTGCCCTTTGGGCGGGGTGGCGTGGGTGTTGAACGGGAGAACCTCAGGCGTGGACGCTGATTCCCGCGAGACCGGTCCCATTTTATGGGTGAATCTCATGAGCTTCGCCGGATGGCCAGGTTCTAAGCCGCGAGTAACGACAACCACAGACTCTCCGGCGTAGCCACCGTCATCACCACCAAAGTCGACCTCGATCTTGCGACGCATGTCCCATCCCTCACAGACCTTCTTAATGTCGGAAGGCGTCTTTCGGAAAAACGTCTCGATCTCCCGACATTCTGCAGCAAGCTGGGCTTTTGTAAGGGACATTTTTGTCGACGATGTACGTGGTGAATATGCACCCATCACTTCGTCCATGCTTAGTCCGTCCGATCTTGCGGTCCGTCTGGTAGCTTCAATCAGTTCCCAGGCAACTGTTCGTCCCCCCTGCCAAGCGCCCACAAAGCTCTCATCCACCGTGGGTCTGGCAACGGGCGGCGTCGGAGTGTCCACTAGATAATAAACCTCGCCCAACGCATTCAACGCGACAGCCCAAACACGCCTTAGCGCCTTGCGCTTCGGGCTATAGTTCTCGTCGACTTTCAGGGCGATGATAGGCACACCAGGACTGAGGACCCATCGACAGGTCATATCACCCTTGCTGTAACGAGGGCCGGATGAATCGTAGCCAAGAGAATAGGACGTCACAACACCCAGAGTAGACCCAGTCATGATTCCAATCATGGAACTCGTCGTGGAGGGTACTGCTGCGGACTTGGCTACCCAAACAGAGCATACGCCCTCTAACATATCTGGGATCTTAGGAACGTCGTCTGGAATAAATAAGACTGAAGCATCGGGCCTAGTTGCTAGGTAGCGGCCATTGGGTTCCCCGATGGGGCGGAAATAAGGCCGTCCTCCGGGGAAGCCCTCTCCGCCCACAATCCCGTAGGGTACGCTAACGTCTATGACATTGAGAGTGGCGGCGGGGCCGGCATCGACGCCATAAGGCTCGAGGTTCGGGAAGACTTCGTCAAGCTGTGAGAAGGAAAAGTGGTCGTCCAGGCCCCACCTGTCGATTTTGCCAGTGGTAGGGTCCCCCAGGGTTCCAACACAGAGATCTGCAGAGCCGTGGATAACTTTCGGGGGCTTCTTGGCGCTTGAAGAAAAGACAGCATGGATGTTCGAGACCATCCAGGGAAGTTTCGAGTTATATGTCAAGACAGGGCTGGCGCGTTTCTGAGAACCTGTGCGAATCGCAGAACCTATACCTCCAGCCACTGTGCCTGGTTTTCCTCTCGCTGCACTGCGCAGAAGCCGTGTGCGAAGAAGATACTCGCTTCTCCACGAGGCCAATGCTGTCAATCGGGTGAACTGACGATATTCAGAACGAATTCTGTCTGAGTCATCCAGCTCCCCGGCCTGCCCAGAGATGGCCGCGGACAGCGACTGGGCAACCTTCTGTCCAGGGAAGTATCGCATAAAAGCCATCTGCCAAGCATGAGGCGTGGTCACCAGGCTGTAAAGACGCTTTGAGACCAGCGCGACTGCCGAATGGGAGTCAGGGTGCAGGTGTGACAAGATATGGGTCAAAGTCTCTGCAATAAACGCAGAACCGTCAGTAAGAGAAGAAAAAGTCAACGTTTGGACGCGGATTGCAGAGAGCATTAGGGATTATAGTGGCTCAAAGGGTCGCGCACCGTTTGGAAGGTCCATCAGTTGTATCCCTGTCGATGGGGAACTCGTCCGGTTCGCGATCTTAAACCCAGACGAATGTTTCGGTTGCGAAGGGGTTAGAGCGTTCTCGTACTCGAACACCCGTTGACCAGCTATAGGAGGCGTGGAGCGCCGTCCAGATTCACCATCTTGGTGGCCGCTCAGTCGGCGCAACTGCTTATCGAGCTGCTCGGTGTCGAGGACCCCGGCATCGTGCAGGTGCGAGCTGCCGCACGAGGCGCCGCGGGGTGAGGCAGACGAAGCTCCAAGGCTACGGATGCCATCTGGGCCACGATGAAAGCCATCTTGGAAAGGGTGTTCCGAAGCACTGGGGGTGAGAGAGGCGATATCGTGTGTTGGATTCGTGAGAGGCTCTTGCTGCATAAAGTGATGGCTCTGAAGTGGGATGTGTCGAGTGGGTTTTGACTGTGCGGCGGAAGACGGCACAGTCCTTTTTGTGGTTATGCTGGGGGGCAATAAGGGTATGTCGAAAGAAGTAGGTGCGCAACGTTTTGAGTGCTTTGTGAACTCTGGTTCTTAGACTGACTCTTTGAGCCTCCTTGAGTAAGAGACGTTGTGGTTGTGGTTGTGGTCGAGAGGAACGTAGCACACACGAGCTGTGACGTGTTGTGAGCAAATTTTGGGACGAATTGCAGTAATTTCGCGTCGCACTCACAAACGACCATAGGGGGGGTAGGCGAAGCACCCAAGTAGTCTAATCCCCGAGAAATAGCCGAGGCCTGCGAATTGTCGTCTAAGGTTGGATGCAGATCAGTTACCTGGTTACTACTGGCCGACCATATATGTTTATCTAATCGCCTTTGCCCTGATACTAACTTACCTATTGAAATATCTGTGCAAGTTGTTACCTACATATTCCGTCGTGTTTTGCGAGCAGTCAATATACGTTCATTTAGACGTCGAGAAATACGAATAGTACCTCCAAGATTGTACTGTTCGTCAGAGTGCCCCACCATTGCTAGGTTTACCATGAAGAAAATCGATTCAGGGCACAAGAACAGTGCAGTTAGGCACAAGCCTACCAGGTAGAGATCTATGCTTATACCACGTATATACCTTAGGTTGGCGCTATTTTCATAAAGCTCGGCTGGCAATGCGGGCTGTGTCCGCCTATATATTTGAAAGGTTTTGACTGCACATGGAAAGACAGATGCATGCGAGACAGATCAAGTATATGAAACCATCGCAGGCATGGACAAGGCCTGCATCCAACACCAAAAGTTCCAAGAAACACCAAACAACAATCCATCCAAGGTATATCGGCAAGTGGAGGTCAACAAAATCAGGGCCACAACTCCCACATATCATCCATTAGAAAATCACAACTAGACTAGTACCTGGTTGACCTCGCACACAGGCACGGCTTCTGGATGAGGATATGGAAGATATTCCACTATTATCATACCACAGACATTACAAGTTTGATATTCTAGACGTGAAAGCCGGTGGGCAACTTGTCATGTTTTGTAGACTCTGTTTTTTGTCCCCCACCTTCGGGTCACTATTCGTACCTACGTATGATGCTGATGATGGGATGGGATGGGTTCAAACGGCCCGGACTGCGGATCTGAGGTGACTCGGGAATCGATAAAACAGGTGAGCATCTGCGGGGTGTTTCCTCCGCACCAAATAAAACTTGCCTACCCCCACCTTGCTTTGCTACGCTGGTTTTATTCGTAACTCGTCCCAAGAACTAATTAGAGATCCGTTAAAAGCCTTAACATGGAATCGTTGGAATAATTATTAATTTATTAATGTGGAGTGTGGTGCATAAAATGGCACTGTGTGCTTGGATTCTTTTTTTTTTTTTTTTTTTTACATGATTTCTTTGGACGATATTGTTAAAACCCAAGGCCTTGGGTGGACTACGCGGAATAAAAAAAAAAGAACGAAAAAAGGGGACATTCCGGCGTTCAGTCTGGACGCCTGGCATTGTGAACAAGGGAGCGTAGTCGATAGTTGTACGGAGTAATCGTTTTGATACTACCAAACCTACCCGAGATAGGCAAGCTATGGCAGGGTAGATAGACACCTCCGTACGTATATGAATGCGTAAGGTAAGTAGCAGACGTATACGTACAATCCCGACTAGGTACCTACACTAGCTAAAGCACAAAGAGGTTTATACCAAAAAGGTACATGCGATAGGTACGAAGTAGAAGTATGTATGCACAATGCACGCCTGATCTACAGAGCAAATTTTTAAGCTTCCCGTCAAGTCGACACCATGCGATGGCCGTGAAGGGTGAAGGGCTGACAGCTGCAACCGTGATGTGAGTTACTTCGTAAGCCATTTCTGTACCAAGTACCGAACCGAGTTGTCGGGTAAAACTCGGTGGTATAACCGTGCACTGTTTCTCGGTGTGGAAAGGCATCTAGAGACCCATGCACGATACCACACAAGCGATGCATAAATGCAGAAAAAGGAAAGGGAATGGGCATTTCACTGCTGTCCCGGGGCTCTATTGACGTAACGCTCGAACTTGGAAGGGGAAATTTTACTCGACTTAGAAATGACCAGGGGACAAAAGAACCTTCCCACCTACCGTAATTGTCAGCAAGTCCCGCAATAAATGGGGAGCCTATCTGTTCTTGATTCTTGTTCAGGGTTTGGTTTTTGGCGCATCCAAACGACTGGGCCCGTCCGGCTTTTTTGGGAGCTGGAAGATATGCCCCTCTTTTGCCTGCCAAGCCGCTCAGACTGGACATGTTTGGTCGGGATCAATCAAGGGCCATGATTGATTGCAGGATGCGATCCAGATTCTGTTGTACAGAAGCACTGCGAACTGGCTGGCGCCAATGGATTGGGCGCACCGAGTGTAACCCTGTTCCTCTTGACGCATCCATCATCATGACTGGCCGCATCTATTGCCTCATTCTGCAGGTGTTTTGTGAACGAGGTGGCAAGCGCTCATTCGTACGGGCTTTTGAATTTGTGTGTGTGTGTGTGTTTTCCGCAAGTCTTTCTTTCTTTTTTTTCTTTTTCTTCTTCTTATGTTCTGTGAAGTTTTATTGGCTTTTTGTGTGGCCCTTCCTCCCATCTCCTCCTTTCTTTGCGCGGCTGAGTTCCTTCTTTGCTTACCCACACAACGGGACTAGAGCAGAAGCAAGTGCCACTAATACTGTACTAATATCAATTAAGTGTGCCGACACTTTGGGACCGGACCACGACAATCCCTGACCCAAAGAACCCAAGGTTAGGGGTACGGCAAGGGAGTCCATCCACCCCAGTGGGTTGGAGCCCGGGAAGATGGGACGATTGTTGCACGCACAGTGAGCTATGACAGTCGGGACTGTGAAAACCATTCCAACTTCAGTAAAGCTCTGCGCAAGAGAGCCACCCCTCGCTTTATATTGACAGACCGACCCCTTCAGCAGTCGCCTTGCGTCCAGCCCGCATGGCAGACCGAGCTAGTGTGCCGCCATTTCCAGACTTTTCTCGCCTAGCACTCGCTCGACATTTCCGTACTCAGTAGAGACTGAGGGACCGTCTGCCCGTCCGATAAACGTTCCACCCATCCGTCACCTTTTTCGTGTTCTTTCCTAACTGACACTTGCGACTGGACCTCTTTTGTCATTCTTTGGGGCCGAACAAAAAAAAAAAAAAGAGTGCTGTATGTCCATGGCACCGTACATACCCTCCACACCTTGATTGGTACCAAACTCAATCCAACCAAAAACCTTGCTTCATCTACAAAATCGAAGGGTCGGCCCCACACTTTTCTCCGTGTCGTTGACCTTTGTATACCCGAGTCGCCCCGGAGGAGGTGCTCAAACTTGCCCCGTCCCCCTCATCCCATGGGAATCTTCTTCTCTTCTTGAGGAAATTTGTCCTCGTCGATTAAGACTTCCACCGATCAACAATCAATCGTCATCAACAAGCCTCAAATAACCGCTTCTCAGAGTCCGTGCCCAACACGCTAAAACTACTGGCATTTCTTCCCGCGACTGTCATCTGTCTGTGCTCGGCGCTTCTTGACCTGGATTCGCATTTCACACAACGTAACCGACATCACCCACAGGCCCAAAGTTACGCCAGCAAACTGCGATCCATTGTCGATTTGTTTTAAAAGGATTGTACCATCGCCTCCACAACCGAATTGTCCCTTCGAGCAGAATAATCCAGGAAATCCAGAATACCGTTGGTTTGGACTGGCTTGAAATTAGAGCATCAACTTGGCAAAAAGGGCCTACCCCTCAAACTGCAACTAGCGACTGCTAGTATCTTGAACAAATTCGAATTGGTCCCAGAAACAACAGTCTGTTACCGCAGTCATGAGCGCGCAAGCGCAGTCGGGCTCACCTGCGGCCCGGGAGAAAGGGAAGACAGGGCTTGGCAAGATGCTATCCAGGATGAAAACTGTACTGCGGAAGGATAGGCACCAAAGGTCTACAGCTGCTGGCGCTCCCGGTCCATCAACAGCCCAGACATCATCCGCTGCTGTGCCTATTCAACTTGTCACTAGGTACGACGGAACGCCTATCATGTCGTCGTTGGAGGTATCATTCGCCGAAGGAGTGACAATGTACTGACGAGGTCTGGGATTAGTGCACCCGCTCAAGCGACACCCGAAACTACAGCTACGCCAAAACAGACAAATCCAAAGCCTAAGGAGTTGCCGGGCTCTGTCAAGATCCCCCGCTTGCAAATCCACGAGGAGCGCGCGCGGAAGTTGGGAGAACGTTTTGGGGTATTGATTCAGCCAACTGCACGGGACTTGGCTGAGGGATACGCGTTGCGCATCGACAAGCCCATACGCATGCGAGTCCGCCGGCAGTGTCACATGTGTCAATCCAGCTTCGGGGCCGCCAAGGAGTGTCCCGCCTGCAAGCATGCGTGGTGCACAGATTGCACTCGCTATCCCCCGTCCCGCACCGAGGATGAGCTGGTCGCCAGCAGGGTGAGGCGCGCTGCGATAATCAAGGAGCAGCGTGAAAAGGCGCCCATCGTTCCCGATTACGACCTACTGGGCTGCGATCCCAAGCGCGGGCCTACCGTCGTGCTGAAGAAGCCAAGTAAAACAGGCGGTCAGGAGCTTGTACACAAGAAACCCCGACAGCGGGTGCGACGACACTGCCATGAGTGCGGCACACTTTTCACTGGAGGATCTAGGGAGTGCTCCCACTGTAATCATGTCCGGTGCACTGACTGTCCCCGCGACCCGTAAGTCCTTTGCTGCTTTTCTTTGCTTCTGCGATCGGCAGTTATGAGACGTCACTTCGAAAAGTGCTTGCTAACAATAATCCATCCAGACCTAAAAAGGACAAATACCCCTACGGGTACCCCGGAGACGTCTTCGGGCCCAACTCGATCCCTTACTACGAATGTCACAGCTGTCAGACGCGTTTTCCGCCTTCGCCCGAGACGGGCGACGAATGCAGCAAATGCTCGCACAAAAAGTGTGACAATTGCCCACGACTCAAGCCGCAGAAGGTCGAACCCGAACCAGACCCCGCCATTGTCCGGAGCATCACAGCCAAGCTGGAGTCGGTTCGTTTCGATACTTGATAAAAGAAATTATAAAAAAAAGCGACAACGACGGTGTTTTCGTTATTTCATTTTTTTTGTACATATATTATACCCAGCCTTGTACACGCATTTTGCGACGGAAAAGAAGCGATCTCTTTGTTAAGTTTATTTGTTACACATTTGTCCTTCAGTATCAGTTACACTATGCGCATCATTCACGGCATTTTTGGCAATATTTGTATAGATGTTACCGTCGTAGTGCATTTGCGTGTGTTCACTCTTTTTTCTCTCCAAAGCTTACATGGCTGGGACAAGTGTTCTGTCCAATCGCGACGCACCCTCTAACACAGCTATCACGAACAGAGTCTAGCGCTTTTCAACAGTAGATTCGTGGAAACTTTATGCTATCGTCATTTTTTTCAGCTTTGTGTCAGCAGTATTGTCCATTCAATTGATGGCGTATGGTCTGGACCCAGCACATTGGGTCGACCCAAGACATGGGCAGTTGTGTATTGAAATTTCTGATCCATACTCAAACTGCCACGAGGACTCCCGGACATCGGGAATCCGACGCAAGCCCAACTGGCAGGGGCTTGCGCGCAGCCTCGAGCACGCTATTTGCAAAACAAAACGCCATGCGATAGCTGAACGTGCGCTAGCTCCGTCTAGGGGCCCTTGACAGGGCACTAGGTTTTGGTGGTCCGTGATCTGTGCGAATTTCCCAAATTGGCGTCCAATGGAGGGTCACTATTTCCAGCACAGGGAGGGGAAAGGAGGGCAAAGGGAAAAAGAAAAAGAAAGAAGGAAAATAAGATAAAAGTTGGAGACATACAAAGCCTACTCGATACGTTTTCGTTTAGTTGGACAGGTGCTCTTTGGGGGGACATTTTTTCTTCTACGCCGCATACGCGCATATCCCCCAACCCAGCACCATGGAGCTGGATGACTGAGCCACGAACGGCAGTTGGAAAGAAGGAGGATGGGTTGGAAAAGGGGGGAGACAGCAAGTGGTGTGTAGTAGGACATGCAGTATGACAACCATTCAGGACGTTGAGGGTGGGAAAGTCAGGCCACTCTGGCAGGTTGCTGATTACTTCGTACCACGATATCCATAAGTTTTCTTTTTTTTCTTTTTTTTTTAACCTATCGACAACATTATATGATAAGCTATTGTATGTACAGTAATCCAACATAGAGTACTTTCCATTCCCTCCCTCTCCCTCGACTTACCCCGCCCTTGCTGCCACACCAGGCCATGTGGTGGCTTCCCTACCAACCAGAAGCGCCATAGTCCAAATTGCAATATACTACTCCGTGCGCGTTAAGAGTGTTTACTGGCTATTGTTGCTAAAGCTGCAGCTGTTTGGCGTGTACGACGGGCTCGATTGTTATTCGGTTCTCTGTTTTCTCTCTTTATCTCTATCTGCAGGTATGTTTTTGGTTCGTTTTCTTACTTTTTTAAGTACACCCCCCTTTTTACCACGTATTTGTCTGTAAAAAAAAAAAAAAAGACAACGCCGCTGGACGGGCCCGACTTGTTCCGATTCTAGTCCATGGGATTGCCCGATACTAACGTTTTCGGTTGGTGGGTTAAATTGTTCCACCGCCTTTGAACTACGTCAGCTGTTGTGTACCGTACGTGGTAAGCCCAGAAAAGAAGAAATGACATTGAAAACAGAAGAGCGTTGGGGGGTTTTCCCCCATGTGCTTCATGCTTGCGTCAGAAGAAGAAAAGCAGGTACGTGATACCTTTTTATGCAACTGTGTACCGTAATCCGCTTCCCTTGGTGCTGACAGGTCTGTAGGTACTTTGATAGACAAAGGGCCCCGGGGGACTTTAATGAGCATTCATATCGTGCCGTGTGATCAATACTATAGTAGGACTAGATAGCGCTAACTTCCACTGGACAAGCACGCATACCTAGGTATCTACCTGAACAGTCTCTTTAAATGGGACGATTAGCACCCGAGTTATCTCCAAGAGATGAGTGTATATTGCAAATGCTGATATACCCGTAGCTTGCTTCGAACTCTGATTTGACGATGTTTTCTCCACCGAGTGCGTAAACTCGAGTTTTCAACGAAAAATTCCCCTAGCCCTCCACTACGTTAGGCCCGAGGTCCAGCATGTCAAGCGACGCCGAGTCCCCAAACGTGGCTCTCCTGTTCTCCTTGCGACCGATGTAAAAAGGCTTGTCTGGCCTCAGCCGCGCATTGACGCGCTGGGTGCCGTCGTCGAATGGGTTACCTTCCATCAAGCTAGCTTTAACGTCCGGGAGCAGGTCAAAAGTGACATAGAAACGGCCACGCACGTCAGCTTCAACCCTCTCGGCATCCGTCTCGACCAGAAACCAGTCCAGCCGTCCTCCCTGGTGACGCAGGACCTCGTTGGTAATCTGTATCTGGCGCACGAGGTCGACGCCTTGCGGCTGGCTACTCTGTTCGGGCGCCTCAAGAGGGACGATTTGCGAACGCCAGACGTCTCCGTGAAATTTGGGTTGTAGACAGTCTTCATCGTCAACGATATGCTTGATCTCCATAATGTCCGGGCTCCCGTCCTGCTCTCCAATTAGGCGTGTGACCCGGACGGCATCACCCACCCGTATCATTTCCGGACCAACTACAAGAACATGGATGTTAGTAAAGTGTCATGAATTTGCGTGCATCCGTCCCAGCGAAAATTGTTAGACGAGTCTTACGGAATATGCCACCATACGATCCACGTCGGCCATCGGGGGTGATGGCCCCGAGTCTATTGAAAGTTGAAAAGGAGACATTGACGTCCCTAGCCGCCATCTTGGAAGCCTCCAGTCCCACCAGCTGCTGCTTGTGCGCGTTACTGCCGGCATATCGGTGGACAAAGGCAGGCCAGTCAACCTCGGCGAATGCACTCTCCTGCAGCTCCTGTATGTCAATACCCGGCAGGCTGAATGCGTGGAAAGGTCGCATTTGTGCCGCCGGTTTGACACTGCTTTCTTGGTTGAGGATTTTGTGGCCTAAAGGCGCAACGACCCATGTGTCCGTCTCAGTGGTCTCGCGTGCCCGCGATAGAATGAGCCCAATGCGCCAAATGCCCGTCTGGGTGCCATACCAAACAACTTCCCCGGCCCGGTAAATGGAATGGTCCTCCACAGGCGGGGGAGGAGTTGGTGGTCTGGCGACGGCTGGCTTTGCTGCTGGCTTGGCAGGAGGTTTGGCCGGTGCCGGAGCAACAGGCTTTTCGGCGTTGGCCGCTATCTTGAGAGCGACAGCAGCAGGAGCAGCAGGAGGAGCGGCGGTGGCGGCGGCGGCGGTGGTGGCAGGAGCAGCAGCGGTAGCAGCAGTGGCAGCGGCTGGAGTGGTAGTGGGGGCGGTTGTAGTGGGTGCTGATGGGCGGGAAGCGGTTGTGTTGGGAGTGGAAGTGGAAGCGGCAGGCTGCTTGCGTTTTTGTGCCGGTTTCTTGGACTCCTTGGCCTTTGGCTTCCCTAGCATCTTCTTACACGGCTCGCATGAGCACTTTGAGCGGTCGTAGGGAGCAGGTGCTGCAAGCCAGAGGGCATGAGGTGCAAACTCTCCGACATTATGATACCAAAAGTCTCTCCCCATGCCACCTGGGTGTCCGACAACATGTCGCTCTCCCTTCTCTATCAAGGATTGTAAATCATGGTCAGCTCGAGATTTGAAAGAAGCGATAGCCACAAATATGATTAGATCGGTCACTTACTCGGGTCGAAAATCAGCGTAAAGCCCTTGGGGATGCGAGCAATGTAGTGTGTTCCTGGGTATCGCACATAGATGTCAGGACAACAGGCACGTAATCAACCGAAATGAATACAGAAGATGCTACGTACTGTCCGTTATACTTCCGCATTGTTGCTTGATAGAGGCGCCCAGTGTGATCTCCCACCTCATCTGGTAGTCCGGGTCAAGTGTAATTTTTGTGTTGTTCTCCGCGGCCTGGATGGAGCTAATGTCATAGCCTTTGCCATCACTAAATTCGAATAGCATCTCAGTATACGATTTTGTTGGTACCCTGGGCATGGCCTTGGATGTCTTGACACCCAATTTTGCGCCGGTGGACGAAACCGGGCCTTGGGATGACGCCATCTGGAAAAGCTCTGGAAATCAAGGCTGCCACTAGCGAATTTTTTTTCACGCGTTGGGCTGGCGGCCTCGCAGATTCGAGGATCTCTATCCCGAGCAATACCCCCAGATGTGTGTCGACACGATGGGGCACGAGGCAGTCAAGGGATCCAATCGAGACGCCAGTCTTTCAAGTGCAGGGTGAAGTCTATCGCGGCGCCCGCTGGGCCCCCGAGATGTTCAATCAAGTTACCAGCTGTGCTGAGCAAGCCCGATGCAGTTTGTGCCTTGGACTGACGACTTTGACGTCGATTATGGGCACCCAGAGCACGCTGAATGGTGTTTTGTCTGGAGCGATATTGAATCTTTACTGCCACGCACGTGCACTGTATTACGCAAAAGCCATTGTGCCGCCCCTGCCACCAACAAAGCTCCAGACACAATTTTAAGTGGGGCCCAAATTCAATTGCCCAACGTCTGTCCTTTGTCACCTCCACAAACGAGTGGCATCGTTGAAAAATAAAAAGACTTCTGTGAATTGTCTTAAAGAACTGAATAACAGTTTTGATGAAGTAATTGCCAAACTTATGCGAGAGTAAACAGGTAGGAAATACAAGCAAAGAGAACACATACCCATGGTGCTAAAATTTCTCCGTTGGGTGGATGATTGCAGAGATCAGCAACCAAAAGTCGTCACTCGCCTGGTACCTATCAAGCTATGCACATGATCGTTCTAGCATCGCAACCAAGACTTGCGATCATCCATTAGATGATGTGATGTAAATGTCTCGCCGAAATAAGGTGGTGAAAATCTACTCAAAGACATGGACCTCAGAGTTGACAGAGGCTGTGGCGCACTGGCTGGAGAATGATGAGAGCTAATCTAGATAGATCGATCTAGATGGTGCTGACAACATGTATATAGATACACACGGCAAGGCATGCGCTCACTGGCCTTGCACTATTTGACAAGGCGGTACTCAAGAGGTGGGGTTTTGATGACTACCTACCTACTCCGTAGGTACCTACGTAATTTACCAACTAATAGATGCTTGACCGGAATGTGTAAGGCTGGAATTCATGCCTGGTCAAAGCACGCATCTAACTGGTTGCTGCGCAAACAAATCATCACGGGACCAAAATAAAAGGCACTACTCATGGAATTTGTTTGGGCCGCAGTTCTGGAGCAATGCGTCCAATAATATCAGCCTTGCCAGGGCGGTAAGATCCGACGTGGTAGGGGATGGCTGGCTGGTTCGACTGATTGAATTGGATCGGCTGCCCCACCAGAAAGGGGTTGATGAATCGGGCAGTGATGACCAAGTCAATTCTGCCAGTTTGCTGGTCTCTTCCGGCTTCAAGACGGTGGGTTTGGGGGTTCTTGAGTTTAAAAGCTTAAAATACAGACGTGTCTATCATGAAGATGAACGCTGACAGTATTACCAATATCCAATCTCCCAGAAGACGCAAAGTGTGGTGTGATTGACGCAACTTTGAGTGGGTGGGGGATTATTATGTTCAATTTCCGTGGACCAATATGCAAGCCCGGCAAATTACCTTATCTCGCGCCCGCAAACTTGCACTGCTCTGAAGGCGTGTAGATGTCTACGGTATCATATACCTCCTTCCAAAAGAGGGAGAGCGAGAATGGGAGAAAGGGATAACGCATGAGGTACCTTGGGTACCTAGGTAGCTAGCTATGGGTACAGAAGATGCAAGAAACGCGCGTCAAATCACTTATTTTAGGTCCCAACCAACACCGCCCGGCGCGTCGCAGAACGGCATCGCCGGCTGAGTAGTGGGTTGACTTGTCGCTAGCTTCACCTTGTGCCCGGCCCTTCGCAACGGTGTCACGGTGTGATGTGGTTGACCAGGAGCCTTTGAAACGCTGCCAGTTCGCGGAGAAAGAATCAACAGGTCTGTACCTGATCAACGGGTACGCGAGCGATTTGATGTACCTTCTGCTTTTGGCGATCCCATCCATGTCTTTGTACCTACGAAGTACTATGGTAATTACTGTAGGTCCCATTTGAGGTGGATGAGCCATGCGATTCGAGGCCACCTTGGCTGGGTCACTTATCGCCCCACGCAGAGCGGTATACCAGTGAACCAGGTGGTAATCAATCACGTTTGGTGGTCCAGGTGGGTGACGAGGGAAATTGACATGATTTCCATTATGATTGTGTGGACCTCGAGATGCGGAAATTTGTGAATACCCAAGTGCACACTGAATGGGATAAGAAGAAAAAAAAAGTACGAGTAGAAAATTAAAGCAAGCCGTTGGCTGCAAAGAGGGAGAAAAAAAAGCATTTTAGGCGGCTAGGTGGCGGCGGTAAGGTGAAATTGTTCAGTCCTTCTGTGCAGTGTCTGGTTGCTATTCGTAAATCCAATGATGAGGTTAGTTGCATCCTAATTTCGGTTGGGCTACCTTTAAAGAATTTTTCAGGGGATGACGGGTGGGCCACCTTAACCGTGATTGGCCAATTGGAAATAACCGACGCCAAAACATTGTCAGAACCGTTATGGGAGTCCTTGCATGGCAAGCATCAATGGGATCCAATTTTCTTTGTCCCCAGTTTTGGATGAGCCCAGGCCACAATGCGCCCGTCAGCAACGCTGCCGCCCCCCGGTTCTTCTTCACAAGGCAGAGCCAATCGTCACCTCCTCCGGCCATGCCCCTGTCCAGCCTGGGAGAGTAGAGCATGGCGGGTGGACCACCACATCCATCTCCATCACACTCAAACCATTCGAGAAGATCCGGGCAACTCCCGGACAAGGTGACCTTTTTTTGTCTCCATATTTGTCGAGCACGTTATGGATTCCTTGCTCCCCACGCCCTCGTTCCCCTTTTTTCTTTTCTTTGACTGTATAGCCCACCCTCGCTCTTTGTAGTAGTTCACTAACTACCCTATCTTCCTTTACCCTTCAGTCGCAAGACGCTCGTCGTCACTTACTCTCGCTTCAACGTACGGCCGTCTACCGTCGTGCCATAGTCACTCCTTTAGTTGACGTTCCTGCTTTCAGAGGCTGGCTGGCTTTTTTTTTTTCAGTTCTCTTTTTTACCTTCAAAGGGTCGATATCGGTTCCGTTTCGTGTTCATACAGATCCCAGCCAAACCCACACTCCTTTGGTAAAAACAGTAACAATACCGCGCAAGACTCTTGCTTTCGTGTTGGCGATCAGATATAGCATTGCGCGAACAGCGCGCTACACCCGACTTGACTGTCCCTATATCTAAAAGGCAGCCAATTAGCTTGGCACAATCCGATATTACCATGAAGACGGCGACATTAGGCGCAGCACTCCTGCTGTTGGGGGTTCAGCAATGCGCCGCCACCTCGGGACATCGCAGCCTGCACAGGCAGTTTGAGAAGCGCCATGGCCACAACCACCTGCCTACTCGCAGCTTCGAGGCCGACTTGCGATCCCCTGAATCCGAGGAATCAGGCAACATCTCCGAGGTCAGGAAGCGAGGCTCCAGTTGCTCCCTTCCCGATGACGACGACAGCCTCGTCCGCATCACCGACACCCGCAACGACAACCAGGGCTTCGCCATGTCTCCTGATCAGACGTGCGAGGATGGCATGTACTGTCCCTTTGCCTGCAAACCAGGCATGTTGATGAACCAGTGGAAGGAAGGCACCTCGTTCAAGCCTGTCGAGTCTATGCAGGGTGGTCTGTACTGCGACAACGGCAAGCCTAAGAAGCCTTTCCCCAGCAAGCCCTACTGTGTCCAGGGCACTGGCACTGTCAAAGCTGTCAACAAGTGTGGCAAGGTTGTCTCCTTCTGCCAGACTGTACTGCCGGGCAACGAGGCCATGCTCATCCCTACCGAGGTCTCTGGCAGCACGACACTGGCCGTGCCCGGTCCTGACTACTGGGCCGGTACCGCTGCGCACTTTTACATCAACCCACCGGGCGTTTCTGCCGATCAGGGCTGCCGTTGGGGTTCGGATGCCAACGATGTTGGCAACTGGAGCCCTTACGTTGCCGGCGCGAACACAGTCTCTGACGGAAGGACATTTGTTCAGCTGAGCTGGAATCCGATTTATGAGGACTCCAAATGGTCCAGCAAGAAGCCCAGCTTTGGCGTCAAGATTGAGTGCGATGGTGACTGCAACGGTCTGCCTTGTGAGATTAATCCGGCCAAGACCGGCTTGAAGAATGTCAACAGCAAGACCGCGGCTTCCGGGGCCGGCGGTGCCTCTTTCTGCGTTGTCACCGTCTCCAAGGGCTCTTCTGCCAACATTGTTCTCTTCAACACTGACGGATCGACCGGCGACTCATCGTCTTCCGAGGAACCCAAGAAGACGACTACGTCCTCCTCAAGCTCGACCCCATCGTCGACCTCGACGACAGCGCCTCCCTCGAGCTATGCAAAGGCAAGCTATACGACCAGCTCCATCTCGCTCACTATCCCGACTGTCCGCCCCGGTATCTTCCAGGAGAACAGTACTTCGTCCACAGACAGCTCGTCGTGGTCCGGATCAGCCTCGACCACAAAGTTCGACAGCACCCAGGGCAGCTCCTCGACCAGTTCCGCTGCTTCTCCCAGCTCCACTAACGATGGGGCACAGCGCGATAAGGGAGGTGCTGCCATGGCCGGGCTTGTTATCGCCATCGTCGCTGCGGCATGGATGTATTAGGTTTACTCCCCACCGCAAGTGATTCCTTCGTGTCTCTGCTGGGCGCGCCGCTTTCATATCTTTACCTTTGGCCTTTGTTTGCCCAGCAAAACACAATTACCTCTTTCAGCTTCGATATTGGCCTCCTTTCGAGTCGATGGCATTTTCGCTTCTTGAAAAACAACCCAGTTATGAGATGATGTCCACATTTTTTAACCCCTCCAACACTTGAGGGCTTTTTGCTCGGCCGGACACCAGCAGCTATATTCAAACTTCTTCGTCCAACCCATTGTTTTTTTTTATCTTCGACGCATCTCACCGACACACTTCGGATCGCTTTTTATCGCCAGTGTATCCAGCAAAGCCAGTCAGTCAGTTGAGGTGGTATATAAATCGGCGGCCCGAACATCAGCCGACGTCGAACAAACTTTTGTTAAATAGCAGTTTGAGCCCAAGGTCTCGCCTCTGCAACCATGGTAGTGTTTATTGTCTACACGGGATGGTCTTTTTTTCTCTCCTGGATTCGCTTCAATCTGCTCTTGGGATAGCCACCAAATGACATTTTTACAATATACCCCTTCAGCTTTTGATCTTTTTGGGTACTCTGTATCGCAACAGTTGTTGTTCTTTTTTATTCGTCCAGGGCGATAGCTCAACCCCATTTGTATCTTCTTTTTTATTCTCCTGGGGGTGGTAAGAGGCGGGCTGACCTTTTTTGGCCTGCGCTCTGGTGTATTTCTTTTTTTCTTGTTTCTGACGACGAGGACCGATACCTACATTTTTGTTTTGTCGAGATGATTTGGAAAAAAGGAAAAAAAAACGGCAATGTCGGGAAAGCGGTTTTTGGGCGGACAACAGAAAGAAAAGTGGATGGAGGATAAAGGGGGGGGGGGGGCCACTTTATATAGGTAGTACAAATTCGATCATTTTCGAATTCACACAAAGACCTGTGAAATATCAGATTGTGCCGAGTTTTTGTGTGACCCTTGTTGATGTGACAATTTCAGGGAGAAATATTATTGGTTCTTACAGCGGTTTACGACTAGTATATTGAGAACTTTGCTGCAAACAATCGTCCACCCGCGGACGACCATATCCTGCTTTGCCTATCCTTGTTTTAAAAACCACCATAAACATGACCGACTATCTCACCCACCCAGGCACCCAATCAGTGTCTACACTCTGGTCCCGCAACCTCTGCACAATGACATCGGAAACGTTGGGAGGCCACCCTGCAGCCGCGGCGTTGCCGCCCGTCTTTTTGATGTTTTGAATGGCAAACTTGCGGCCCGAGTGAGAGATGAACCCGTTCATCAGGCCCTGCGCCACCAGGCCCATGACCGCGACCTCAACGTGCTCGACCGTGACGGGCAGGTTGCCCCACAGCAGGCCCTCGTACGCGCGCAGCTTGCGCGTGCCGTCGGTCCCCGACACCAGCGTCGTCGACTCAGGCGGCTGCGGTGTGCTGTTGGCGACCGCGCGTAGAAGGAGCGGGTTCGTCGTGTGTCCGGAGGGTTTGGTGCCTGGCCTCGGTGATATTGCGGTGACGTGGCCCTCGAGCGAGCGCTGGATGTAGTCGGCTGCCGCGTGAACCATGCTGGAGAGAAAGCGGGAAAATGCGTTAGTAAGACGCTAATAACTTTCCACGAAGCGATGGAGATAGAAGAAAAAAATCCCAGGTATAGGATAGGACATACTTCAGATCGAGCGTGACGGCCTTGCGCCCAGCCGGCAGCATCGCCTCGTTGCCCGCGCCGACCGGCTTGTACGTCAGCAGAAACACGCGCCGCGTCAACGATCGCCAGAGCAACGGCCTCGCGCGGTACATGAGCGGGAAGAGCAGGTTCCGCTCCAGCAGCCAGGCCTGATGGGTATTCAGCCCCTGCTGGAAAGCCGCAAAGTTGCCCTTTCGTATGGCCATGGCCATGGGTCTGAATATCGGGGCCAGCTGCTCTGCCTCCGGTCGCTGCAACAAAGTATCTGACGGGAGTCGCCCGGAGAGTATGTTTGCAGGTATCAGGAAGGTGAGCACCAAACGGCGCTGCTTTGTGAGGTGCTTCGGTAGCTGCCTGTAGGCTTCGTCAAGAGCGGCCGCTGCACGGGGGTAATGGTCGCTCTGGAACATGACCAGGCCGAGGTAGTAGAGATAGGTGGTGCGTTGGACGGCCGGGTAGAGGGACAACGGCGGCGCCTGCTCCAAGCCGTTCAGAAGTGACCATGCCATCATTGGTCTTCCGCACTTTAAAGCATAAAATGGTTAGATCAGTGCTTGCTTCTTGGTAGTTCTTAAGATAGAGCTATCAAGTAGAAACTCACAATGAATAGTAGGCGGAAGGCCATGCTGGCAAGAAGATAGACGACAGACTTTTTGCTACCCGGGGTGAGCTGACCCCGATCCCTGGCACAGCTTGAGAACATCTCCTTGATCACATCAAGCGAGTCGTCCATAAAAGTCCGAGCCTCGCCCTCATCTCCACTGCTCTGCTGGCGCCTAGCAGCCGTGATGTCCGGGCGGCCATTTAACACGCTGACGAGTTTGATCATGGATTGCGCATAGGATACACTCGTCTGAACCATGATGCTGCCCTGGCCGGGATGCTTGAGTGCTGAAGTGCAGGACCTGAGATTTCGGGGGTGGCCGGTTAGCTGCCTTGCGCCAGACTGGATGCATGCACTAATTGAGAAGTTGGGTCCTTACACTGAGAGTGCGCAGAAACGCTCATGGATATCCATCAAGTCGTTAAAGTTGACATCCCGCCAGTACGAGAGGTACTCGGTCATGAAGGCGTGGAAGCCCGGCCATGGTGTGCTCCCGCCTTCCGCCACGTTATCCTCTTCTGGGAGCGACTTTTCGACGAGAGCCTGCAGACCGCTGCTGCCCTTTGGATATTTTTTGCGCAGCTCCTGGCCAATGAGGTGGTACGCGGGCGGCGAATCCGGCTCGGCCACTAGCCAGTCGCACAGGGTACTGCCGTCGCCGGCGACGACCAGCTCCCTGACGCCCTTCAGAAATGTCGCGATGACGTCCATGGCCGTCTCATGGCTGGCTCATGAGATGGAAATGATTCAAAGAATGTTTAATTCGAGTCGCCAATTGGACGGCAACTGACTGGTCCTTGATGAACGTTGGTTTCAAGGCCCGAAATTGATTTGCGAGGTTTAGTTGAGGTCCAAAAGCGGCTCTCAATCGTGTGGTGTTGACGCGTAAAAGTCCAAGCTTGCATCAAATATCGATTTCAATCACTTGGAGCGACTCGAACCAATTCAACCTGTCAAAAATGTCAGGCCCGGACTTTCTTCCCTCACTTTCGAATTATTTTTTTATTTTTGCGCAATTATTTCATATATTTAATCTTTATTAAATAAATAAACAAGGACAACCGATTTTGTATGCTCCAAGATGGAAAAGATTGAATAACATGTACACCCAGGCCTATGCCGTGGTGGTCTTTGGACGCAGAATTCTAAAGGCATTGTCTTGCGGGTACCTCAGCCAAGGTGCAAAGGCACATCAAGGGATTTCCCTGGCGGACGTACAGATATTTAAACAGCTCATATCGCAGCGTCTCTGCGCAGCAATTATGTGTTGAATATTCTGTAAATAATATCGTTCAAAATCAAGACACCAAATGGCTTTTATTTAGACACAACATGATCAGAGACAAACCCTCACCCACCAACCTCATACGGACTCAATCCTCTGCACAACCATGGCTGTGGCAGCTCCACCTCCGTTGCAAATGGCTGCTACGCCGTACTCGCCAGGCTTAAGTTGGTGGAGCAAAGTTACCAGAATGCGAGATCCGGAACTTCCCAGGGCATGGCCCAAAGAGATGGCGCCGCCTAGGGGGTTGACGCGTGCCTTCTCAAGGCCAAGTATCTGTCAAGTCGGCGCCCGTTAGCATATCTTTCGTAAGCAATCCGATGCGACAACTTCTCAACTGACCTTCTCATTGGCCTTAATGACCGCGGCAAACGCCTCGTTGAACTCCCAGACGGCCACTTGGTCTTTCGTAATTCCCGCTCGCTTCAGTGCAATCGGCACCGCTTCGGCAGGAGCAACTGGGAAGTCGATCGGATCAATGGCAGCATCTGCAGACCCGCAAATCTTTGCCAGCACGCGGGAGCCGGATCCATACTCCTGCGCAATGGCTTTGCTTCCAAGAACAAGGGCGCTCGCACCATCGTTGAGCGTCGACGAGTTCGCAGCCGTCACTGTACCAGTACCATCACGAACAAAAGCAGGCTTCAAGGTTGGCACCTTGTCCAACTTGATATCGAGGTATCCTTCATCGGTATCAATGACCTTGTCACCTTTTCTTGACGACACAGTCACTGGCGCAATTTCGTCCTTGAACGCATTGGCCTTCCAGGCGGCCTGTGCCCGCTCATATGACTGAATGGCGTACTGGTCCTGCATCTCCCTTGTGATACCGTGCTTCTTCACCGTGTTCTCGGCGCAGTTTCCCATGTGGAACTGATCATAAACATCCGTGAGGCCGTCCTTGATCAGGCCGTCCTCCAGTTGGACGTTGCCAAAAGCGGGCAGGCCGCTGCTCCTTGGCAAGTAGTACGGCACCCTGGACATGTTCTCCATACCACCGGCGACCTGAGCTTCTGCCAGCCCAAGCTGGATATTTTGCGCAGCAAACACGACCGACTTGAGACCCGACGCACATACTTTGTTTATCGTGATAGCCTCGACCGATGATGGCAGGCCGGCGAATATAGCGGCTTGTCGAGCGGGGGACTGGCCGACGGAGCCCTGCAGAACGTTGCCCATGTAGACATCGCTGATGTTCGAGACGGGCACTCGTGACTTTTCGAGAGCGGATTTGATGGCAACGGCGCCAAGCTTAGGCGCGGGGACGGTGGTGAAGGAGCCATTGAACTACGCAGGGGAGAACAAGGATTAGTGATTTGTATAATAAAATACACCAAATGCGCCCATTGGGCTTACCTTTGCAGTCGGTGTCCTTGAAGCGCTGATTATGTATGCGTCCCTGATTTCTTGTTGCAATGCACCTCGCGAGCTGAATTGCCGCCTCGTGCCGCATCGGAGTGATGACGACAGAGTGGAGGTGGTGTGGAATACCGACCGGCTGCTCTTTGGAATCATTTTGAATAATAAAAGTGCGAAATAACAAGCAAAGTAAAATCCGTATGCTTCCGGACCGATGTGACGAGTAGAAAAGACTTTTTTCCCTTAGCAAGTAATATAAACAGAAAAGTATCTGGAGAACCCAAGTAAGGTCGGCACAGCTGCAAACACAGAGGTGGGTGGATTACTTAGACTTGAGAAGGTACGAAGTAGGTCGCGATTAGCCGACAATGGCCGAGCGCCGAGAGGTAAGAGAAACACCTGCCTGTATGGGCGCCCGCACGGGTTCACGTGTTAACATCATCATTGTCCAACATTACGATGTAATCAATCACCCTCCGTACCTGAGGAACTTCTCCCCTCTCCATAGCTCCACACTATTCAAGCTCGTTCTACACATTAACGCAACAACCTCAAAGAGAAATGGATAGACGAATGGCTCTATACCACTAGTCCAACGGCCTATTTTGCTGCAGGCATAATTACAGTACGAACAAATGCATGTGCGACGCTCATGCCCGGAGTCGGTAGGTAGGGTACCTACCTGCGCCTTTGGTTAGAGTATAGCAGACTGTTCTGGAGCTAGGCTGCGAGCCGGCTTGCCTCTGAGTTTGATGTCATTATATGCAAATTTGGGCGTTGAGATTTACACACAATCGAGCTATTGTAGGTACCATGGAAGGTACGTTGGAGGAGGATGTGACCGGGTTGGTGGTCTCATACCAAACGAGTAACTGCCCGCCCAAATACCGAACTGCTGGAACATTTACTGGCTGATCGGATTGATCACGTGCACAGGCGTCTTTTGCGGGGGCCAAAGTGCGCGCGGAACCCCTGCCGCTAAGACAGGGGTGAGCGACGAAGCAATTAGAAACGCTGCGTCAGGCCCCTGGCTTCGATTTACTCTCACTTGCTCACCAACGTACCGTAAGACTCCACCGCTACAAACCTTCAACTATCGCAACGCCGAACCAAGAGATTCCGCCATCAGACCACCATATCTTCGAAACAACAATCCCTGTCTGCCTCCGCCTAGTCGAAGATGTCAACCGCCGCCCGCCGCCGCCTAATGCGCGACTTTAAGGTCAGTCCCCGCGTGAGCAGAGAGCCGCGGCCCTCATCCATCTGCCCACAGGACATCGGAGGCTCGTAAGGAAATCGGCAAGTTAACCCATCATCCATATCCCTAGCGCATGCAAACGGATCCTCCAGCAGGTGTGTCTGCATCACCAGTACCCGACAATGTCATGACGTGGTAGGTCTCGCCCCCGAATTTTCGAGCAGCATTTCATCAGTTAACAGGTTTTGGTCCCACCTCAGGAACGCTGTAATCATCGGCCCCGGCGATACTCCATTCGAGGACGGAACATTTCGCCTTGTTATGCATTTCGAAGAGCAATACCCCAACAAACCTCCATCAGTTAAATTTATCAGCCAAATGTTCCATCCAAATGTTTACGCCACTGGGGAGCTTTGCTTGGACATTCTACAAAACCGATGGAGTCCGACATACGACGTTGCTGCTATTTTGACCAGTATTCAAAGGTAAGATGGTGTCCTGTGGTTTGAAGATATCTATCATCATCGATTTCTTCGGCCGAGTGTATTCGGCCGAGTGTTGTGATGAAACCAACTGATGAGTTTGTGTCTGAAACCAGTCTACTCAACGACCCGAATACCGGTTCACCGGCAAACGTCGAAGCCTCGAATCTCTACAAAGATAACCGCAAGGAGTATATCAAAAGGGTTAGAGAGACGGTGGAGAAGAGCTGGGAGGGAGACGACGAATAAGCCACTGTAGAACTTGAGGAACTAAGAGGTTTCGGGAGTGGAAACTTGCTTTTACTGATGATTTGGCCAGATGGCTAGGCACTGCTTGTTGTACAGGAGCAGGCATACGGTTGGATTCGGACATGGCATTTGGTTTACTGACCCTTTTGAGCTTGATGCCGACTACTTTTTGAGCACATGGTTTTGGCGTTGCGGCGTTTTTTTTTCTTCTTTTTTCTTTTTCTTTTCTCTTCGGCGTAAGGTTTTCTGGGGTTTCCCCTTTGGTCCTGGTTCTATACCTTTTAGAGGAAGATTATGAACAGCATACCACGTAGGGTTTAAGTCTACTGGTGTTTGCACCATAAACGCGCGAGGACAGTTATTTCGGGGCGACCAATATATGAGATGATACAATACCGATGGTCCGGATACGCTTAAAATTTGTCTTTGCTGGCGTTGATCGTGAGGGGGAGAGTAGTCCAAGTCCAGCCCAGTCCAGTCCAGTCCAATCCAGATATTGACTCCAAATCTTCTACGCACGGTTGATGCAGCTCCCTATGTTAATTTCTGAATCTGTTGGACGACTTTTCTCCAAGCAGTCCAAAATATTGGATCATGCTTGCATTGTTTTCCCGTCGTCCTAAATCGCGCACATTAGAATAACTTTCATTGCGGGACATGTTCACAAATGTTTAATTGTCAATCTTGTTTGTTGTTGTTCAAATCCAATATTGCCAAGTAATAGTTAGATTCTGCGGGGCATTCATAGCATGAAATGCGGCATGAAAGTCGTTTGTCAGCCCCGCCTCAGGAAATTAAGAAGCGGCCCCGGGGGTCGGTCTGCTGCACCTGTGAAACTGATAATTACCAGGCGCGCCGTTCGTGCATGGCCCATGAACCATTCTGCCTATGTGACGCAGGCAGTCTTTATTGAGATCGTAGATAAGGCAAGGCACATATATAATTTTTTTGGGCATGTAGGAAATGCACGTCTATGGCAGGTGGTAAAAGTAGTACGACGTAACGCGAACCTCCCTCGTGGCGCGTTCCCATCAACAACAATTCATCCCATATACACTGGAACTCGACTAGGTGACCTCTACAAAGAAATTAATGCAAGTCGGTCAACCCACTGTTCTAGGCACTGTTCGACGCGAAATCGAAGGTTGGCTTGTTGCGCAAATACTGGCCGTTCTTTTCCCTTCCATCTCGCGACTACTATTTTTCTTCTTTATCTTGGGTTCAAGGCTATCCGAATTCGAGCAACGCCAGGCGCAGATTGGCCTAAAGCCAACAACCTAATCGAACCGTTGCAGCCAGCCCGCTTTCTTGAAGGGCACGGTACGGAACTAGGTAACGGTACGGTAGCGTTCAGTTACGGGCAACGCAAGCTATTGGATCGACACCGCCCAAAAAAGTGTCCCACTGTCTTCCCTCCATCCCGCCCGCATACCATTACAACCTACGTTACCGATCGCCCACCTTAAACCTTCAACTACCACCCCCCCTTTCGATCGCGCCGCCTGTCGGCCACGTCGACACACTTTGATGACAAGGTGGACTTAGCAAAGCCCGCAGCTTTTTGACGGCGGCAACCATCATGTCTTCTGCCAACAGCATCAAGGTCGTCGCCCGGTTCCGACCGCAGAACCGGGTCGAGATCGAGTCGGGCGGCCAGCCCATAGTTAAGTTCGATGGCGACGATACGTGTACTGTTGATGTATGTGCGATTTGCCCTCTTTCGAAATATGCGCACCAAGATGTAGAGAATCGGGTCAAGCATAGGCAAGGCAGGCTGTATTCGTCGGCAACAGGTTGGCTAACGCAGAGTAACTCGGGAAACCTTTAGTCCAAAGAGGCGCAAGGCTCCTTCACTTTCGACCGAGTCTTTGACATGTCCTGCAAGCAGTCGGACATATTCGACTTTTCGATCAAGCCAACGGTGGACGACATTTTGAACGGCTACAATGGAACCGTCTTTGCATACGGTCAGACTGGTGCTGGAAAGTCGTACACCATGATGGGAACCAACATCGACGACGATGATGGACGAGGTGTCATCCCGCGTATTGTTGAGCAGATCTTCGCAAGCATTTTATCCAGCCCAAGCACCATCGAGTACACCGTCCGTGTCAGCTACATGGAAATCTACATGGAGCGCATCCGTGATTTACTGGCACCCCACAACGACAACTTGCCAGTGCACGAGGAGAAGAACCGAGGTGTATACGTCAAGGGTCTTTTGGAAGTCTATGTGTCCAGCGTGCAGGAGGTCTATGAGGTCATGAGGAGGGGAGGAAACGCCAGGGCTGTGGCTGCCACCAACATGAACCAGGAGTCTTCCCGATCCCACTCGATTTTCGTCATTACTATCACCCAAAAGAACGTAGAAACTGGCTCGGCCAAGAGTGGGCAGCTCTTCTTGGTTGATTTGGCTGGTAGTGAAAAGGTCGGCAAGACGGGAGCCAGTGGACAGACCCTCGAGGAGGCCAAAAAGATCAACAAGAGTTTGAGTGCCCTGGGAATGGTCATCAACTCTCTCACTGACGGCAAATCTTCACACGTTCCCTACCGAGACTCAAAGCTCACTCGTATTTTACAAGAATCACTTGGTGGTAACAGTCGAACAACGCTTATCATCAACTGCTCGCCCAGCTCCTACAACGATGCTGAGACGCTCAGCACTCTGCGCTTTGGTATGAGAGCGAAGTCCATCAAGAACAAGGCCAAGGTCAACGCTGAGCTCAGTCCTACCGAACTCAAACAGCTGCTTGGCAAGGCAAGGACTCAGATTACTTCCTTTGAAAAGTATATAGTGAGCCTTGAGGGCGAGGTGCAGCTATGGCGCTCTGGAGAAACTGTGCCAAAGGACAAGTGGGTTCCGGCGCGTTCGGCAGATGGCACCGCCCCTGCGACCAAGGGTGCACTACCCGCTCGACCGGCAACACCGTCAAGGCTGGTTGCGGAAACTGCCAGCAGGTCAGAGACACCGGCGTTGACAGAGCGCTCTGGAACGCCCTCGATACCGCTGGAGAAGGATGAGAGGGAAGAGTTCCTGAGGCGGGAAAATGAGCTACAAGATCAGCTCGCAGAGAAGGAGTCGCAGGCGACAAACGCCGAGCGGCAGGTGCGCGAGATGAAGGAAGAGTTGACTATAATCAAGGAACATGACGGCAAGCTGGGCAAGGAAAACGAGAGGCTGATGAGCGATCACAATGAGCTCAAGTTGCAATTCGAACGCATCAACTTTGAGAGCAAGGAGGCCCAGATCACCATGGACGCTCTCAAGGAGGCAAATGCAGAGCTGACAACAGAGCTTGATGAGCTGAAGCAGCAATTGCTTGATGTTAAAATGAACGCCAAGGAGTCCGGAGCCGCTCTCGATGAGAAGGAGAAGAGGAAGGCCGAAAAGATGGCCAAGATGATGGCCGGCTTCGAGCTGGGAGCAGACGTCTTTAGCGACAACGAAAAGTCCATCGCCGACGCCATCAAGCAGCTAGAGGCTCTGCAGGAGCTCAGCAATTCAGGCGACCCAATCCCACCTGACGAGCTCAAGGCATTGCAGTCCAAGCTTGTTGCCACTCAGGGGATCGTGCGCCAAGCAGAACTTTCGCTTTATAGCAGTGCTTCCAGCGGCTCTGAAGCACGCCGCAGGGTGGAGTTGGAGCAGAGGTTGGACACTCTCCAGCAGGAGTACGAGGATCTCCTATCGCGTAACCTTGGCGAGGGTGACGTTGAAGAGCTCCGCTCAAGGCTTGAGAAGGCCTTTACCGACAAGCAAGGTGCACAGACCGACCTGGTCGACGACCTGAAGGCCGAGATCGAGCGCAAGACTGCCGAGGCGGAGCGAATGAAGGTCTTGATCGAGGACCTCCAGCGGCAGGCAAAGGCCTCGGGTGCCAACGGAAACGCCGGCGTCTCGCCCGTCATGAACGGCAAGTCAGTGGCGCAGCAAATGGCCGAGTTCGACGTCATGAAGAAGAGCCTTATGCGGGATCTGCAGAACCGCTGCGAGCGTGTGGTTGAGCTTGAGATTTCACTCGATGAGACGCGTGAGCAGTATAACAACGTGCTCCGGTCGAGCAACAACCGGGCTCAGCAGAAGAAGATGGCCTTCCTGGAGAGGAACTTGGAGCAGCTTACGCAGGTGCAGCGCCAGCTTGTGGAGCAAAACTCCAGCCTCAAGAAGGAGGTTGCCATTGCGGAGCGTAAGCTCATTGCCCGTAACGAACGGATCCAGAGCCTCGAGAGCCTGCTGCAGGACAGCCAGGAGAAGATGGCACAGGCCAACCACAAGTATGTTCCTGGCCGCGACATTTCGCTCTTCTGTGCAGGTACAACAGTCATACTAACAAACCACCAGGTTCGAGATGCAACTCGCCTCAGTCAAGGAGCGCCTCGAGGCAGCCAAGGCTGGTAGCACCCGGGGAATCGGGTCGCCAACAGGGCTGGGTGGCTTTAGCTTCACAAACGCCGGAAGCCGGATTGCCAAGCCCCTACGTGGCGGCGGTGGCGGTACTGACAACACTGCAGCCAACCCTGCGATCAGCAATTTGCAGTCTAGTGATAACAAGAGGTCAAGTGTAAGTGCAGCTCTCTCGCCCCGACTGCCGTCCTCTGATTATCTTGTGAAGTTGGTTACATTACTAACTTCAATGGTTTAATCTTCGGGGAGCAGTGGTTTTTCAAGTCATAGAAATGAAGCGATACAATGAATGATTTTACCCATGAATATTCTATTTTGTGTTTTTCCCCACCCCTTCTTCTTTACGATATAACGGTCCACAATCAAGCGACAACCACTTTTCTGGCTCTTGAGGCAAGGCGCAAGTGGATGCGAGCAATTGTGGGGATACGGTCTTGTCTCCAGAGTCGAAACATTACAAAGCGAGAATCCATGTAGAGTCAATTGAGTAGCCAACCTAGACTAGAACTTTTACTCCGGGCAAACTTTTGTTTGCAATGGTCAAGGTAGCAAGCCACTTTGGATTTCAGTCTGCTTACCTACATGGCTGTGATGCATGTGATCCTTCGCAGGCTCGATAAATCATCCATTTCATGGAATTCATGGCCAGTGAGACATTTGGAAGCAGTCATTCATTTCCCCCTCCTCAACAGTAAAACCTGTTCCACGTAGTAACAACCGGACTTATATTGGAATTTGTGACTGATACAAAGGGAATTGTTACTAAAAACTGTGATCTGCCGAATGTTGGCTGTTGTGTACATGTATCCTGCAACTCTAATGAATAGATGCGGCCTCACGAGCTGACTACTGATCTTTCAGAGCGAGAAAGGAGCGAAACCGAGTACTAAACGACCAGCAAAATATACCGTGCCAAAAAAAAGATACAACCTTGTTCAAATCGTGCACCTCGAAGAAAACGAGCCATATCAAGCGGTTTAACAAATAAGAATCCCACCTCAGTGCTTGCCGCCGTGAGGCTGGAGAACAACCACCTGGACCGCAACTACGAGGCTGATAACGATCATCAAGGCGACAATGACAAGGAAAGTCTTGAGAAACATCTTGATGATCCGGACCCAAGACTCACGGTTCAGGCTCCTGATGGCATCGCGGACCGAAAGGTACTCAGCGCCGCCCAGCTCCGAAGGTCCGACACGACCGCCAAAAGAACGATCAAAGGGGACGACTGTCCCTTCCTCCTCAGGGAGCAGGCTGGCCTGCACAAGGGTGAGGGCGACAAAGGCCGGCAGGCGGACGATAAGCATGAGGGTGGTAAAAACCAAGAGGGCGAAGACAGTCTTGCCTGACATTTTCCCGTCGTCGCCCATGAAGGTGCCGATCACGTAAGGGGTCGTGCCGGTGAAGGTGTCGGCGAGCCAGAAGAGGCCGACGGCGTACTTTGTGGCGTTGAAGGTCTTGCCGAACGGCGGCAGGCGGCGCCAGAAGGCAAGGCTGCCGCGGGGCCGGTCCGAGATGACGATGTGGACCCATGCGGTGTGCAGTTGGCAGAGGGCCAGGTAGGCTGCCAGGCGGCCGAAGGGGAACACAAAGGGGATGGCCAGGAAGATGCCGCCGATGAAGGTGTCGGCGACGAAGATGGCCCAGGCGCAGACCATGCCACGGACGAACATGCGCACGCCTCCCGTGCTGTACAGGTGACGGAAGGTGGCGCGCATGCTCGAGGTTACGACGCCGGCAAGTGCGAGCGGGGAGTTTACGTCGGGCTTCTTGCGCAGGGGTTGGGTAGCTGCGGGGGCGAAGCCGTCCTCCTCATCGTGGGCGGCGAGGGCGGCGTACGACGGGGCCGAATCGGGATTCTCGACCACGGCCAAAGTGGTGAAGACGGAAGCAAGAGTGTAGTTGGCAAAGAGGAGCAGCGGCAGGAAGATGAAGAAATCAAAGGCAAAGGCACCCTTCAACCAGGGGCTGATGGGCGGCAACTTTGGGACCTGTTCTTGCATCCATCGCTTGCTCAGGTCGGAACCCAACGTGGTCCTGATTGTGTCTAACATGGCTGCGGAGAGAGAAACAGCAACTTGATTGTGCCTGTCCTCGTGGGGATATACTCGAAATCAAAACAACAAACCAAGACCAAAAAAGGAAGATTTTTTTTTAATAAAAAAAAAAGAAGTACCTTTGGATGATATGAGAAATGAGAAGATATTGAAAGGGAGATTGAATTCTAGATGGGATGATGCAAAGAAAAGAACTGCAAATGCGATTGAAAAGTGTTGCCTGGTGAGTGAGGCAAAGGCATATGACAAGAACAAAAGAACAAAAACGCACGCCACCCCGTCAAAACGTGGCGGAACGACTGTGCCGCTGATGAACGAACCCCGTTCCCCAATCAAAGACCCTGGCCGCGTCACATTGAATTGATTTTCATGCGGGTTGGTAAACACCCCACAATTTACATGACTTGCCCCAGAGCCGGTAATCCTTGGCATCGAAGCAATTACGAAGTACTAGACTAGTAATCCTTACAGTACAGACAGTAGTATTTTGTATGTTTTGCCTGACAGAATGACACTGGCTTCTTTGTCATGCGCTGAAGTTGAGTCGTCTGGATAGTAACTATTCTAGACCTAGAACCTAGACCCGAGATTAAACTGGTTACAGTACCGTGGTCATCGGTCTTGTCAGGTCTCAAACGGTCTCGCTGTTATTTTTCGTCGTTAAGCGCGCTCCTGGCCTCGCCGCCGCTGCCTGCATGAAAGCACAGGGCTACGTCACTAATGCAGCCTCTACCCGTCAGGGAAGCACAGGCATTCTTTGAGCCTCAATGGGGCTCCTTACAGCAAGGGTGCATGCAGGTCGTTTACGTGTACTATGTAAATAGTTTGTTAACCTTTTGCAAAACTTCTATATTTACTTATGTACCACAACGAGGCATCAATTGCAACAAAGACTCGTCCCTTGTATTGACTAGAAATAATAATGTCTGCGCCACCTTCTATCCCTAATTTGTTCTCGCTCAGAGGAGCGCGGGGTGGTGGGGGATTTCGACAACGGCGGGGCGGCGGCGGCGGTGTCGCACAGTCGGCGGCCGGACACGATGCGACCGTTCAGGGTACAGACACGGATGCCGCAGTCTCTCGGTCAAGCGCCGTGGGTCTTGGCTATCTTGACGATCCCTTTGCGCAGTATTTTGTGCAGAATGCTGTTGGCCCTTCGAGTCGCAGATTGCCAATTATCAACAGAGGTTGGAGGTTTTTCTTTTTTTTTTTTTTTTTTTTCCTCTCTCTCTCCTATTTATCTTTTCCTTCTATTCCCATTACCTCATACTCGTAAATATCTACATCTGATCCAAACCTTGAACAGAACAAAGAAAAAAAGGAGCACCTAACCTCAATATGGCGTGACAGGCACATATACACGCACCGCCGGCCTTGACGTTCTCGTCGATCGTTTTCTCGGCGTAGCCGACGGTAGCCAACGGCAACAACAACAAGGCCAGGAACCCCTACAGAGGCAGATAATCTCACTCGGCGCAGGAACCGACACCAGAAGCCTGCGTCTTCTCAACCGGCACGGTGCTGCTGGCATCGTCTACCACGAAATAGATTTCCCTCTGATCTGCGCCAAGAAGCTCAACATCGTCAAGGCCACTCCCGCCCTGAGAAACCTTCTCACCGACCCCCAGGTCGAGGACGATGGCTCTTGGCAGTGCAGCACGCCCAACAACGGCCGCTTCTGGTGCCACGGTCTCGACCTCAGGAAGCTGACCTCGCAGCAGCAGCCTGATGCATCGGTCGACATCAAGGGTCTGAGGACGGACATCCCCACCCTGATCATCTCCGAGTGCTGTCTTTGCTATCTGCAGGTGTCCGAGGCCAAGAGTGTAACAAAGTGGTTCTCTGATCGGATACCAAGCCTCGGCATCGTCATCTACGAGCCCACCAAGCCCGACGACCCGTTTGGCAAGACCATGATATCAAACCTCGCGGCCAGGAGTATTTCAATGCCCACCCTGTCAATCTACAGGCAGCCAGCAGACCAGGACACCCGGCTGCGAGACGCGGGCTTCGAAAAGGCGAGACACATGACTGTGAAGGACATCTGGTCGCAGTGGGTAGCCCCCGAGGAGAAGGAGAGAGTTGATCGCCTGGAAGGGCTGGATGAGGTCGAGGAATGGGACCTGTTGGCTGGTCATTATGTTGTCGCGTGGGCATGGAGGGGGCTAGGTTTCGAGCCATGGGAAAATCTCAGGTAAGGCAAAGCAGATACGCCGGCAAAAACCGAGGATCCAGACTAGATAATTAGGTCGATCCTTATGATTAATTGCCCGGAGCCAACAGAGCCGCATACAGTCAAACATGCTCAAGGTGCGCATCGTGAATCCAACAGCAATACATCTGAAACTAAACAACCCTTTCCTTCACCACCTTGGATATCTCTATTTCATCCGACATAAGCGTGACCTGCGTGACAACATGCTAAAGAAATACCTCTGGCGGTAACAGATTACAACGCCCAAACGCCAGGTGATATGATGAGATTAACACGTAAAAATAAACTCAGATGCGATAGACCAAATCGCCACCCGTGTACCTAAAATATGCCATGTTAGTATGAGTCTGTCAAATTTAAAGCAGCCCAGATATCTCGGGATCAGACAACTTACATGACCTGGTTTGCTTCATCCATCTTGCGCAACGCCTTGACGGCCTCGTCCTTGCTGAACGCCCCACCGCTCCGAGAGCCAATCTTGGCGTTTACGGCAGTAACAACATTATCGAGGCTGGCAGTGTCATCTTCAAACAGGTCAGTTGACTGGAGTTGTCCCAACGCCTGTCGGAAAGCGCCTAGACGAGATGCAGTTATTTCAGGGCCATCGTCCTGGCCAATGTTCAGTGCTGCAGCCTCATCAGCAAGACCGTCCGCCTCGGCGTCTTCGTCATCTTCTTCCTGGGTTTCCAGCTGAGAGGCGGGCACAGAAGATGCGTATGACACCTGAGATTGCGACTGTGATGAGCTTGCGACCGCACCCCGGCCGCTCCTATTCGAGCGCCTTGGAGCAGATGCCTCGGGCTCTTGGTCCTCATCGTCGTCGTCAGCGTCAACGGGTGCGCCGGAGGTGTCTGCACGACGACCGTTGGCATTGACTGCACCTCTACGAGTTCTCGCAGTGCCACGGGCTGACCTGCTGGTACTGGCACGAGCAGTGCTGCGCAAGTCACCGTCGTCGTCCTCATCGCTGCTATCATCTTCGCTCGATGAGGCATACTCCACATTTTGAGTCTTTCTTCGCTTTTTGCGTGATTCAGCCTCAACTACCTCCTTGAACAGGGCAAAGCGCAGGATTGACTCGGCGGCTGCGGCATCGCGCTCCTCCACGCGATTCGACAGGCGTGATCGTGCGTGCGCTGTGGCCAGACGGATGATGGTCTCCAGGGTACGAACCGTCATTGGACTGGTGCGCCGCTGGTTCCCCTCAACTTCATCGTTGCGCAGACCGACATAGATATCGGCAATGCGGTCAGATGCCTCCTGTGTCAAGACTGGCCGGATACGCGTTTTGGCATACTGGATGTACTTCTTCATGAATGGTATGCTGACTACTTCGGGCTTCTTATTGGCACCTCGCCCAGATGTCACCGTCACGCCGGCATGCAGCATCGAGTCGTACTTTTCAAAAACGTCAGTCGGCCTTTGTGAGTCGTTGCTCTGGCTCTGCATCCCGACTCCTAGAGACTGCTGCGTGTTCTCTCGTACCACTGCGCCTTCCTCCGTACCAGGCTGCCTGTAGCGATGCATGCGCAGAACGTGCTCAGATACCTGGCGGTCTCGTGCATCCTCAATATCGTCGGTCACAACGAACAGCAAGTCGAAACGAGACAGTAATGAGTCTGGGAGAGCAATGTTTTTGTGCGGGTCCTTGTGCGGATCATACTGGCCAAATATGGGGTTGGCAGCAGCAATGACACTGCAGCGAGCGTTCAGCGAGGTATGAATACCGGCCTTGGCGATGGTGACTGTTTGCTGTTCCATAACTTCGTGAATGGCGACTCGGTCAATATCTGACATCTTGTCGAACTCGTCAATGCAAACAACACCACGATCTGCCATAACCATGGCACCTGCCTCAAGTCGCCTCTCCCCTGTTTCCTTGTCCGATGTCACGGCAGCAGTGAGACCAACACCCGAGGATCCTCGGCCTGTAGTGGCGATGGCCAAGGGAGCTGTGTTGAGAACAAATCGAAGCAACTGGGACTTGGCAGTCGAAGGGTCACCAACCATGAGAATGTTGATGTCTCCTCTCAGGTGTGTGCCGTTCTCGAGGTTCTTCTCCACACCTCCCAGCAACATGAGCAGAATAGCCTTCTTTATGTGGTCGTGGCCGTAGATACTAGGAGCCAGTGATTGGGAAAGCAGCTCGAACAGATTCTTTTTCTTGGCGATTTTGTTGATGTTTCGTAGATCGGTATCGGTGATGGTGGCTGTTGCAACGCCACCACTGGCTTTAGACGACAGCAAAACAACGTTGTTGGCCAAGATCAAGGTCTTGAAGAGTGCGCTGTTGTGGTTGGTGTTGCGGTTTCCCATGGTCCTGAAGATACCGACAAGCTGCACCCTGTCGCCGGGCTTCACCTTATCGACGAGGTCATCGTCGAGAATCACGTCAACACCCCTTGGGAGCTGACCAGCGGGTGCTCGCTCTGGCATCTCCTGGATAGAGATGGTTTGGTGGTCCCTGTACGTACAAAAACCGTACTCGGTCGTCAATGGATTGCCCTTGGGGTCTTCAGTCGGATATACGCTCGACGTTGTGACTCCATTGGTCATGGTCTGATCACGATATTCACGGAAGTAAAATTTGTCCTCAGCCTCGCTGTGGTGCACACTCTTGACGACCTTGGGCCGAATGAGGGAGCAGCGTGTGACAATGCCCTCTATCGAAACCATGCGGTTGAGGAGTTGCGAAGAGAGTGTCCTTGGGTTGCAGGCGTGCGAACCAAAGCTGCCAGCCCAGGCGCAGTAGTACTGGACCTCGTCATGGGTCTGGTCGGGGCGGGCGTTGGGCACGGTTTTGACGATCTGCTTCAGCGCGTAGTTGAAAGCAAGGGAGTACTCGAAAGGGTCAAGCAAGAGACCCTCAGCAATCTCGGCATTGTGGTCCCGTACATGATCGATGTTCACTACTAGTCGTCTTTGGTTCTTCTGAAGCATCAAAATGATGTCGGGCCTGTAGCTTCGGGCATTTTGGTCATCTGAGAATCGACAGATTGGTTGTCAGAGAAACCCGGGACTACAAGTGATGCGCTGCAGTGTTTGGACTTACGAGGATCGAGAAACTCTTCAGCCTGACGCACGCGACTGGCCGCAGCCTCATCGCGGGTTAAGCCATCCATGTTGAATTTCTGAATAGATTACAAGCCAAGGTTTGCAAAATCTTTGGCTTTTTTCAGGGCTGCAGATGTGATATTGCGTCAAGCCCAATTCTTTGTTAAAGTCGATACGGATTAAATTGCGCCAAAGAGGGGTTTAACGGTCGCCCAGGAAATACGCGTTCGAGGGGGGTGGGACGCGAAAATGCGCGCTGTGGTAGGTTAGATTGGTTTAATTGCCCCCGTTTGATGCATGTGGCCGGGTTGGTATCTGCTATAATATCCTTATCTCACTCTATACTGTACCTGATGTACCTGCTAAGCTGCCTCTACCTTAACAAGCTTAATATCTGCGTGAGCCACCTGGGTACCTGGGTGCCTTACGAAGAATAAACTCGTCGCAAAGTTTGAGCGATGTGACAAGAGACGAAGCTTGCGGTCTTGAGGTGGTTCGGCCCATGGTATATTGGTCAAAAGTTTTCCTTGGCAACTATTTCAGATGATGAGAGCAGAGCAAAGTAGCTATTATCAATGGCTACATCATGTACGGTGGTACTTCGTAGTATCCTGGAAGCTGTCTATTTTCCCGGTTGGCGGCAAGCGAGTGCACGTGCAATCGCCCCAGTACTTTACGCTGTTACCGTATGGTCAGTGCTGAGTACGGGGAATTGAGTTCCCCACATGTCCCGGGTCCCCCAAGTGCCTTCTTACCCCTTACTCTATTGTTAGAGTTACCGACTCCATCGTCATTATCACCTTACGCATCACCACATCGTGGCTCCTCGACTTAGATGCATACGAGCTACAATCATCTGGGGTCTAGCACTACATACCGCATTTTAACCAAGCTAGCGTTGTCGCCATGGCTGTAGGCTTGGCTAATGGACGACATGCCGCCGAGGAGGAGGCGCGCGCCGAAGTGGATGTCCTCAATTCCCGCCTGGAAAAGACAACCCAGCTCACCAAGAAGATCGAAGCATGCCTCGTGAGGCTTGAATCGACCGGCAAGAGTGTCCGTGAGGTGGCTGGACCTCTCAATGGGGAGACCAAAAAGTTGCAGGTTCTTGGTCACAGCAAGTGCACAGTCTAGCGATCCCCTTGCCGACCTACCTGGCCGTCCAAGTGACTAACAAACCATGCACTTCCTGTAGACATTGATAACGTTCTTTCCGCAATCGAGAGATTACGAGCGCCAGCCGACAGCAAAAACGACGAAGAGCAAATTATTCGGATGGGCCCCGAGAAGGCGGACCTGCCCAACTACCTAAACTCTTTGAAACGCTTGAACAAAGCCCTGGTCGATATGAAGGCATCAAACCTTCGATCGAATCAACAGACAATGAATGATCTGCAACGCCTCGTCACTCTGGGAACTACTCAATTGGCAACCCTTTTCGACAAACTGTTGCGCAGCGAAACACCACGCTCGCTCGAGCCTCTGCATTACATAACAAAGGACAAGCCATTTCCACTCCTATCGCGAGACAATGTCAACCGTTTAGGGCCCATATACTCCTTTGTAGCAGGATCAAATAGGCAAGGGAAAGGCGTTGGGTCCGAATCCACGATTGCCGAGGTGTACTCGGAGGTTCGTGGCCCATATTTGGCCGAGACTCTGGCCAACTTGGCTGCCGCAAGTGTCAACACGGCCAAGAAGAAGAATCCCGATGCAGTTTACCGTGCCGGAACCAATGGCATTGGTACCTACGCCCAGGCCATGGAGCGTCTGTTCCAGGCTGAATATGAGAATATCACGAGGATATTCTCCCGGGAAGATTGGGCCCCTCTTTTCCAAGCCACTTGCCAGAACGCGATTGTGGAGCTTTCTCGCACCCTTCGTGAGATCAACGCTCACATCAAAGTTCATCTGAATACGGATTGCTTCCTTGCTTACGAAATTGTTGAAATCATCTCTGGCATGTCAAGCCGCCTTGAGGATTTGCGCGCAGCCTTCGCCGCCTGTCTCAAGCCAGTCAGGGAAACGGCGAAAACATCACTTGGCGAGCTCATAGAGGACACCAAGAGAAAGGTTGCCAACATGCAGTCCATTCCAGCCGATGGTGCACCCTCTCCTGTTATTGCAGAGACTATGCAGCGACTGCAAACCATGGTAGAATTTTTGAGGCCCGTCTCCAGCATAATGATATCAATTGGCAACGGTGGGTGGAAGTCGTTGGCCTCATCACGTGGCGGTGGCGATGCCTTACCAAGCCTGGCCTCCTTTGACGTTGGAGCGAATGGCCAGGAGATCTTTGCGGATTACTGCAGTGATACTATCGACATTCTTTTGCTCTCGCTGGATGGCAAAGCACGGATGATGAATGGAAAGAAGCCGGTTGTCGGTGTCTTCATAGCAAACAGTATTGCCATCACCGAGCGGTCGATTCGCGAGTCTGATCTGGCGCCTTTGATGGAGACACGCCTGGGAATATTGGAAACATACCGAAAGAAGGCGAAGCTTTATTACACAGAGCCTTGCAAGGATGTGTCTATGCATCTTTTCGATGTCATCCATACAAGCAAGTCAGCTCGCCCATCGTCAGGCCAGGCTTCTGCAGACTCAGCAACCATCCTGAAGCAGCTTAGTTCCAAGGACAAGGAAAGTATCAAGAACAAGTTCACGTCTTTCAACGCCGCCTTTGACGACATGGTAGCACGCCACAAATCTTTCAGCATGGAGCGTGAGGTGCGTCAAATGTTTGCCCGCGACATGCAGCAAATGCTAGAGCCGCTTTACGTCCGCTTCTGGGACCGATATCACGAAGTCGACAAGGGCAAGGGCAAGTATGTCAAATATGACAAGGCTGCCATTGCTGCCGTTTTCGCCAGCCTTTACTGAGCTGTATGCCTCACGCAACCTATACATTCTCCATCTTCCCCACACCACCACAACCACACCAAGCCGTCCCTAAGCTGCATTCGTCCAGCTATCAACATGCCTGTCTCCAAGAGCGGACTTTGCAGGTCAGCATACTTGTTCTAGTAATGTCGAATTTGGGAAATCCATGCATATCGCATGGTTGGGATGATACCAAAACGGTCAGCAGGAGTTTTTGGCGTTGATCAAGTTAGCTTTTTATCGATCTTCAGTTTTCTTTCCGCTGCATGAATCATCAAAGTCTATGTGACCATCAAGACGGTAACGTATGCTGAACCAGGTCAGCGCTGATTTTATTAATATTGCCCTGAGCAAGTTTAACAAGGACAGTAGCTGCACATCATCATATACGGGTGGCCTCGCAGGGACTCTTTCTTGGCTTGATACGGGTGCTTTTGAAGTAAGTAACTACCACAACCCAGTGCCAAGTGCAAAGATTACTAGTGAAATACTTGGACCAAGACGGTTCTCAAGAGCAGACTGCCTCGGCGAACACGCCCCGCACGACCTTTCTGCAGCCATTACTGTAACTCCAGGGGCTTGGTAGTGTCACATCGCCCCGACGAGCAATCAGGATTTATAAGCTGCGGCCGGCCAGGAAAGGCATCGAGAGGCGGTTGAAATTGCACTTTACTGCCCGATATGCGGCTTTCGCTTCCGCATTCTCCGACACGGTTCGGGTTGTCGTCACCCTCCGAGCTATACCTTGTACATGGCCGATGACCCCTTTCGAACGTGACCAACTAGTCTTGGGGTCGGGTGTGACATCGCGACATTTAGAGATACACTAGAGTACCGCGCATTTATCACTTCCCCCGCGTCGAGCAATGCAAGCATGGTGTGGTCGATAGTACCGGTGATTACCGGATACCGATGGGATCATGCTATTGTGTGCGAGCTGTATGAAACGTTTGGGGGAGAGCATCTGCGCCAAGTCCTCGAGACAACACCCCCCATGTGCAGCGTGGTAAGTAATCAATTCCACAATAGCACAGTAAGTAGACATGCTAGATTTCCATGCTAAAAAGAGACATCGACCTGTGACTGGCATAGCCCAAGATCAGAAATCAATCAGAAATCGAGGTCACAACCTACTGGCTGGATGCGGCTCGCCTACCTAGGTAATCACACGCTTACACCACCCCCTCACAGCCTCGCGACATGCCGTCTTAGGCACCCTTATCGGGTCCCCTTGCGATCGCCCCCACGGTGGATGTTGTATTCCGCTCTTCTTAACGTTTTGTTCCTCTTGTTATTTTATTTTTTTGCTTTTTCTCTGCCGCGGTCATGTTCTCCATCGGCACAAGATTCCTTGCCACTCTACCGGTAGAGAAGCCCGAGATGATTTTAAACGATGGCTGGCGTATGTTGATAGGAACAGCAATAGGACTGCAGAACTCGTTAGTTAGCTCTCCACGGCCTTATCTTTCGCCAACAGGGCTACTCATGTCTTCCGACCTGTCATTTCTCACCTAGGTCAAGCGCCATGGACGACTGGCCAACTGGCAAAATGATACTACAAGGGGCCCCATGGGCGGCGGATAATAAACATGAAGCTTCCTTGTGCCACGGGGTTGCATGAAAGCACCACATGGCGAACCTGTCCTGTACCAAAGGCACAATGCCTGTAAGATACGCGCGCAACCTGGTTGGTTGGTTGGTTGGTTGGTTGGTTGGTTGGTTGGTCGGGTGTAAAGATGTTGCCCATGTCCCCAGCATTGATAGGCAGGATGGGGTATGGCTTACTCCGGATGACTGGGTCAGGGCCCAAGGCCCATCCCGTCCCTGCCGCTATTCCCTATTTGCTTCTTTTGTTTCCCCATCATCTCCTTCTTTTCTTCTCTGGAATTGTGGGTGTGTGAAGCGAGGGCTGAAGTCGATGCACGAAAAAAAGCCCTCCTTCCATATCTTATTCTCCTTCCCATGTTGTTATAGTTGCCTTGGCGAGGATGTCAACAATTGAACTTTTTTTGTTGGTAAACCCCTCTTTGCAAGCGAAAACGACATTGTCAGCAGCAGGGTTAAAAAACCCGAGGTGTCACTTTTCACACCCTTGAAGGCTGGGGTTCTTTTTGCTGTATACCTATGTAATATCTGCCTCATGCAAGCCTTCTCACACCCAGGCTATTTAGTGTTACCTAGGCATCGCCGATGCATTTACGAGCAGAGTGCCTTGGCTTCTTGGCCAATTGTTTTGTTGGTCCAAGGAAAGCGACTTTTCCCCCCTTCCCAAGTACATCTCATCTTGAGGCATGGGATTGGTAAACGGCAAGGGTCTATGTTCGCGTCTCGCCGTAACCCCAACAATAATTTGAAGAGAGAGAGAAAAAAGGCAAACTGGCCAAGCCTCTATTTCATTCAGCTTATGTCAGAAAAAGAGACACGCAAGACACACTACACAATTTAAACCAGCCGCCTACATGTAGCTGACGTCCGCCAAGCCACGTACAAGAGCAATTCCTGCGCAAAGCCGTCATTGACTCTGCCGCACAACACACTTTCGTCATAAAAAAATAAAAATAAAAACCGCGCCGTCTTCCGTATCGAACCAAGAGAGAAAATCAGGCAGATAAATGATATGAGGAAAACGAAAACAAAGTACATAGAAAAACTTTCGGATAATGCCCAGGCGCCTCTTGGGAGATGGTGGCCGACATAACCGTGTAAAAGGACGGCCCCCCCCCCCCCCCCCAAGCCAACGAGCTGCCTGCTGCACTGCCGAGGATTTCCAGACGGTGATATTATTATTATTATTATTTCACGCAGGATGAATTCGCTGCAAAGCTTCCCCCATCCTATACCTTGAGAGAAGCATATTGGCTCTTTGGCTTCGGAGGAGATGGCGAGTCCGTTACTGCGAACCACAGCGGGGCTTCAAACCACCTCGCGGGAGCAAATAGAAATCAAACATGTCATAGACATGGGGAACGGGGAAGGAAGGGAGAATGAGCTGGAAAATAGTGTATGTGAGACCATGAACTTCTCCGCATTTGTTGGACCAGATTCAGGTCTTGGGTATGTATGTATGCAAGGCCTTGAATCGGGTTTGCTTCGTGCTGTTGTTGACATGCATACGGCATATTGGCACGCCCTTGGCGCTGTGCAAAAGTATTCGCTGTATGCTCATGTCGGGTTTGCTTGATCCGGAAAAAAGGGGGGCTGCGGTTTGCCCCGAACTCGATATAAACCCCGCTGATGTGATACTGGGCTTGGTGCAGCCTAGAAACGGAAAAGGAACGGATGTTATGTAAGTGGCATGTTCAACCGAGCCGGTTCTACTCTGCACTGTTTCAATGACAAGCCCGCAAGGGAAACTTTTAGGACTTCCTTTGCGGCTAGACTTGACTTCTCAGATTGAGAACTAAGCGAAAGTACTAACAACAAGAATGCTCGCGCCGTCGCCATGTAAAAAAGCTAAAGACAATAGATGATGGAAAAAATGAAGTAACAAAGCTCCTGTTCCTCTGCCAAAAAAGTACGCCTGGGTATCTCCCTCGCTTAAGCGAATGTGTATGAGTCAAATGTATGGGGCGTAACGGAAAAAAAAAGAGAAAAAGAAAAAAACCAGATAACAAAAAGTCCGTGAACGACAGCAGCGAGGCACCATTGGTGAGCCTCAAAAGTTCATTGGCAAACAGGTGCCAATCTACAGCGCCCGAATTCCTACGGCGTGTTTGGCTGTGTTCAAAGACGGACGCCCGCGTGTAATCCGTGCCGAATGGTCCGCAACCCGAGTTCATGCAGTCATGCATGTAAGTGCATGGATGTTGCCTGTGAATCAAAGAAAAGAAGGAGAAAAATAGTAGCCTGGTGCTATGGCCGTGAGAGCTGAGCTCTACCAAGACTCAGCCTGTGCCCGGACAACGCCTTGGGCGATTGCCTAGTGTGAAGGGCATCTGTGACATGCAGAGTATTCTCCGCAGTAGTCATGGGTGCCGAAATCGACTGCCTTGCAGCAGAATGTGCAGCAGTGGTTCACAAGTGGTTGGTGCTCCTTGACGGCCATTTTGTTGTTTGTTGATTGCAGCGGCTGTGGTTGGACGAGGCAACCAGAAGGTTTTGGTCGTTTGGAGACTGGTTGAGGTTGGCTGTGTGATGGTAGAGTGAAGTGAGGTCAAGTAAATTAACAAAAGTCTGTGTGTGGGTATTGTAACAATATTTGAGCAGCGGTAAAGTATGATGACTTTGTTTGTTGTATAGAAGGCGGGTAGGCAATAGCCGTTGGTAGTGATGTGTTGAGTTTGGTTGAGAGAGACACGAGGGTCAGGACTGGACAGCTTGGATGAAGATGAAGAGTTGGGGCCTCGAGTGTTTAAGTAGCAAAAGGCTAGGTAGAAGTGTGACAAGCAAGTCTGACAGATAGATGCGTCGTGTTGATCACTATTTCTTGCGCGGGAGTCCTTGGTTGGTTGTGTACCTTGGATTATGTGGCGTCTGTCGTTCTTTATGAAGAGATCCATCAACGTACGTGCGGGCCAAAGCCAGCAATTATACTGGGACACTGCCCATTGTCAGAATGCCCAAGAAGGGAAATTGCAGAACAGCGGGTTGTGCGAAAGCAGGAAGGGGCAACCCTGACGGCAGCCATTGGTGTTAGTGGAGCTCGACCCGAAAAGTGACATGACCAGGGCATGCCTGGGCGAGATCTGCAAAAGGTGTTGCTAGTCAGGCCCCCCTTGAATGACTCCAGCCTGAGGGGGGGAAACAAAAAAAGGTACCCAAGGTACCAGGGCTACATCGCTACCTTGGGCATGGAAGCTCTGCGAAGGTCTCAATGATAGGCCAATGAAATGATGAAATAATTATCAGTCTGCATGATATTATACATGATCGAATGTATGAGCAAGCACATAGGTCGCTAAGCAACCGTTTCCTTCTAGAAGGTGGAGGCTTTAGCGTTTTACATCGTTTCCGTGTCACAAAAACCAGTCATCCATTCATTCTCAGCCTACTCCCAGTGATCAATTCATGGCGGTGTGGGCAATATGAAGGAACAGAGGGGAAGAGCCGAAATGTAGAATTAAGAGAGGTGACAGAAAAAGAAGATGTGATCACGAGATAGCAAGAAGTGGTTTTTCGCAATACACTGGTTGGCTGACGAGCCGCTCTGGGTAGTTTGTTCTTCCGCAATTTTACGCTCTATATGCAGCTCTCTGTCTCTCTAGGTCTATCTAGTGCTAGCTCTTGTCTAGTGCAAGTCTTGTACGTTCGTCTGTCTAAGGGTGGACCGGTCCACTAGGCCGCCAGCACAGCACGGACACTGCATGCAGGCAGGTCGCAAGTCACCTAGGTACGCTGTAGCTACCCCGTAGGGATCCAGTTTGATTTGCTTCTCGACCGGACAAATTATTTTAACCTACGGACCTACATACAAGCGAAGATGCTTGCCGTTCATTCTCCAATGTTGCATGGCAGGCTATACATGCATGCGTCCTCAATAGTGACTGCCTGGACCCGCCGTGGATAGGGCCGACAGGTGGTTGCATGTTGTTTCCAACGCATCAAGAAAGAAGCAAAAAAAAAGTGCAAGGGATCTTGCAGAAGGAAAAGAAGGGGTTCGGTCGGTGAAAGGAACGGGACACAAGGGAGCGTACTGAAATCAGATGACCTCGCTGTAGACACAACGGCGGTGGGAGCCTTGATCAAAAGTGCAAGACAAGGCCACCAATTTCGGGACCTTCGGTTTGAAAGTGGGGAGAGAGAAAAAAAAACTGATGACGACGACGATAGGGCTTTCAATAATGGATGCAACTGAATGGGTCTCAGAAGTGTGAAGAACAATCACCAACCACGTGGGTGTTCGGCGTGTTTACCGCTACGGTATGTGGTAGGTACCTGGTCAACCGGGTACCTTTTTGGTCACAACGAACCAAATTAATCCCACCCAGGTGTGGGTGGATTTTAGGGTGTACGGAGTATTCAAGTAGAATGTTCCGAAAACAGCCCTTTTTTCTGAGCTGTTTTTTTTTTCTTCTCTATTTTATCCCCCCTAGCACGAACTACGCCCTCAAATGCCTCACCGAGTACTCTGTTTGTAGTTACACAGCATCGTGAGCCGCAGAATCGGAGCAGCGCCGAGCTTACTGTGCTACGACAAGCCTGAAGGTGAGGAGAAGGAGGAATCTCAACATATTGCTGTCATCTGTCCTGACATGAGCCAATACGTGGGGGCTTGCTGCTTGTTTCGAATTATCCCGATCTATCCGTTGTAAAAGGGGCACCCGAGGTAGGGAAGACAATTGAAAAAAAAAAAAAAAATCGCATATACCTACATTAGCTAGGTACCAACCTGCCCCGTACATACACCTTACATATATCGCGCACCCCAACCTTGACTTGAGCAGCCAAGGCGGGAGTCGTCGACCACGTGGGCCCATAGCTTGACCGGTTGTTGTTGACCCAAGGTGACTGGCAATAATGACTGGATCTCTTTGTCGGGATCTTCACATCTGAACGGCGACAACACGCAAACACTCCAGTCAATCAAGGGATAAAAATTCCCCGTGAATAGACAAAAATGGTAAGTAGGTCATGTAATTTGTCTGGGGCCCCTCACCGTTCCTTCATCGTTCAACAGGTCAGGTCACCCTAGTCTCAGTTGTCATTACCTTGCCCGAAGGACTTGAGGGGTTCTTGACAGGAAAAGAACCCCATGCCACAGTGGGCACCCCGCAATGTTTACTACTTCGTACATTTGAAGCATACCACGTACTATAACAGTACGGAAACCCACCCGTCCACTCGGATCCGATAGTAATACGATATATGTCTCTTCGGTCTCAATTTTTTTTTTCCTTCTATCCTCGCCTAGCATGGCGACTCAATGCTCGCAATGCTTGCATAAGCCCTGTTATAGTTTGAGCATACGCAGGGAGGATATGTAAAAAAGAACAAGCCATAAAAACTTAGTAAGTAAACCCAATAATTTGCATACAAAGTGAACAATGCGACTCCCAATTTCCAGCTTGGAAAAGCCCACTTGATTCCCACCATCCTGAGACATGCCCAAGCCGAACCGGCAGACCGGACCACCGCCCTGGGAGATTGATCGAAACTAGCTTGTAGTTAATATCTTGTTACAAGCATTGCCTTGGAATCAAGGGGTATTCGACGAATCGGAGAGCGCGATCAGCATTGTCATGTAGGGTGTAGGAAAAGAGTGACGTCGATTCACTGACCGCCGCAGTGATCGTCGCAAGGAAAGACAGCAGGGGCGCGGGGTTAAAGATGGTCACCTCCAAAAGTCTTCTTTCCATAGGGTAGATAGATACATAATAGTCTCAGACTGTGACCTCTGTCCCTTACACATGTAAGCGAAGTGATATACTGCGTAAACTTTCGATGAGCCTGGCATGTGACATGCTTCCGTCAAGCCCGTTGCTTGTCAAGGCGGCTGTCCTTTCATGCCCTTTGGTATCCACTCGAAGCAGAGTTTGGTCATTTCACTGACCAAGATTTTCGCTTCTTGAATTCCCGCTTGTTCCTGTTTACTCTACTGATACTCTCCATACTCCGTACTTCCTTTGCCGTCGATCTTTGGTCCCCAGATTGCTAGTGGTACATAAATAGTATTAAAAACGTCAACAAACACGTCTCGACCCTCAATAATTCCGTACCTTGTATGGTTACACGTGGGGGCAGGGGACAGCGAGGGTGATCCCTTCCCACGCAACCGGCCCAATGGCCATGTCGTATACTTCAAACACAGCTTGGACGTCAAGCTGTGGGGCGGGAATTGATATTTCCGCGTGAAAGGAACGAACAACAAGTGACAGTACGCCTCATCGCGAGGTTAATGCTTCTCCTGGTGATGATTGACAAATATGAAGCATGAAAATTATTGTGCCAAGAGAAAAAAACAAGACCAGGCATAGAAGAGCGTCTGTTATCCGGTCTATGTATAGCACATTTCGAATAGTGCAGATCCGGGATTGTCTACGGAGAATCCGGTCTAACACTCCAATGCATTCTCAAAGTCGATTCGATTTCACAAGCACTTCTTCATGATAACAAGGAAGAGAGAATAAAAAAGCCGCTACTGATGGCCGACGCTAAATGCTAGTCTGCGCCTGGAGGGATAAAAGAGAAGAGGGGGAGGCAAAAAAAAAAAAAAAGAAAAAAAAAAAAACAAGGCGCCGTTGGATTCCCTAGCACTTTGGGAAGAACACTTCACACGGGAACCTGCACTAGCTGAACATCAGTCTGTGTGCTGTCAACCCACGATTATCATGAAGCGACTATCGTCTCGTGCTCGCTTGTCAAGTTGAAACCCAACTCACTCACAGACACCCACGAGCCCTCGGCCATGGCCATTACGGTGAACATGACTAGTGCAATACGAAGGAGTAGCCACCCTAGCCTGCATACTACTATGTACTTACTGCCTGCCGTAAAGCGAGTAAGGAAAAAAAAAAAAAAAAAAGAAACTTCAAAAATTAACGTTGGAAGAGAGACAAGACCAGGATGATCGGTCTCTCCCCCGCGTTTCAGTCTCTTGTTACTGCATGCTAAATCGGTAACATATACCACGGAAATGGTGGATAAGTCATTGCTGGCGTTGTGTCTATTGTCACCCGTCCGAACCCTACTGCAGGCATAAGCCAGATAGATGGAGAAATGAGTAAAAATAAAACAAAGAAACAAGCAAAACAATAGGCATATAAGCGGCAGCCAGAAATAGTGACCCCGGGCAGGGACGGGCCTACGATGATCTACCGTTCCTACACCTTTCGTCTGAGGCATTTATTTCTAATATTTCAACAAAAGAAAATCTTGAACATAACAACAAGTTGGAAACAAATGTGAATGTAGATTTATATATAGCGACGGCTCATACATGGTTTGTTTGCGGCATGTTCGCGGTATGTCAAAACCAGCCTCGTAGAGCAGTCGATCACCTTTGCAAATAGCTGCAAGCTTCAGAAAATTCCTTATTGTAGAGGTATATATAGTATGTTGATAGGCTAGATACCCTAACTCCCGAAGTTAAAAACCAGCCGGCGATTGCACAACGTCAGCTCCCAGTCTGCTTCAATCTGCTTGATCAGTAGTAATGCGCCGAGATCAGAAGTTGGTATTATGTAGTTGCGCTTTATCTTCACATCCATCATGGTTAAATTTTAACGGCAGAGTTGTGGAAGTAAGCTGAGGCCTGCTGATTCACGCTAATAACTTGGCTACTGATTCGGTCGACTCATTCTCTGTCCCTTGGTCGTGGTTTATGGTGGGTATCTGCCGGTGAGCTGTGTTGTATTATATCAAACGCTATATCAGGCAATACATGTTTACCATCGAAGTCACATGAGAGAAAAGTCTTGCTCTACGGTTCATTAGCCCTCATCATGTATGATCCTGGTCAAGTAAAATTTCCGGAACACTGGCGGCACCCCGATTCCACTTTTTCAAGTCCTTCTATACTGTATATTACCGGGGTGCAGCTCGGAGGAAATTTACCTTGCTGGGCGAGCAAAACGCCGCAGTGTCTGCAAATATTGTATCTGAGATTGGTGTGCAGGAGTCATCAGCGGTAGGCGGGATAGTTCAACTGCCGCTTTATGACCTATGAAGACCATCGACGATATAAGCCGCAAGTGTCTGCACCGTCTGCATGATCTATACAGGCAAGTTAGGTCTACCGGAACTGTAAAAAAGCACCAACCATAGTTGAATCTCAACCTTATAGTAAGCTTGGTATAGCTATCGGAATGAATTTGTCCAATCGTCTGGCCATCTATAAGGTGAAGAGCAATACACTTTTGCAGACAAAGTAAGTGGAGGTACCAGGGGTTGGAGCGTGGCGTGGCATGCTATTGGATCGATATGGTTGCGATCGCGGGCTGCGTGAGCCTTTTTGGCGTTAATCCAACGACGGCATACCCAATCAGAAAATTCTCTGTACCTGCCCAATCCGCTCTAGACCTTGGTCTCCGACTGTATCACATCCATACCCAAAGTGCCAAGCTCACGCAAGGTACATTAGCTATGTACTGGACGTGGGAAGGCTCTCAAAATAATGCATAGGATAGATGGGTAAGTACATAGGTTGAAGACGCAAGTATGCCCTCAAGTAAGATTTTATAAGCTGGCCTGCCCGGTAATCAATCAATCGAATCAAGTAGGGGGCGGCTACGCAAAAGTAGCGACTGGTGGTTGGGCTCCAGCTACTGACCACTCGGCGGCTAATTGTGCGGTAATGTGTGGGGCTGCTGACCGCAGCTTCGTAGTGGTGGGTGTTCCTGATGCAGGTGAAGGCCACCGATACTTTCCTCATGATAGCTTAGCTGTGCTGTGGGCATCCAACGGGCGGCTCTAGAGCCGAATTCCTCATAGCACCGACGAACCATTTTGCAATGCGATTTCGATTACCAGGGCTGATCACAAACTTCTGGCTTACTGCTGCTTTGTCTCTGGTTTGATCCTTTTATATCCTTGCAACGGAGTAAATCGCACCGTACGGTTGTGGCATAATAGCCGTTGAAGAAAGTACGTTGTCCCGCTGGTCATTGACCCCTCCTTGTAGTGACCTTTATTCACCAGACCCCTGTCGCTTCGCTACCTCCACCACCTTACCTCACCTTACCTGCTGGGCATCGAACCGTGCCTTACCTTTCCGCCAAAGCCAGATGTCCATTCAACGGCGCATATGACGAGTGATAATGTATCATCTAGGGTTCTTCTGACCTTAAAATCATTAGATTCAATATTTAAATCAAGCGGCAATCAACGACAAGCCGAATCTCGACGCTAGCTTTGAAGAGAAGAGATATCCGGCTGGCAGCCTAATCTACCGAGTGACGTACAGTCACATCAGGCAGGCACGCGCCCGTCCTGCCCATCAACGGACCTTCCCGGTACCTCCATTTCACATCAAATCCACGATCATCGGGCCTCCATTGCCCTCAGCTACGGCTGTCCAGCTCCGAGAAGTAAACTTTTTGGACTTGGGGGAACAGCTGCGGCAACAGACGGGTCCCGTTATAGCCCGGGCGCAAACCGAGACCTCAACACCGCAGCCATGGCTCAGACACCCATGTTGTCCGTGCCGCTCAAGGCCACCAGCGAGATCGATTGGGTTGCGCCCTTGAAGCACTACATACAGAATACATATGGAGACGATGCCGAGCGGTATGCCGAGGAGTGCGCGACGCTTAACCGCCTGCGTCAGGACATGAGGGGCGCCGGCAAGGACAGCACCGCTGGGAGGGATCTTTTGTATCGTTACTATGGACAGTTGGAGCTGCTCGACCTCAGGTTTCCTGTCGACGAGCAGCACATCAAGATCTCATTCACATGGTCAGTGATGGAGCATTCCATTGCCCGGGTCTGCTAGGCGGCCTCGGCATTGCCATGTAGCTGAAGTAAGGTTCCGCAGAACCTCACTTGCTGACTTGCACGTTTCTCTTGATAGGTTTGATGCCTTCACACACAAGTCGACATCACAACACTCGCTGGCCTTTGAGAAGGCCTCCATCATATTTAACATATCGGCAGTACTGTCTTGCCACGCTGCCCACCAGGCCCGATCCGAAGAGTCCGGCCTCAAGACTGCGTACCATTCCTTCCAGGCGTCCGCTGGCATGTTTACCTACATAAATGAAAACTTTTTGCATGCGCCATCCTCGGATCTTAGTCGCGATACTGTCAAGGCGTTGATTTCCATCATGCTAGGACAGGCGCAGGAGGTCTTTCTTGAGAAACAGATTACGGACCAGAAGAAAGTTGGCTTGTTGGCTAAGCTTGCTAGCCAGGCGTACTCGCTATACTCTCAGGCGACAGAAGGGGTCCAGGAAAACGTCAACAAGGCAATCTTTGAGAAAGTCTGGTTGACCTTTATCCAGGTAAGTCTCTAACAATGTTTAGAAACTGGGAGCACTCCACTTTTCTCGGAGCGATGTTGCATACATACCACCAGGGCACTCATGTGACAATCCCCATGTACTGACATTTGTCCATAGATCAAAAGTTCGTTGATGAATGCCATGGCGCAGTACTACCAGGCACTAGCAGACGATGACGCAAACGCACATGGCGTAGCCGTTGCGCGCCTGCAGGTTGCCGAGAGTGCAGCCAAGGCAGCCTGTCGACTTGCAGGTGGCTTTCCGAGCACTGTACCACCTAATTCGAACCTTGGGAGTGATACAGGACCACTGCTCTCTGAAATTGCGAACCGACAGCTTTCCACCATCCAGGACAAACTCAAGGAATTGGCCAAGGACAATGATTACATCTACCATCAAACTGTGCCGGCGGAAGCTAGTTTGGCAGCTGTCCCTAAGCTTCCGGCCGCGAAGCCCATTCCCGTTAGCGAGCTTTACGCGGGACAGGACATCCAGCGGATCACTGGGCCCGATCTGTTTGCCAAGATTGTGCCGTTCGCCGTGACAGAATCTGCAAGCTTATACGACGAAGAGAAAGCCAAGCTTGTGCGGGCGGAGACGGAGAGGGTTGATCTAGCCAACAGTGAGATGGCGGCCAGTTTGGACTATTTGAAGCTACCAGGTGCACTCGAGGTGCTGAAGGGCGGTTTCGATCAAGATGTGTCTCCCGATGAGGATTTCCGGACTTGGTGTGTTGATGTGGCCGACCACGAGGACCCGCATGCCATATTCGAGGCGCTTTCCAGGGACAAGGAACATATCAAAGGGATCTTGGATCGTAGTTCCAAGCAGTTGGATATGGAGGCACATGTGTGCGAGAAGATGCGGTCCAAGTACCAAGCAGATTGGACCCAGCAGCCAAGTTCAAGGCTGACCACCACATTGACCGGGGACATTCGGAACTACAGAGAGGCGCTCGAGGAAGCGGCCAAGAGCGACGCTCAACTCATGGCAAAACTTCGTCAGAACTCTGCCGAGATTGAGGCTATGCGCACGGCAGCCCAACACGGGGAGATCGATGCCCTGTTCCAAAAGGCGTTGAGCCGGGGGCGGGGAAGCACAAGCAACACCAACAGCCCCGGTGGTGTCGAACAGAACCTGCTAGATGCCGACTTTGATGATGGTAAACCAAGCGTGGTGGACCAAATCAACAAGGTTGAAGAGATACTGAAGAAGTTGAGCCAGCTGAAGAGGGAGAGGAATCATGTTTTGAAGGATCTTAAGGATAAGGTACTTACCCAACCATGCATCAGATGCAGATTGCCATTGTGCGCAAAAAGCTTGAACGGGTTGCTAATGAATCATCCTGAAAAAGGCGCACAACGACGACATCTCTCAAATACTTATCTTGAACAAAAAGTCAATAGCAAACTACGAGCAACAGCTTTTCCAGTCGGAGCTTGAGAAGTTCAGGCCAATGCAGACACGTTTAGTCCAGGCTGGTCATAAACAGTCGGCACTTATGAAGGAGTTGACGGCTACTTTCAACAGTCTTTTGCAGGACAAAAGGGTCAAGGCCGAACAGAGCAAATACGAGTCGATACAGCGGCAAAGGAGCGCTGTCATCAACAAGTACAAGCGTGCATACCAGGAGTTCTTGGATCTCGAGGCGGGACTGCAGGGTGCAAAGACCTGGTACACGGAGATGAGGGAGACGGTGGAGAGTTTGGAGAAGAACGTGGAGACTTTTGTTAACAACAGGCGGTCCGAGGGCGCACAACTGCTCAACCAAATAGAACAAGAAAGGGCAGCAAACAAGAACTCGCACGCCGAGCTCGAACGCGAAAGGATGAGGGAACTGATGGAGCGCATGAACGTCGAGGGTCAACAGACGCCCGCCTCACCGCCGAAACAATCAACGGGTTCAAGCCGGCCCATTCCGGCGCCGTTGTTCCCCTCGGGTGGTGCCCCGACATATCCTCAGATGAATTTCCAAGGACAGTATCAGCTGCCTCGGTCACCACCCCCAGGACAAAGCAACATGCCGCAGTCGTATATGCAGCCACAGTATCCGCAGCAGCAACAGCAGAATGCGCACAACCAGTACGCCACCTACAACCCGAGCGCGCATGGGCGCATGCCTGGTCCGGCTTCACCTGCCCCGACGCAGACGACCTTTGGGATGAATGCAATGCGGCCGGGACCTACCTCTCCACCACCGAATCAGACAAGCTTTGGAATGAATGCAATGCGACAAGGCCCTGCTTCTCCGCCCCCAACTCAGACATCCTTCCAACAGCCGCCAAGCCGACCATTCAGCAACACTTACGGCAACCCGAACGCACCGCCTACGCCTAACCAGCAGCAGAGCTTTGGCGCAGGAGCCGGATTTGTGCCTCCACCTCCACCAGGGCCACCGCCTTTGGGGCCACAACAAACGTATCACGTTGGTGCCTCGGATTACTATAGCCAGCAACAACCGGGCAGCCGGCCACACTCTACCCAGAACACTCAGCAACAGCACCATCAGCCGCCGCCGCAGCAGCAGCAGCAGCAGCAGGCAGCGGATCCGTGGGCGGGACTTAATGCTTGGAAATGATTTGCAGTACATGCGCACGCTTGAAGGTTTGGATCGCGGTCACTGGGATGGTCGAATGAGAACATTATGGGTGGGGCTGCAGTTTGTATTGTGAAGGTTTACCAGATACGGATGAGGAGTTGTTATTGGTACCTAGACAGGATGGATAAATATGAAAGAAATAAGTAAGAACGGGCTGTCTGTCAGTAGATTTGAAAGTGCTCATGATAGAAGATAAGCCAAAAACCATAGTTTGATTTGTATTGGACAACTCCCTACTTGCCTTGGGTACATTGTGTCAGGCACATAGGTAGGTAGGTAGGTACCTGTGTCCAAAGCCAAAGATCAAGCGTATCAGGGGGTGGCTTTCGGGGTTAGGGTACGGAAACCATCAAACTGCACGCTTGGTGGGGCCGCTCAGAATACCGCAGCTAACCAGGACACAGACGGACGTCGGATCTGTGACGACAGCCATTACCAAAGTCGCCAACCACGGCAAGCACTCCCCCGGTCTGGTCTGCACTCGCAATGCCACCGTGAAGATGCTGTCGTTTATTTTGATTCAAAACCGCCAGTGAGTATGACACCAAGAGCTGTGCTAGGTGCGATATGCACACAAGTTCTGGTTCATTTCGAACCGCTAACCGGCCCAACCTGGATTGTTACAGGGGCAAGACCCGACTTGCGAAATGGTACGCTCCGTACAGCGATGAGGAGAAGATAAAGCTCAAGGGCGAGGTGAGGCGACTGTCTTTCTATTGGCTCCCATTCCTTCCGCGCCCCGAGAGCGACACTTTTTATTTCTATTTTATCTAAATCGCCCTCCTACAAAACAGGTCCACCGCCTCGTGGCGCCGCGCGACCAAAAGTATCAATCCAACTTTGTCGAGTTCCGCAACAACAAGCTTGTGTACCGGCGGTACGCGGGGCTCTTCTTTTGCGCGTGCGTGGATACAAACGACAACGAGCTCGCCTTCCTCGAGGCCATCCACTTCTTCGTCGAGGTGCTCGACGCATTCTTTGGCAACGTGTGCGAGCTCGACCTGGTCTTCAACTTTTACAAGGTCTACGCTATCCTAGACGAGGTTTTCTTGGCTGGCGAGATTGAGGAGACGAGCAAGACGGTCGTGCTCACGAGGTTGGAGCATCTGGACAAGTTGGAGTGAAGGAGGAGGGTTGAAAGGGGTGTCGGGTGTCGGGTTGGATACTCGCGGTTCATGGTTGATTTGACACGGCAGGTTCGGAATATGGCGTGCGTCATGTCGAGAGCAAGTCGATACCTATCCTGCGGACGATCAGTGTACGGAGTTTTGCCCTGGCCAAATAGGGATATGGTCAGTTTGGCGTGTAGTCAATTCTGCCACCGACCATCCCAAACAACGGCCTGCGTAGTCACTGGTCGCACTAATCTTTCTTTTCCTATACGCATGCACAAGTATGAATCTATGCCATGGGCAAGATAGGCGGCAAACAGGTCGGTAATCGGCCTGCGTAACCGAGCAGGCAGCTGTGTAGTGGATCTGATGTTGAACTGGTCGAAAACGGCAACTCTGCAAAAAAGATCAGCTGCCTCTCAAGCTTGCCCCAAGATATAAGTTACCCAGGTATTTTCCTCCGCCAGAAAACCAAAGAAGGGTTTCCTTAATCAATCAACCACAAGTTTTATGAATGGCACCCAGATCCTTGGAGCCTCGGGCCTAGTAACCATGCTCAAACGCATCAAGGACGGATAATCCGAGCTCTCGAGGCTCCCGGGACCTGCTCCTTTTTATCCCACAGATCCAAGGCGCGCGTCCTCTTGGTGTAGTTGACCCACGGGTTGCTGAGACCACATCGCCAAATGAGGCCACGGGCTGCGGCCGAGTAAGAATCCAAAGGGTGTCTCGTACCGATCAGGGGCTCGATGATTGGCGCATCCTGAGGTCCCAGGCTATTTGACTCACTGGCAGCCTCGCGGTCAAACTCGGCTGCGATGTACTGCTTCACAGACTCCAGTATACGGTCCGTATTGGTGACCGTCTCGTCGGGTTGTTGCGGCTGGCGACTTCTCAGAGCTATGCTCATATGCAGAACGCCTGCCTGCTGATCGGGTGAACCCAGTGATTCACACCAGTCGTTCATGGGATAGGTGTGGGACGGCGATACCGCAGTACTGCGTCTGGCTTCTTCATGCTTTGACGTATGGTCTGCGTATTCGCTGAAGGTATGCGTCTTGGCCATCTGGGTGAATGATGGCTGTTTGAAGCGTCGAGGCTGGCCATTCGTTGTAGACTTCATCCTCCGCGCCCGGTCTGCGTTGATCAGACCATAGTCCGCCTCCCAGTCTGGAGGACCTTCGTCTTTGACATCATCGGTATCTGGAAGGTGCTGAGGCGACGTGCATCTCGAGTGGTTCATGATTGACCTATCCCTCCTGCGAGACAGAGTTCGGCCTTTTCTGACCCTGATGCGCGGGCTCCGGGAGCGAGAGCGTTCCCCGGTCTGATCCAGGTTACGTTCGTGGCCGCGGACGCGGCTACGGCCACGATCACCCCGGCGAGAGAAATTATCCTCCCCTTTGGAGGATGTGTTTGAGGAGAGTCTGAATTTATGCCGCTCCATCCTGCTTTCCCGGCGGTGATCCTTTGTGGACACTCCCGCAAGGATACGCTGCTGGTTGATCGAGTTGGGATCCGTGTTCTTGGGGCAGAGGGTCTTCAAATGTTTGCCTACCGCACCACAAAGGGGGCATTGCAGTCTGGGTGGGACTGCATCAAATGAAGGGTCCAAGTTTGTCGGGCACTGCGGGAGCCAGTGGCCTGATCCATGGAGATGAGTTTCTGTCAGCTTTATAGTGATGGCGATATAGTACGGCTCTGGAAAGGCCCTACCGGGAACGTTGCATCGTTTGCACACGTATGTATCACTAGGCTTCCTCGCGCTTGTGGAACTAGCCGAATCCATTATCTAGATATGATAATATGTCCCTCAGTCTGCTCTCACTTCCGAGCGTAAATGGTGTCTTTTGTTTGCGATAAGGATCTAGATTGCTGGATCAAGCCGGATGGAAGAAAGCCTCAAGTTTATTCGGAAGACAATTTAAAAAGGTTGAAGGCAAACTCGTTTTCTCAAGCAGGCCAGAAAGAGCTCGGTTGACGGAAATGTATTCCTGTTCGCTGGCCGGGAACTAGCTCGAAGCAGGTTTTGGTTTGCCTTTTTTTGGGCTCTCCGGTGTTTCCAAAGTGAATCTTATGGCTTTCTGAAGCAGAAAGGTATCAAGGTACCTAACAAACGCAAAGGCGCAGCTGCCACCTCTACTACTGCTGATCTTCTAAATGGCGAATAATAACAATGGGAAGCCGGTTATGAATAGAAGACAAGCCGCTGTCAAACCCAAGCAGGATTCGGGAAATGGGTATATTGCGTATCATCGACTTGCCAATGGAGCTCCTCTGCGAACATGCGGACTGCTTGCTTGTTTATTTACCCTCAATGTATAATTTCCAGTATCGGTTACAGTTTTGTATACAATTCAAGTCCCAACAAGAATAGGCATGATATTCGTCGACTTAAAACACCTGAAAACAGAGTGAACACGTTTAGGTCCCAGCTTCGGCCTTGTATAGTGAAGATATTTGGCAAGCGCCCGGTATGCGCGCAGATCGTTCCTAGCAATAGCTCACGTCTGCCCTATATCCATGTGCATTTCCTTCCTAGAAGAACTACTTTGTTTTAAAGACCGGCGAAGTGGTTCTGGCTCATAAAGAAGGCCAAATCAGAAATAGAGCGCATCGAATGATTGAAACCCAACAAGGCGCAAGATCCCAGGTAACAACATGATTAATTCGCAGTGTAGCAAACCCCAGGAAAGACATGTCAATTACAATAATTTCTTGGCTCCGCCCTGTTCTCAGCTCGGCTTGTTGCAGTGGTTGTGGTGGTGGGCGCTGAATAATCGATGGCTAAGACTGAGGCGGAGCCTGTCTTGAAGCTAACCACATATGACAACTTGATATACGAGCGCTACTGTGTAATTCTGGGTCTGCTTTACCTACCTTACCCAGTGAGGATGAAATTACTGTAAATCTCCCCAAATCACCGGGATATTTATGGAAAGGCTTAGCAGAGTCGTATATCTCGCTTGCAACAACCAAGAAAATAAAACAACAACATAGACATATAAGCGTCATTGTTCACTCGATTTTACAGAAATGTCTTCACCACATGACAAAACAAGCACTTTGGATTTAATTAGAGCCTCGAAAACCTATTACAGAAACACTCGCTATCTTCACTTGAGTGTGCCAGTTCGTTAGCCATCATCCCCTAAAAATGGGCGCCTGGAAGATCCTCACAACCCTCATGCTACTGGGCCTCGGCGGCCAGGTAAATGCAAAACCATCTTTTAAAAACAACGGAACACTGGACGGATGGGATGGTCAGAGCCTTGAAAAGGGTACTCAGGGAACCATCACGGAATCAACATCGTCCGTGTTCAATGGCGATACCTCGTTGAAAATGACCCAGACTTATCTTCCCGACTACACGGGACGATACCACGCCGAGGTTGGTGCTGTTACTTGACAATATCCTATTGATATCAGTAGCACGTCCACAGACTCCTTACTGACCATTCTCCCCCACACAGGTATACAAGAAAGACGGCTACGTCCCCGGCGACAGCAAATTTTACGGCTTCGCGTTTCGCCTCGAAGAGAAATGGCAGTTCGACAAGCAGTCGTTCAACCTAGCCCAGTTCATCGCCGACTTCACGGGCGACTCCAAGGGGTGCGACGACTGGATGCCCAGCACCATGGTATGGATGGTGGGCGATCAGCTCAAGACGCGCACCAAGACGGGCGACATCTGCAACCAAAAGACCACCAGCTTCGACGCCGGCAAGGTAAAGGCCGGCTTCTGGCACACCGTCGTGCTCGAGGCCGCCTGGCACGCCGACGACAAGGGCCTGCTGCGCATGTGGCTGGACGGGAACCCCGTGCTCAACAAGACGGGTGTGCCGACCACCATTGAGGACACGAAGAAGAGGGCTTTTAGCTTCCGTGTGGGACTGTATGCGAATGGGTGAGTTGTAACTAGCCCCCTTTCCAAAACTGATACTCAAGATGCCCCAGTCAAAAGGTTCACAGACAAGAATGGAAAGCTAACACCCAGACCTAAACAGATGGCACGACGATAAGAAGCTGGTCGGCAACCAGAAAACACGTCAAGTTTGGTACGACGAGATCGCCATGGGTGATACTTACGAGGACGTCGAGCCTCGGCCAGACAAGAATGCAGTGCAAATGACCCCCGCTGCTGCTAAGAGAGACGGCGGTGTGGTGTATTTCTAGGTCGAAAACTGCCCACGACAAGGTTGGCGTTTGAAAAAGGACACATCCAAATTTCACTGCTTACTTTACCTACCTGGTGTAGTTCTTTTACCTATATACCTGCTTTGTTTATTTATTTACATGTTATTTTCGTGCCTGTGTACTTGCTTATCTGACTAGATGCCTACATAGAATGAGGGACGAGGGTGGGATACAGGTGTTAGCCTTGAAAATCTACGCGCCTGTGTCATCTTTTCAATGCGGCAAACCTCTTTGCAAGGTCGTCCACGTTGGGTATACCGTCTCTGATGTCGCCACTGGGCTTGCTTGCACCACCTGCCGTCGGCTTCTTGGCAAGGCCGGCATCTACCATCTTCTTGCTCGGCTTGAGCTCCATCTTGTTGAGCGTAACCTTGGGCCGGATGTTTTCTGTAGAGGGGCTGGGAGGGCTGACTTGGAGGGGTTGTACGGCTGATTTTGGTGGCGCGGCCTTGTCCGCATCAGCAGCAGCAGCAGCAACAGCAGCATCACCGTCAGCCTTTTGCGCCTGGCCACCACCACCTTCACCCGCATCGTCGACAAACTTGGGCTCGTCTTCTTCCTCCTCCTCCTCATCCTGCTCCTGCTCTACCCTCCTCGGCCAGTTAACGCCATACGCCCTCGCAATCTCCTCGAGGTATCCCGCCACCAGCTCCTCGCGCGGCGGCGTGACGCTCAGCTTCTTGACCACCTTCTCCGACACCTTGCCGTCCGAGTTGTTGGTGGCGACCAGGACGAACTCCTTGCCGAACTTGTCGCCCAGGAGCTGCCGGACGGCCTGCAGCTCCTTGATCTCGGTCTTGCCGGCGGCGTAGATGACGCTCTTGGCGGCCTCCTCGAGACCCGGGTCGCAGGTTGGGGCGTCGAGCAGGCCGGCGCGCGCCAGGAGCAGCTCGCAGTAAAGCTCGAGCATCTCGTACAGCTCCACCTGTATGTCGGACCGAATGATATTTTCGACCCGGATGCGGGCCGAGTCGATCTTGCCCTGGTCTAGTAGCTGCGCCATGGCCCGTCGTTGGACCTTGGACGCCGCCTCATCCCGCTGCTGGACCATGCGTAGCCTCGCGATTGACAGCTTCAGCTGCACCTTGATTTTGGTCTGTAGAGTAGGGCAGGGGTGGTTTTGGGGGTCAGTTTTCTGGATGTGACGGGGTTGAAGGCTGATAAGGCATTAAGAGTGGAAATGCGGGCGGGGGCATTTTGCTCACGATGATTGACGCGGACGGCGCCATGGTGATTTGTTGTTCGTTGCAATAGAATTCGGATGTTGTAGTGGTTATCTTGGAGAACTCAGTATCCCAGGGGAGATGAATTTTGGTGTTTTGCGTAGACTATATCAGTCAATAAATAGGTCATTCGATCAGGTATTCAAACTGTCGCAAAACGAGAGAGGTTTAGGCAAGGTGAGGTGACTTGACGGTGGAATCCGGGGACAAGCTCCAGGCAGGTGACGACACTGTGGAGGGGTTCGCAAGACTAGGTACCTATTTGAATGCAAGGATGGGGGAACAAAACCCAACTCCATTCTTGACCCACCTTTTTACCCCAACTGAAAGCTGGAGCCAACCTGCAGCATGCGAGCATGTGAGGCGCTTTCCGCTCGCGGAGTTGCTTCAATCGGCCATTTGATTATTTGTTGTTATTAACCATGTCAGTTTATCTACCAGCCATCGATCGCACTTGACTTTGCCAACACCATCCCCCAAGGTAAACAAGCGAAAACAATCATATAGTCGCGCTCCATCGTACATAGTCAACATTCCAAGCGACACCCACATAATAAAGACATACCATCTCTCCACTCGATCGATCATGGCAGACAAAGATGGAAAGCAGTACAAATACCGCCAGGAGATCCAGCAGATGATGTACGTCTCTGGGGAGACTGGCGAACCATCTGTCGAAACCACGGGCATGATCGAGGAGATTGTGCGCCAGCAGGTCATAGAGATCCTGCGCAACTGTACCGAGCTGGCCGCCCGTCGCGGCTCGCGCACCATCACCATCAACGACCTCATCTTCCAGATCCGCGAGGACGCCGCCAAGGTGTCCCGGCTGAGGACATTCCTGTCGTGGAAGGACGTACGTAAGAACGTCAAGGACTCTGACGACAAGGGTGCCGACGCCGACATAGGTGCCGGCGAGGATCCCGTGGGAGGCGTAGTTGCCGGCCCCGTTGACGACGCCGCCAAGAAGAACAAAAAATCAAAGGTCGGCCTGCCCTGGGAGCCCTCGTCCTTCTACAGCCAGGAAGTTCCCGAACGCGACGACGAGGAGGACGAAGAGGAGGAGGAGATGAACCACATCACCCTCCAGCGTCTACGGAAAGCCGATGAGCGCACCAAGGTCATGACGCGCGAGGAGTACGTCACGTGGTCCGAGTACCGACAAGCATCCTTCACTTACCGCAAGGGAAAGCGATTCAGAGAGTGGGCGGGCTTCGGTATAGTCACGGACGGACGCCCGTCGGACGACATAGTCGACATTCTCGGTTTCTTGACCTTTGAAATGGTCCAGATGCTGACCGAAGAGGCCCTCAAGCTCAAGGAGCAGGAAGACTTGTGGAAGGAGCGCACGGGTGGCGGTGAAAAAACGAGCAAGCAGCCCAAGATCGCTGCGCATGGTCTCTTCCTGCCACCTAGTGAGGGCCGGACTCCAGTCGAAGCCCGTCATGTCCAAGAGGCATTCAGGCGCATGCAGGGCCGCCCCAAGAAGTCGCGTGCCATGCTCAATGGTACAAGGCTGGCACAACACACGGCTCTCAAGCTGGTGAGTAGGAAACAGTCACAATCTTTGTCCGTTCATGGCAATTTTCTAACCCTGTGTATTTGTGTTTACCCAGTTCTAAACTATGTTTGCAATTTTTGTTGTTGCAAGGCAGACCTATTATCTTCGGGGGTACCATTACAGAGCGTTTCTTGGATTTCGGTACTGCTAGGCATATACATGTGCGCAATGTGGCATTTTTGCAGCCGAAATTCAAGTTTGCCCCTCTTGACCAAATTATCCGCCTCTGTCAGCACCGCTGTTGGAAAGAAATCATGTTACCCAGGTATCGAAGATGCCCGGCAAGTCACTATAAGCCTTGACAAATTCTTGGAAAGAAACCCGATTTTATTGTATGGTTACTCGCATCACCCAATCTTAATGCATCCTTTTTACATCCGACATGATCCATGGTCTAGTCTAGCACTTGATTCTCCAGTACAACTCCTGCAATGCAACCAACATGTTATAACACATAACCTTTGGGATCTAGGCCCAGTCTCTTGGAGTACTCATCAAGCCTTGTCGGCACGCGCACACCATTCCACGTTTCGAATCCCTGGTTGTCGGTGCCCAAGGAGGGCATGCCAATCTGCTCAATAGCAAAACTGGCAGCCACGCTCGCCCATACCGCAGCATCCTCGACTGCCTTGCCGCGAGCAAGCGCAACCGTGAGCCCACCCAGGAACGTATTGCCACCTCCCGTGGGGTCGACAATTCTGCCCGCGGCAGCATCCTTGGGCTGAAAAAATGCGGGCAGCCAGCGGTCCACGCCTGGATCGACCTCGGGCTCGGCATCTTCGCCCTCGTCTTCCGTCTCATCATCGCCGTCACGCGCTATCCGACCGTCATCGGTCCTCATCATGCTCGAGAACAAAGCCTCAAAGTCGACACCGGCCTGCAAATCCCGCCCGTGAACTTTGACAACCTTTGCGCAGCCGTCATCACCACTACCGCTCCCCTTGTTGCTCCCCCGACTCCGCCGCGGCCCACCGCCACCGCGCGTCACAAAACACCCACTCGGCCCGGCCCGGACCACCATGGCGACGCGGGCCATCGGCATGCTCTCCATCAGCTGGACGCAGGAGCGCTCGACCGCGTCGGTGTCCACCTCGCCGTCTGGAGTGAGGCCCGCGCCTGGACCCGAATCGCCCATCAGGGACGCGAGCTCCGCGTGGTTAGGGCTGCAAACATCAACGAGCGGCAGCGTCTTTGTGACCTCGATCAGCTCGTCGACGGTGCACAGGTCCGGCACGGGCTCCCAGACGATGAGGGCGCGGCGGTAAGCATCACCCATGGCGGCGCGGCGGAGCCTCCGCAGCGACTCTACGACTTCGCGGCACCGCGCCGGGCCAGAGCAGATGTGCACGGCGGCAGCGGCCAGCAGCGCCGGGTGGCAGGCGGCCAGGTCGTCGGGCGTGAGGCGCTTCTTGGGCGTGACGTAGTGGAAGGCGCGGCGGTCCGGATCGGAGGGGTCGTCATACCCGTTCCAGCCGCGGGTGGTGAGGCGCGAGGGGTCGTCGCGCAGCAGGGCCGACGTCTGCCAGCTGTTGATCTGCGACGTTACCTGCGGCGGGAAGTCGGACCCGCGGTCGACGATCCACCCGACCCGCTTGGACTGCGTCGGGGCCGGCGAAAGGAGCCGCGCGCCCAGTGCGGCATAGGTTCCGGCGCCTCCTAGTACGTTGCGGACCGGCGGCTTAGGTGGTGCGTATTCAATGTCATCTGAGGTTGGGGACGGAGCGGTGATGCTGGTTAGTCAGTTTGAGCGTTTTATGTGGGAGGGAAAGGGTGTGGTCAGCTGATGGGTAAGAAAATAGATAGGATGGAGAGATACAAAACGAGAGAAAAAAAAGAAAAAGACACATCCGACCTTACCGATGATTAGCATTCCCAAAGTCACAAAATCAATCTCTTGGTCGTCGGCTATCGTAGACGCTGTAAGCTGCCCCTCCTCCTTCTCCCGTGACTGGTCATCTTTATCCCCCATCTTTAGATCCCAAATCTCAAGCGTGCCTGTTGAAATGGCACGACGTGACAATACTTTGCGGGTATTCCCGGTGTGGTGGTGGTTGCTAGCACTAAAAGGCAGATGCTTTGGGTTGCATTGACAAACTGCAACCTTTCACTTGCATAAAATCACTATATCATTTGATGCCTGCAGACTAGGTAACTATCACATGGCTTTCAGCAAAAGAGAAAGAAAAAAAAGACAGGTAGGTGGTGTACAGGCCAACCCTGGTTGATATCGATAAACTCACCTTGCTTTTTTTTTTTTTTTTTTTTTTTTTGCTTACCACGCCTGGCTGTTGCTTGCCAGATTGCTGCATATATGTATGCTTACACCGTATCAAAACTAGCTGCTTACCTTTGTTATTCTCGTTCTTTGTTTTCGGATGACAAAATCGTTTGAAGAAACGCCACAGTGTCTTGTCAGTTCAGGTCCATTTATGTTTGGTGGGGGACGAGCTGGCAACCCCTCCAACTCGATACGAAGCATTAATCTAGTCTATCTAGTACTGTACGATCAAGCAAAGACAAATCTTGGGTTCCAGGTAATTACTTGTTACCTTCGTTTTGACCAGCAAACCCAAATTGATTTTTTATTTTCATTTTCGGTATTCCCCAACGTTCAGTGTTCGGGCTCCGAGGGACATGTAATCCACTTGATGACGACAGGATTGTTAGCATGGAATTGTCCGTGGTGAGCTTGAGACTTCAAATGCAAAGGGCTCAGATATGTTGCGTGGTAATGAATAACCATCTGCCAGACTTATTATCCGGCGCGGGCTATGTTGAATAGGGTATCTAGGCAAATGGTTTGGCGCCACAGTAAGTAGTAAGTAGTCCACATGATTACTGTACAGGTCGTTCTTGAGTATTTGGCAATAGATTTGGCAGCTTGTCAAGCCGCCCTCAAAACTAGCACTAAAGATCAATATACAACAAGCTGTGTCGCTCATGATGGTTTTCCCGATCAGACTCCCGCTATTCGACCCAATAACCCAAAAAGCCCAAAGCCCCAAAGGTCCCTTGACCTTGACCATGCCTGACAAAGGAGATAGATAAATGAATGCCCCGCAGGTCGCTATGCTCCCCAACATTCTGTCGCCAGCATTCCCTTTTTCTAGATCGCATATAGTATATATAGTCATAAGATGTCCCACTCAACTTTCACCCGTTATTCATATACCTGCTCAGCCTGGAACGGTCGCCTCGTTAGTAGAGAGACGGCCGCACCTTGCTCCCGCTGCTGCTACTCGACCCTGCCCGGACCCTCATTGACACACGGGTGAACAAACTCGCAGGTTTCTTGTGGCCTGTGCTGCCGCTGCTGGTGCTTGCCTGATCCTCTGCGCCTTCGCCCTCCTTGAGCGTGCTGACTTCGATGTGAGACCGTGGAAAGATGCCCCATTTGCCCTTGGCATTCACACCGGACCAGCACCAGTGGCCTGGGTGTACCCATCCGATGTCTGTGATGATCTCACCCTTGTCGAACTTGAGCCACTCGCCTCGCTCCTTGCCCTTGATCGAAAACTTCCAGCGCGCCACCGCCCTCCGGTTGGAGATTATGCCACCCAAGGCCATCTGTGATTTCGGTGGAGGCTCCAGCTTGACCGTGTCGGCGGGGAAGCAGGCGTGAACGTTGTCTGACCACCCCACCGCCCACTCGCCGCCATACTGCTCTGGAAATTCGACCCCGAATATTCTCGTCCCGACAGCAAATTGCAGTGGTGTCGCTCGGTCTGGTGGCATTTTCAAAGTGCCGTAAGATTGCTTCACAGTCATGACCGAGGTCGCCACGGGAAGAAGCTCGACCTGCATGGCCAGACTCTTGTCCTCTGCCAACTTGGACAGTTTCGGCGGGTTGGGAAGGTGAAGGTCATAGTTGTCCTCGAAGACGGTCGGTACCTCGGCCTCCTCAATGACAATCAATCCAGGGATTGATGGGAGTGGTCGTGCGTGGCGTGAAATGTGCGCAAAGAGCTGTTTCTGTGAGAAGAAGACTGTCGCATCTGTCTCCTCTGTTGTACGGCCCAGCTGCTCACAAAAAATGCAGGCATATACTTGATCGTCCACGCTTTTCGCCGGCATATGGCTCTTGGCCAAAAACCGAAGCCTAAAGCCGACTCCGCTAGTCTTTGAAACGAGTTTCGCTTTTGCTACCCATGCTGTCAGATTTGAGTTCCGTTTTCGGAGTTTTACGGAGATGGACTTACGAAGCCCTTTGCGGTCTGCCTCCACTTCCTCCCAGTCCAGTTCGTAGAGACACGTTTTGCATTTAGAAGCCAAGATCGAGCTACCACCAAAGTTCTGCCACATGTTAGCCCCCTAGATGAATACGGATTCGGAGAAATACTTTACCTTAGGAAACCTTACTAATTTCTTGACTTGCCTGAAGCCATCATGGCCGGCAAGCGTGTCCTTTGCACCCTCACAAAAGCCCCTCATTCTATGAAATGAGCTTTGAGGCCCAATAGAGCAATCTGGTATCCTGCTCGGCTGCAGGATGAGCGTCCGTTGCGTCTTTTCGGGTTCCACAGGTATCAAGCTGGAATCGACCTCTATTGGCTCTGATACTTGACTCTCGTCCTGTGAGGACACGTCCGACGGGTCTCGTTCTGAAAGAGGACTGAGCGGTGGGGCAGTCGATGGGACGAAATAGCCATCTGGAGGTACAGCCAATACTGGTGTTCTAAAGGAAGGCGTGAGAGGACTAACGGGCTCGCAGGCCGAGTCCCTCCTCTCGATGACATAGCTAGACTGCGATTCTGCGACAGAGCTGTCCCTGGAGTGTCGTAATGAACTCTTGCCCGCATCGGAAGAGAGAGACGAGAGCAAAGACCTGTTTGTAGAAGTGGCCGTCGGGGATGAAACAGTGATATCGCTTGAGTCTCCACTACAGCAACACCCAGGGCTTTCTGCCGTAGTCTTGATCATCCTGAGGGGCAGTGGCATAGCTGAGCTACGACCACTTTCCTCTTCAATCTCATGCTCGTGGCCTTCCCGGCGAGTCGATGGGCTTGGGAGAGGTTGTTCGAGAGCACCTGTGCAGATGCCCGAGCTCCCAGAATGACTTATTTGAAGGCTAGGAATAGGGTCGTCCAGGCTGAACTCTGTGTTGAGCGTGACTGCTTGGCCAGTTGAGCTTCGCGTTGCGACTCTCCAGGGACTCCTGACTGGACAGGGTGGCGGCTCTACGGGACGGGCAGCCGTATCCCTAAATCCAAAGTCGAACTCCATATCGGTCAAAGGGGTCGCGGTGAAACCCATAGAGGCAACTTGGTCGGTGGTTGGTGTGGCCAGGTGGCCGGCAGCGTTTTCCGTCAGCGGCGATGTTGGTTCCAGCCGCATGCGCATCAAGATGTCCACAACCCTGGGTGCGCAGATACGTGAAAGGCTCCGGAGCTCTGTGAACCTATCTTCGTCAAAGCCATCTGGCTCAATAAAGTCGTCAAACTCCCATAGCAGATCACTGAGTTCTGAGCGGTATTCCGCAATTTCGTCTGCCACAATGTCAGCGGCCTTCGTGCCATATCGCGTGGATGGGACAAACAGTCATTGCTGGGGTGTCATTCCATATACATATGTCTCAGATAGACCAATGATAAGGAAGATAGGACAAGAAAGCAGCAAAACCGGCTACCGGCAGCTAGGTGCTACTCACCGTTCTCCCTCAAAGCATCAATAAAGATGTCTCCTTGATTGGCGAGCAACTTGTCGCACAAAGGCTCGATTTTCTTGACGGCACGGTCTCCTTCCCGCAGCAGGGCATTTGCGGCCTTGGTCATCGAGACCTTGACGTCGGAGTCTTCGGCGCCTCGAGCATTTTCCAATGCCGTCGTCCCCTTGGTCACAATCTCCCTAAAGGGCGAGAGGACAAGTTCTTTGGCAGCTTCTTCCATGATTGCTGATTTGCGTAGCCGGGATCTCATGAATCTATCAGTCTTTTGTTGATCCCATTTTAATTTCCTCTTTGGATGAGGTGATTGAGCATATGAGCTCTTCCCTCTTCGAGGTAGCCCAGCTTTTGGCGGTCTGGTCAATTCGTCGGCATGAAAATAGATCAGGTGCAGTCTCTCCTGGTCGCGCAATAGGGATCTCTGGGTATCTTTAAATGCGCCTTTAGCTTTAGGTTAGGACTCGGAGGGAAATCAAGCTAAAAAGGCAAAACAGGAGATTTCGACTGGTGATCGTTGTTTTGCGGCCTTGAAAATGCGTTGAAAATGCAATGTGGGGTAAGAAAGGGACCTAGGCAAGGATTCATGCAGCCAAGAACTTGCGCTATTATGCACCTCCGCATCCACGACCCAAGACCTTCTTCTGCTGCAACCGAAGCCGCAAAAGGTTGCAACGTCAAAGGTTCGGCAAAGGTGTCTCTGGTACTACTGCAGTAAAGTGGAAGTGTGACATGCAACAGTGCCGGAGATGTAGGGGGAATCGGCAGGACTATAACCAAAAAGGCATGTCAGCTGAGCGATGCACACCCTGGACCTACTGTACGTTTACTTGTATGTAAAGGATGAGGTTGGTGGGGTGGGTGGCCCGGCCAATCCCAGTTAGGCAGGTCCACTACCATGGTCCAGTGCTTTCCGGGGGGTTTTGTGGTATGGAATGTTGTACTACTGTACAGTACAGTAATTTTGTAGCTAAGAGGGCCAAAAAGTCCAAACATGGGTGACCTCGAAATCGCGGTCTTAGCGTTGCTGACGAAATCTTCAGCACGCCGAACATCATGACACAAAGCGTCGATGACCGCAGCTGAGGCTGACGTTGGAAACTATATCTTTTTTTTTTTTTTTTTTTTTGCTTTGGTTATCCAAGCATGGGTACGCCTGGTGTTCTATGTGTAATGTGTAATGTGTAACACTGGTGTTGGTGTCCTGTTGACCTGAACACATGCAAAACAGATCAAGTTGGTCGTGCTACTCTGAACGAAAGCCCAGCCCAGCCCCATCCGTTCATTCGGTGTACGTGTGATTTGTGATCATTGAGTTGAAAACGATTGCAAGAGTAGAAAGACTTGACCAAGAAAGCCAGGGCTGGCAACTTGAGCAGCTAAGCAACTAAAGCACGTTGGATCCGGACCGATCGCCCAGCCAATATCTGCACCCTGGTTTGTACGAAGGTAAGGTTATTTAGAATAGGGTAGTCTGGACAGGCGATACACAAGGCCATAGACGCAAGCTAACAAAGAAAGGCGAGCTAATTTAATGTGGCGAAAGAGAGATAATGGATATTAGGGTTTGCACGCGAGCTAGGCGCTACAGCTGTCTTCCCCGCAGCCCGTTTCGCTACCGCCAATTAATTGGTGGGAAAGGGTACCCTTTTTGTGGGTTGGCCCAAGATTGATTGTCGGGCTGGATCCTGGCAGGTGGTCGAGATGTTCATTCATGGTGGGGATTTTGCAACTTGACAGTAAGACTGCTACGTTTTGCGTCCTTGTGGTAATCAAAGAAATTCCCCCATTTCATGTTTGACAAGTAACGTTCAACTTTCGTTCCCTTTACCTTGTTATTAATTGAGGCTCTTAACATGTCCGGGTTAAGGCCGATTCGATTCAAATGCAGCAACAACCATAAATAAGTAAAGAAGCAATATTGCCAACTAACCAGTGGGCAAATAGCAATGCAAACAGAAAGGCGACGTCTACTATTGGTAAACGTCAGGAACACTAGCGTTTGGTTCACTGAGGCCAATCGGAGACAAAAGGCCGCCTATAGCAAGTGCTTATACTTCGGCAAACCCGGTCTTCATAATAAGAGAATCAAGACATTGCGGGCAGGGTAAGGACAAGCAAATAGAGCGTCTGGTTTGGCGGTCGAAATCTCCCACTTTGGCCAAGAGTTGGCAGAGTGGATCCCATGCATCTACCCGACCTCACACCCTCCTCTATCCACGGCTAGCGCGTCTATAAAAGTGATAAGAGTGTCATGTTTTTATTAGCGATATAATAGCCTAGGTGCTCATAACTCATGTCTTAACAATGCTTGATTTTGCCATAAGGCACAGGAATAGCCGTAGAGATTAGAGTCTATCCCCAAGGTGAAACAATCTGGGGCCAATCCAACACTTGGGAGCATGAAGTGGTAGTATCGTGTCCAGTTTCTGTATGTCTTTGGGTTTCCCCGCACTCTGAAGACCTCGAGAACTCCAATAGTGTTCCCCTCACTTACGTACGGTCTTTGTCGCATTATGGGCCGACTCAACCTATAGTTGAAAGTTAGCGCACACCATCTAGAAACATGGAAGTCATGCGGCGAGCACTTGGAAGCCAGGACAGCAACGAACCTCTGAGATCAAGCGACGCCCAACTTCAATCGTCTCACCTGCTCCTCTTTGTCGGAGCCAGAAGCTGTGAGTTCAACTTTTGTCAGCGATTTCTCGCCACGTAGAGTAGATTGAGACAACCTGGGGTGTGGGTGCGGTATTTACCTTTCTTCGGGAGATCCATGACCCTTAGTGGATGCAATCCTGGCCTCCTCCTCAAGGGAATCACGCGTAATCTTCTCACTCCCGCTGAGTACCGCTGTAGCCGCTTTCTCGGCTTCGTCATGGCCTAAGGTATCATCCAGCAGCCGCTTTCTCAATGCAAACCTTTCTGCACGTTCCTTTTGGAGACCGGGGCTGTCGAGCTTTTCCACAACGTATCGCACTGCCAGTTGGACCACAAGGTAGACATGCTCCGCAACGAAGATGCTTAAAAGCAGTGCCCAGCCACTCAAGTTCGAGGGGCGCCCATCAGGACCTTGTCGGTCGTTACCGCTGCTGAAGAGGTAGACTACTGCCGCGCTCGTCAGACTGCCCAGCCACGACAGGAAACCCAGAGAAGTTAACCAAGGGCCTATTGTATCGTTCCGCCACGGAATCGGTCTTTGTGAGCCGATGGCAATCTTCATGGCGTCCGATCTGGCCTCCACCCAGTTATTGATCAGAAATGAACACGCGGTCAGTGGGAAAGCAACAGAAAACAATGATAGATATCCAAACTGAACCACCACTAGAGACAACAAACACAGTGTTAGTAAGAGATAATGCCCCCCGATACGGAGGAAGAGAAAAATACGCACTTTCACGGTAGTCCGTAGTCACATCGTATACCTCCAACATGGCCTCATCTCGAACTCTTCCCAGGAAAGCTGCTTCTTCGGGAGAATCTTGATGGTGAACGGTTCCGCTATGATGTATGCCATCCTGGACCTTTTCAACTGCCTTGAACACCTTGCGCTTGAAGTACGGCACAAAGACTTCGAGGAGCAAGTTGACGATTTGGGCAGTGACCGTAAAGTAGAACATTTGCTTAGAGAAACGATCCGGGTTGACGTGGAACTCCTTGGTCTTAATACCCTTGCCCTCTTTGGTGAGCTTGCGAGCAGTGACCTGGAAGACATCAAGATGTGGAGCCAGAACTTTTCCGAATGGAATGTAAACAAAGGCAGTGAGAAATAGAGGCATGTATGCCGTAATGAAGTTGATGACGAACATCTTCTGGACAAAAGATGCGTGATGTGCAGCCTCGGTTTCATAATTCTCTAGAGCGGTCAGTTTGTCCGCCAAGCTGGTGAGAAGCGCAGTCAATGCCGGCATGAAAATAGTCAACAGAACCGTCGGCAGGAATGTCAGGTACTGCTTGAAAGGCCCATTGTAAACTTCGGTGATGAATATTTCGATGGCGAAGCACGAAAAGATCAAGCTTCCAAGAACGCCCATGCACGCAATGGCAAATGGAATCTGGAGAAGCTGTCTAGAAAGTCTTTTCAACGGCGGAAAGACTTTGATGATTTCGCCGGTGACTGGGTCTTGAGCTTCGCTCTCATGCTGGAACTGAGGCCGAGGTTGCTGGATCTTAGAGACGCCTCTAACGCCCCACTGGACGGCCAGATCAACCTCCTTCTTCTTCCAGTATTCGAAAAACACCACGGACCATAGGCAGTTTACCAAAGCATATACCCAGGAGAATTTCCCAAGCACGAGCCAGGCAGCGAACCCAAAGGCGGCGGGAAAGACGAGAAACTTGAAGTAGGATTGCAGAAAGGCAAAGTAAAAGGCAACATTCTCGCCAAACTTGTCGCGAATCTCGTTGAGGTCTGCGTCATCTAGGATGTACTTGGTGCTCCATCGCTTGATCCAATCCCTGTTGAACCTGTGATCGTGAAGAGGAAAGACGGACGCAACATGTTTCCACTGGCCACTGCGCGGCGTAATACCCGCGCCGCCCTCATTCTTGGGCTTGCAGATGAGCATGTAAGCTAGTCTCAGTCGCTCTGCCTCCGAGACTGGCTCCTCTTCGAAGTGGTTTGTTAAGTCCTGTTTGTTGGGCGCGGAAGCGCGAACACCATAGAGCCAGTCTTGCAAGCGATGCCGGTAGACCTGTGCATGCAGCAGCTTGTCCGACGTAATCTTGAGAAAGATTAACAGCGAAGATTTGCCTCCGTGACGAACCTCTGTCGCGAATCCTACGGCAGCCAGGGCCTTGACGAGCTGGATAAATATCGCCTCCGCTTCAGCCCTCTCGGCTTCACTTGGTGGGATGTGGTAGTCCACGACATAGTCAACCCTGTCGTTTGGTCAGTTTTTTTTTTTTTTTTTTTTTTTTTTTTTTTTTTTTTGCAAACGAAAGCAGCTCAGCATAACAAGGTCTTAGCATGCATACCCAAAATTTTCATTGAGCTCAGGTCGGCTGACACTATCAGACCCGTATAGGGTCTTTAATGTCGCCATTCTTGGTATCGAGGAGTGGGGCACGAGGGTTGTGTGGGAAAAGCTGAGATGTGTCGACCGGACGAGGTGAAGATTGCAAGACGAGTTATCGGGGGTGAGGTTGGCTAAACTCCAAAATATGACATCCGGTACTATTTTACTCGAGTAAGGTAGTGAAGAGTAAAACGGGTTGCTTCGTAGCTGGTTTTGTAGGTATGGTTGTGGACAATGAGGTGTCATGGATGTCAAGCTTTCGAATTGCACCTCAACTGGCTGGCTAAGCTCCAGAAATCTATGTGAAGAGTAACGTCACCATACTGCGCTTTTCCCTGTCTGGTAGTGATACATACAGGGATATCCTGGTCGAGTTTCCGCGCTAACTACCCCACCTTGCAGGGTTGTATTACGAACCGATGGAGGAACCGTTGGTAAGGAACGATTCATTGATGATGATTGATGATGGAAGGAAGGAACAAGGAAGTTTTGCTTTCAATAGTCTTCAGAGCTTTATACTCAATATCTACTTCATGTGTAACTAGGCAGGTACCGAAGTAAGCAAGGCAATCGTCATCGGGATCTGATTCTTGAGTTCCGGAGTGAAGGAACCAGGCGTTAACTGGGTGGTAAATCATCAATTACCAAGGTTATTACTCACAGTGAATGAAACGTTTACCATCCATTTTACTTGGGCGGGTTGGGCTTAACTAAAGTACGTAACAGCCAACTCTATTCCTTAGCAATCAAACCTGACCCGGATGATGATGGTTTTTTGCGCTCTGCCTGAACACGGACACAGACGAACATTCAGCCTACTTTTACGCTCTAACATGAATGACCTGGACAACCGTCAGGCAGGAGTATGTACCTGGGTGACAGTGACCCCGGTTAAATCCAAGGACAATTTCACCAGCACCAGAACTTTTGCCATTATATACTACCCACATCAAAGCCTCAACCTCACATTAACTGCATATTTAGAACTGATGGCATTGGATTGCCAAGTTGCTGCGTCAGCGTGGGTGTCTGTGCCAGAAAGCTTGCAGGGTTTCAGGTCCGAGAGACCCAGTAGCTTAAATTCCGCACACCCGTTAATTATGACATCAAATACAATCAAAACACGAACGACCGTTTGAACCCAATTTTCTTTTAGTAGCTCCTCTTTGGTGTCTCAAGCTGTCTGTCTACCTATCATTCTCCGACAATCACTTATACCCACTCCTTACTGACTTGCAAAAAGACACCTTTCTGTACATCGTCCATAATGGGGGTCTTGTCACGCATCGGCCTCCGACGGGCCAACCAATGGGAGCCCCCCACGCTCTTGGACAAGCTGCTTGACGGTCCTCTGCACTACCTGGTTGCCATCATCTATGGTGTCTTGGTGTGGCTCCGAGGCCGCCCATTCGCCCCGCCGTCCAGCCGGCAGCGCGTGCGGGTAGTTTGCATATCGGACACCCATGACCAGACCCTCGACACCGTTCCCGACGGGGACCTGCTCATACACGCCGGAGATCTCACAAATGCAGGCACTGTCCAGGACATCCAGCGGCAGATTGACTGGCTTGCATCTCAGCCTCACCAGCACAAAGTTATGATTGCTGGTAAGTGAAATCCGTACATAATCAGTAGAAGCCGTCGCTGACATATACCTCCCAGGAAACCATGATACCTGGCTGGATCCGGTGTCCCGAAAGACGCTTATCAACAAGACGACAGAGGACCCTTCGGCTGTCCCGGATTTTAAAGGCATCCATTATTTAGAAGACAATTCGGTCCAGCTGGTGTTCAAGCCCAGCGGCTGCACTCTCAACGTCTACGGGTCACCGCACATACCGCGTTGCGGCGGAGATGAATTTGCCTTCCAGTACATGAGGCACGAGTCTCCGTGGGCTAATAAAATCCCAAAGGCAACTGATATATTGGTCACCCACACGCCACCGGTAAGGAACCGCCGCCCTACCATGTCCATTCAACGAAGCATAGAACTGTAGAGGTATAAGAGTGACTGACTGAGCCGCCAAAAATCCAGCAACACCACCTTGACCTTGGACTAGGCTGCAGCGGACTTCTAAACGAAATATGGCGCGTCAAGCCCCGCTTACACGTGTTCGGACATGTCCACACTGCTGCCGGCCGCCAGGCTGTCTACTTTGACGATTGCCAGCGCGCCTTTGAGAGTCTTATGGCCAGGCCGAGGAGAGGCGTGTTTCGGGATCTGATGCTGCCGCATGCAGGCTGGATCGACGCATGCAAGGTGGTCTTGTACGGTCTCAACGCGGTACTTTTCAAGTGGCTAATGCAAGGGCCGGGCCCTAACCACGGAGGTCTGATGGTGAATGCCGCCCAGATGTATCGCAACACTGGAAAGCTAGGAAACCAGCCGCAGGTTGTGGATATGTGATACTCTAGGCCTGGTCATGGACCGTGTTGCCATAAAAGCAGCCCATGCTCAGCATGGCGGGCTTCATTTTTTGAAGGGACGTGATTGCAGGATTGCGTGTTCATGATCCTCTTCTGGCAAAGCCACTGTTAACCAACAGATGCTCAAAATATTTTGTATACCTTATTTTCACGGGGGTTTGAAGTGGAGGAAGCCCTATCAAACTTGGGTACAAGTCGTACAGCAACTCAGTATTTAATGCAGCTGAAAGCATCTAGTTTTCTTGCTACTCCGAGTATTTCATAGACCACAGTATATGTCGAATTTCAATTTGTAATTGTGGTAAAAATAACGGATTTTTATCCTCGGTATTTAGCTGGGCACCCGTTTTATAATACCGTCACGAGGCTAAGAGTCCCGATAGCGCAAACCTACCTATATTTACACCGTAACAGATAACCCGAAACCCAACTCCATCAAACGCCTCCGCATGCATATTCTGGTCGCGTCCATTGGATTCTAGATCAACAAATTCCATCCCTCACGCCCAGCTCATGTACATTATATCAAAACAATTATACGCTCCCCCGCCGATCACTTGGCTGACTAGACCATGATCCTGCGCAGCCCCTCGGTGCCCCCGAGGACTCGCCTGCCCGTCACGGCGCACCTTCCAGCACCGCTCTCCCACCTTCCAGCCCTGCCGATTGCCATGAAAGCTTCTTGCTTTGGGTGCTCGCCCGCAACCCATTTGTGTATGCAGACGTAGCAGTAGACGATCCCCGTCTGGCAGGCGGTCGCGGTTGTTATATCGTCGCCGCAGATTGGACATAGGTCCATATCAGCTGGCGGCGGCACCGTCAGGATGGGCAGTAACGACGTCGCCGCAATGGGCGCATCCTCGGCTCGCGGCTCTTGGGTGTCTTCTGAGTCTTCCTCCGTCTTCTTCTTCTCCTCCGCTCGCGCCGAAGCGCCAGAGTTCGAGGATCCAGCTGCCCCCGCTGCCCCCTTTGTATTCTGGCGACCCGGCGCTCCGAGTCCCGTGACGATGGGCGGCGGCAGCTCAATGCCCTCGGCCGCCCGGCGAGACAGCTGCTTGGCGAAATCAGATGCGTACCACCACTCGAGGAACTTGAGCAGTATGATGCTGGTTGGCAATGCTAGGGAGAGTCCCGAGAGGACCTTAGATGCCAATCCGGCCGGCGAAAGCAACGATCTCGGGCCCGGCGGGTGTCCCGCAGCCGGACCTGCCTCTCCCTTCTCAAGGGCCTCAATGTCCTGGTAGTCGGCAGCGTTCATGCGACGGATGCGCGTGCCTACCAGCCATAGCAACGGGCTGTGGAAGCGGCTGTTGTCGAACAGATAGGCCAGGCTGAAGGCCAACGTGGCAAAGTGGTAGCCGGCGTTGAGGCTCGGGTAAATGTGGCGGAGGAACCACCTGTAATAGAAATTAAGCTTCTCGCGCAGCGAAGCGCCTGGCAGCGGAGGCTGGTTGTAGGCGGAGCCAAGGAGCGTGGCGCGGGGGGCGTCGATCTCGTGGGCCTCGTCCAGCCGTCGCTTGACGTAGGGGAACAGGACCAGCACGGCAAGGTTCTTCCATATATCCGAGGTCTTGAGGCGCAAGGTCTCGCGGACGATAGTCGGGGCGGCCGAAGAGGCACGAGGAAGATCGGCGACGGAGACGGTCGAGGCGCGCTCGCGCTTCAGGCCGTAAAAATGCTCGGTGAAGGAGCCTCCGCGGGTGCGGAGGTAGTAGCGCTCGACTATGAGGGCGGCAAGAGCGTAAAGCTCATCGAAGGAGTTTAGGGCGCGCAACAGGTAGCGCGGATATCGTTGGGTCGCGACGGTTAGGAGGTAGCGGATCGTCGGTGGCAGCAAGCTGGCGAGCTGTTGCTCCGAGAGCAATTCGAACAGTGACGGCTTATCCTCATCGAAAGGGTTGCCGCGAAGGGCGCTGACATACTCCATGGTTGCAGCGCATGGGTGGGCCAACAATTAAGGGACCATGTAGCGACGCAAAGAAGCAGGCGATTCCTCTGATATTTATTGTGTTGGCTGGATTGGATATGATGGGCTTTGTTGTGGATGAGTCGAATTTGTCCCCAATTTGGAGTTGCCGATTGGAGTTGCAGTGGACTGACTGGTGGTGGATGCCGACAGCGCAGTGGAGTTGAGCCGAGGTTCAAACTCCGGGGAAGGGGTTGTCGCTTGGGCCCACCCACCCTTGCCGCCGTCCAACCCTCCCACTCTTGTACAAAGGCAATACGGCACCTTACCTATACTCTGTAATTACTGCGTCGGATGTCGACACTTTCTTCCAGCACTAGTTTTAGCAGGCATTTTGGGAGCCACTTTCACTCGAGAAGAGGAATATGAAACGTGTCCCACTACCAACTCATAAGACCTCCTTTAACCAGGAACCTTTCTCGAAAAGACCAGGAGACATCATACAATTATAAAAAAAAAAAAAAAAAAAACAGCAACAAAATGACGCTCCAGTGCAAGGTAGACAAAGACTGTATGGAAACCGTACAAGGTGTCATAGACGCGTACCTGAGCATTGGCGAAGGCGTGAGTCTCTCTCGAAACAATATCCTCACTTGACACTGCCGATTATCTTTTGAATACAAGGTAAAAACAAAGGAGCACTTGTTGACCGGAAACTTCAGGACTTCATCTCTATATTTAGGGGCGAGCACTTCAGGCTCGTCGCCGCCGCAAAGGGTCCCGAGGCGAGTCCAAGGAGCGAAGGTCTAGCCATGGCGACCTTCACCTACACCGTCCAGAAGCAACACTGCAACAGGCTCGGCAACTTGCACGGTGGCGCCGCAGCCACCTTGTTCGATTACTGCACGACGAGTAAGCATCTTTCCTCAAGTACTCTTTCTTTGTGGAAACTGCAAAAAGACACCTTCAATGCATAGCCAGGTGCTCGGTGAGAGATCTGAGGAGAATATCAATGCTAAAACAATATGACCAGTGCCCCTGTGCTTGATCGCCAAGCCTGGCTTCTGGTCCATGCTGGGAGTGAGCCGCAACTTGTCAGTCACTTACCTGCGGCCCATCCCACTCGGTCAAGCCATCTTCATCGAGTGCGACGTCGTCGCAGCTGGTGGGCGTCTGTGCGCACTCAGAGGCACCATGAGGAGGGCCGAGGATGGAGTTGTGATGGCAACGTGTGAGCACGAGAAGGCCAGCATTGAGCATCTGGCTGGCAGCAAGATGTAGACATGTAACTTGATGGATCGTAGTTAAGTTTTCAAGGGGGTATACTAGAAATGAATCTAGAACTAGACCTTGTCTTGAAGCTGCCTATAAAAAGGCCTAGTTCTAGACTACCTAGTCTAGTCTAGAACAAGGACACTGATTTCCTGGCCAGTAAGGCCTAGTTCTGAATTGCTTCAACAAGAAAACCAAAACTTGCTATATATTTTCTAGGAAATCCATGCATGTAAGCTGGATATTGGCCCACAGACCTCACATATTAATGCGAGGAGCAAAATAACCCAGATATGGCTGTAAAGCAAAAAGGCAAATAGGCCTGCAAAGCGACACGTGGGGGCTGGAACTCCCCGTATTCTCACTCGCACGCTACGTAACATAACGCTCAATCATCCGTCTCGCTCCCAGAAATGCTGTGGTCGTCAAGTATGATTTCTTCCGCTTCAACCTCATCGGGAACTGGGCCGTTACCGCTTGGGGAGAACCAGGGTAGTACATCGCTGGTGCTGAACTTGTCGTCGTTAACTTCCGGATCTCTGTCGCTGATTTTCCAAAATGCCGATGGTCCCACTGGCCCAGTAGGGTCTTTTTTATTGAATAGATACGTCAATAGTCAGTTGCTTTGCGGCAAAATGAACAAAGCAGGGGCGAATGTGTCGCGCCTTACCGTGATTCACATCAAACCAGTTTCCGACGATACACTTGGCCGACTTTGGCCCTCCGATCTGGATTCCCTCGCTGCTCCAACGTTCCTGGCCGGCAAAAACAGATATTGTAGTCCACCTGACCTCGCCATCCGGTGTGAAGCGTACCTTGCCCTTGATCGTGGAGCTAAGATTTTGACTTCCGAAGCCATGCAGGAGCTCTGTGAAGCCGGCAAAGTGCACAACAACGGCATCTGGCCCCTTATCCTCGTCACGGCCCTCGAGCTTCTCGATTTTGGTGACGTGAATCTTCATCATCATCAACCTCGCCGCCTCCCCAACCGAGACGACCGGTCGAGGCATGTCGTTGGTCACGAGCTCGCCCGTGTGCTCCACGACGCCGTTGTGAAAGTTGAAGTTGAAAAAGTCGCCGTAGTCCAGAAAGCAGATGACACGGAGGTACGTGCCGGAAACGCCAAACGGATCCTCCTTGTCGAGGTCATCTTCAGCGGGGCGTATGAACGGCATCGGGACGTAACTGTTCTTCCAGGCTCCGTCAAAAGGTCTGTTCCAACAGATGTCAAAGAGTAGATGCTCTTCCTCGAGCCCCATTCTGCTGATCCCGTGCTTGATGACGATCATTATCGCCTCCAAGCGTTCCCAGTCGACCCGTCCGCTGTCATCGGCCAGGAACGGACCCCAAGTGGCGTGTGGATGAAAGTCCCTCAGGTCATAAACCTTGGCGAGCGCATATGCAAATATGCCGTGCTGTTCGGCATCCTCATAAGTCTGGTCCGTGGGTGTCACCTCGGCGCTTCCTTTGCCTATCATGGCCGTGTCGAGCTGCGGTACGCCATAGAGACAATGCAGCTTCGCGGACATTTGATGCTCTGGTTTGGGTGGCCGATCAAAGTATTTTCCCTTTCCACGTGCCCGCTGCCAGATGAAAGATTGACACAGGAACTCTCGCCTGGTCGACTCATCAGCGAAGATTTGTGCCAAAAGAGCCGTGTTCCGTGACGGAGAAAAAGTGACTGCGTTGCGCGTTCGTTTGACACTGGTCCTATCAGTACATGAGGATCTCTTAAGGACCCTTACGACCACGTCATGAACGAAACTAAGCTCAGGAGCCTTGAAGTGTGTTAGTTGGGGGTACTTGGATCAATCAATACATAAAGTGGTGGCGAATCGTGCGTGGCATTGTTTTTGCCATAGACATGCAGATAGATAGGCAGGCAGGCAGACATGCAGCACTTATCAGCCAACTGATTGAGGCTTTTTTTTTTACCTTTTCGCGCCATGCTTTGTCGCAAACGCGGGTGAGCCTCACAAAGTCTTGAAGCTCATGTTGCCAGTCGAGGTCGGCACTGGCAGCAGACTCACTGGGATCGTCCTAGGTAGGAGAGATGCGGTTAGTTTATGAGGCGATCCCGGCCTGAACCTTGCTTTCTTTGTCTTCTTTCCATCCATGAGCCAGACTAGTTCTAGATATAGAGAAGCAAAGACTGCGCGCGCTTACAAGTAAGCGAAGATATATCTCTCGGCATAGTGGCCCATTGTTTTGCACAAAGTTGTTCAGATGTTTGTTCGTCCTCGACACCCGGGCCAGATCCCTTGGGCGCACAAAGCATAACACATTGTGCAGGATCTCGGGTGGAAGTGTTGTTAACCCCAGTCGCTGTGTTTCTGGTTCAAGGATCATCTTGTTGTTTTTTGTGTCGGGAAATTTGGCAGTGTGCCATGCCAGTACCCGACATTGAAGAGGAAGCTAGCTAGCCGCGGCTTGGGATTCTGCGAGTCAAATAAGGTAGGTAGGTAGGTAGGTAGGTAGGTAATCATCAGTTTCGACCGACCCCACCACCCCGGGACTTTAGCCCCTTCGGCCCTAAAAGCCGTGCTTTTCCTTCCTACCCAAGATTAATTACTCGTAGACGATTCAAAACACTTTACGTTTGTGCTCTGCACAGTGAAAACAAGATCGAGAAATTGACGGCAATCTGAACGATGCTGCTTGAGCAGCAAAACTGTGAGTTGGGTACAGTAACCTATCATGAAGAGACCTGCTTGCCCGCCTGCCATAATACCCACGACCACCCCTCCCTCTAGCTGTTAGTTAATAACACTTGCGGTCAGCTGAACGACAATCATGAATCAGTCCTGGTCTCCGTCATCCCCAGTATATTCATCTCATTAAGATCTCCATGCAAACGAATGCAATACACCTAGTCCTCAGCTACCTCCATGTAGGCAGGTAGTCGAGAAGTTAGGTAGGTACCTTGGGTAGGTAACTTAGTAAAACACTGATTTGATATCATTGCTGGGCGGAGGACAATTGACTATGGCGATAACAGACAAAAAGGCCTGTTAGTTAGTCTATTCTTTGCTATAATAACGAGACTGTCGGTAAATAGTGGTATATCTATGCAATATGAGTACAAAGTGGTTGGTAGCATCTTTCTTTCTAGTATACACAGCACGAGAAGCTGCATGTGTCCAGCTGTCAGTAGCGTGAGACACCTCATATGAGCCCCTCTTTCAGTTGTTTTACAGAGCGACTCTGGGGAAGTCGCAAAGAATTACATATGGTTGACCTGCAAAAAGCCGGCTGCTGGTTCTTCTTTTTTCAATCAATGGCTTGTCTGAGCGGTGTGCTTAACCTGATCCAGAGCCCGATTGCTTTTTGGGCTCATCTTTTTCCGAAGACTTGTTGCTCTCTCCTGAAGGCGCTTCAGACGAGCCTTCAGGTTTGCGGTGGCCTGGGTGGTTGGTAAGGTTGTGCCATATCGACTTCAAAAATCCTTCGTTCTGATGGGAGTCCGCATCGTTGGTCGAGCTGGATGTTTCGGAACTACCTCAGTGTTAGCAAAGAAAGCCGGCAGCCGGAGCGCTGCGTGGACTAAAACCCGCTCGATACCCCGTGAAGAACCAGAATCGGAGCTCCTTACCTAGGCATCTTGAAGTTCATGATACGCTTGGCTGTCTTGTCACCCATGTCTTCGGCCAGCATCTCGACGATAGTCCTCTGGTTGGCTGAGAGGTACTTGGGCATTGCAACCTTGAACTCGACCCGCAAGTCGCCCTTGCCGGCGTAGCGAGAGCCCAGTTTCTTCATACCCATTCCGCTCAGAGTAATGATGTCACCAGTGTTTGTTCCCGTGGCGACCTTGACGTTCACATCGCCATCGAGGGTCGGAATTTTGACTTCACCACCCAAGATGGCTGTGGTAAGCGGGATCGTGGCCGTGTATACAATGTCAGAGCCGGTCCGCTTGTATTTCGGATCCGCCTGAACACGGACCAGAAGGAACAAGTCGCCGCGCACCGAGCGGACGGACTCCGGATCCGCCCCTCCAGTGGCAGCTGCATCGCCCTCCCCATCCACGCGAAGCCTCATGCCATCCTCTACGCCCCCGGGTATATCGACCTTGATGGTGGTGCGCTCTCTTGTCACACCGTCGCCGTGGCATGTCCCACAGTCAGAGCCACGCGGCGTGACCGAACCCGTACCGGAGCACTTTGTGCAGGTCGAGCTGATCTGGAAACCGCCGTTAATGGTGTGTACCCGAGCGCCAGTACCCTGGCAGGTTTTGCAAGTGGTCCGCTGTGCTCCAGCTTTGAGACCACTTCCTTTGCATGTCTTGCATGAAACCAATGGGTTGATGGTTACGGTTTTGCTCGTTCCCTTGGCCGCCTCCGCGAACGATATAGACGCCTGGACCTCGATATTGTCTCCCACAACAGTCTGGGGCCCAAAAGGGTTCCGTCCACCGCGGCCACCGCGGCCGCCACCACCGAATGGACCCTTCTGGCCGGTGAAAGCACTAAACAAGTCCTCCATGTTTATGTGGGACCCAAAACCACCCTGTCCACCAAACCCAGAGAAAGGATGGCCTCCGCCAAAAGGGTTTCCGCCACCAAAGGGGTCACCGCCACCTTGGTTTGGATCGAAGCCTGCAGCTCCGAACTGGTCATATTGTTGTCGTTTTGTCGCATCGGAAAGAATCTCGTAGGCCGACTGGATCTCGCCGAATTTCTCTTTTGCTGTCGGGTCCTTGTTCGTATCGGGATGGAACTTTTTCGCAAGGCCGTAGTAAGCCTTTTTGATGTCGGATGCTGAGGCTGTCTTGTCCACCCCAAGGACTTTGTAGGGGTCCTTGTGGGCTGCAAGTGACCTTGATGTTGCGTGGAATGCCTATATTCCATGGGCATTGGGATAGTAGTTAGCCATAAACGTAGTCCTGAAGCATATCTTAGCTTATAAATTCTTGGAAGAGAGCTGACCCTTTTTGCGCCTGTACTTTGACCGACACGTGGAGGAGATCGAGAAGTCCGTCTACTGGGAGATATGGAAACCGAGTGCGACCTCGTTTGTTCATAGGCGCAGCTAGGAACTTTGCGCTGCCGACATATCGAGACTCGGGACAGCTGCCGCGCAGGGATAGCTGCTTTTGTAAAAAGGCCTGGATTCATGGCTGTGAAACAGGAACGAAGAGAAGAATTAGGAAAGAGAGGAGAGTGGTCAAATAAGCATAACCTTGATGCGTTCGAACAAGTAGTCAATGTCGGTTTTGAGATGCAGCCAAGTAGTTGAGGTTCAAAATTTTGGCCGTGCTGTGGTGGAGAATGCGCCAGAATCCGGGACTATCTTTTTCGCGTAAAGTCCAGACGATTCTATTCGTAGCTTCTATAGCAAGGCTTTTTTTTTTTTTTTTTTTTTTTTTTACTCTGCCAACGGCTGACGTCGGCATTGGCGCCTCAGGCACCCAAGTGGATCCACTTAAAATACAGAGTACATACAGCAATTAAGGTACCTAGGTACCTACCTGCCTAGGTAGTTAGGTAGTTTTGCAGCAATCACACCACTGGCAAAGCTTAACATTAACATAAAATAATCCCAATTTCAGCATTCTACTGTACTTTGAGAATTCGAGCATGAGAAGCTTATCAAACACACAATGCTACTATCATAGCTCTTCCTCCCAGAAGAGCCTTTGTTGATACAAATCCTCAGGCTGCTTGGGTTGAGGGACGAAGTCATCAGGAGAGCAGTTGAGTCTGTGTACTTCGGACTCCTTTTTAAACTTCCAAGGCCCTTTTCCATCGTCCCAAAACACTTGCTCCGTAGTCGTTTCTGCTCCCCTGGATACCTCGATCGTCTTACCGTCCTTGTCCAATGCTACACATATCCACTTGTCCTTGTGGGCATCAGCAACCTTCATTTCCACCTGCGCCCATGGGCCGACGGTCTTGGCACCTCGAAGCGGCATCGTGAAAGGGTCATTGGCGGGATAATCCTCAAATTTTCTCTCCATCTTCTTGGTTCCCTTCTCATCGGAGAAGGTTACTGTGGCCGTTGACGTCAAGTTGAACTTGGAATCGGGCGTGCTGCCATATTTGTTGTCGCACGCGAAACGCATGATCAACGACGGCTTGGACATCTTCCAGATGCCATCCGGGATCATCGTCTCGTTCTTGTCCTTGACCTGCACAGAGATCGGCTCATCGTCCTCGTTGTAGGCTATGCAGCGCTGAGCTTTGTTTTTGATGGTCATGTCCAGTTCGATACCGACATGCGTCCATGGCCCCTGTGCTTCGCGAGTTTGTACGTAATGCTCAAACACCCCCTCATAGAAGCTTGCACCCACCAACCCATCGTTTTGGGTGCCTCCGGTTGAGTTACCAAAGACAAGTTCGATGGATGATCGATGTTCCGGGGACATTCGAACCGCCACAGAGGATGGCATGTCGTCCTCTCTCGGGTAAGGTACTGCTGTGCAGACAGTGACAAGCGCGGCCGTAGCTGCAAGGTATTGCAGAAACATTTCGCTATGGTCAGTTGTTTTGTTTGATTTTTGTGTCTGTTGTTGTTGTTCTTGTTTTGTTTCTTGTTCTTATTCGCCGTGCAATTTTGCTTGTTGGTATTGGGCAATTCACTGTCTGGGATGCTACATGGTGATATGAATGGGATTTCCCGTCAATCTATATCACAGCAACTTAGGCCTCGATTTTGGTCCAGGCAGCCTGCTTTTTTCTTTGCTTACAAGAACTTACTAGTTCTAGAAGTAGTTCCTATAAGCTCTCGAGAACTTCTCGCCAAAGTCTTGGCCTTGATGTTATAGTGCCAGGAGCTCGGCACAGTAAGCCGACCCGACCACCCGCGAATTTGCCTAATTTAGGTTGATAGCAACCTATCTGACCAATGCTGCGCCTTTTCAGGCAGCCTAATAGATTACCTACCTATGCAGCTAAGCATTAAAAATAAACATTATCAACAAGGTTTTGGCAGACCAAATAAAAGGTAGTCATTTGGCCCTTGATATTTAATAAGATATTCAGCGTTAACAATTTATTTGTGTCTGGCTCTGGTCTTCTGTGCCACGTCTACGTCTCCCTGGTATCATCGCTCTTACATCTTTTTGTCAATCAACATAAAATGAAACAAACGCTTGTCTTTGTAACTGCGGCCTGCGGGCTTGCAGCTGCATCATCCACAAACAATTCCACTACTCCTCCCACAAACTCTTCTTCACAGCCTTTCGAACTCATCTTCCCGAAACCGGAGCCGACCAAGGAGCAACCGTGGACTATAAAAGTTGTTTTGTCCAGAATTAACACCAAGAAATCTCGTTTTACTGGTCCAAGCACGACCAACTTGTCCCTTGGCCTGACAGGGCGCGAGATGAGAGGAAAACCACCATTTCAAATTTACGATATGGTACCTGCATCTAGCAAAGTTGATCAGTCAGGACCTTATAACACAGTCACTTTCGACCTTGGCTTCGGTGACAAATATACAGGGAACGACAAGCGCATTTCTGACGCCATAACTACTTCGCAAGCCATGGTCAATGACCTACTACAGGGATCATTTACCGAGCGAGTTTATTGCACTTTGTTTGATGACAAGGGCCGCAAGATCGCCTTGTCATCCGACCCGTCTGACCGTTCAGGGGAATCGCCCAAGAGCATGCCCATGGTCGAATCGCCCTATTTCCCGCTATACAACGAAGTTACCAACGTGACTGAGACAGCAGTCAAAATAGGAGCGTCGTCTTTTTTCTTCGTGTGGGGAACGAGGGCAGTGACTAACGTGACTTGTAACTATGATTCAGCAAATTGGGATCTGGTTGGTTCGGGCGCCTACCATGTCACGTTGGAGGACAAACCTGCCAAAGCTGGAAGCAACACGACGAGCTCCCCGGGGGCTGTTTCATACACACAGCTGCAGCAAAACTATACTATGCTTGCTGAACTACCCCCTCAGCCGCCGACAACCGATGGTTCTTCGCCCATGATGCCCGGCCTTAAGTCGGTCTTCCCGCTGCCACCAAAACCCTCGAACGACTCGGTGGCAGGAGCAGACGGCGCTCCAAAGGGTTTACTGTCGGGCCTCAAAGCGACCGTCATTGGTGTAGCCAGAAGCGCATCCCTCCGTCCGGGGGCTTCTAGCGCAAAACATGAGTACAGCAAGGTAATGTTGGAGGTTGGCGAGTCTCTTCGACCCGATTCGCGTTGCCAGATCCTCGACACAGCAGGAAAGACGATCAGCGTGGCAGGCGAGGACGGAAAGGCGGTTACGACTTTTCCTATGGGCAGATATACTTTCCATGAGCCCAAGAGATCAACAGTGGGGAAAATCTTGTGTGGCCCGCAGCTCGGGCAATGATTGGTGTAGCTATTTACGTGTTCGAAAATATATGTAGACGTCATTTGCTTTCCCTTAAAAGAGTTTAGGTATGTGGTGTGAGGGAAATAAAGAAAACCAACAAGGAGAGTAAGAAAAAGAAACAAGTGTATCGGCATCTGAACATTATGCCCCTTATCGTCACAACAAGTACCGTATGTCTGAATGTACACATCGCCGTCCTTGCCGTCTCGGTATTCTTCCCACCATGATAAGCTATGTCCAGACCGCCCAGGTAGTCGATCATCATTCGTAAGTATATAGTCATTACAATTGTGTTCATAGTCGTACATTTCAGTTCTTCCTGCGTGTTCTCGTTGGCTTCGGTATACCGCTGACCGGTAGAGACGCCGTCGTTGCGACTTTGTGGACGAAATCAACGAGAACGTCGTTCTCTTGTATTGCCTGGCTGTTGTAATGCTTCTTCAACACGCCCGCCAGATCGTCTCGGCTTTGACGTCGGAAAGTCTTGGTCCGCCGCATCGTGGGCGACTGCAGTCCGATGCTGCCTGGCCTTCCAATGACCCATTGGTGGTAGTCGGTGAGGAAAGAGGTAGGGGTGGACAGGCGATGAGCCCGGCGGTATTTTTGGAGAAACGGTCTGTCGACCGAAGACCACTGAAGCTGTTTCGCACAAAATGATTGCCTCGGTCAGTCATACAGTGGAACGACATCTCGCGCGATCTGCGAGTCTGGAAAGCGCCAATTGAACTCACCACGCTGCCTGCAGCGCTTGGATCTTGCGCCTGGGGGTTGGACGCAGAGTTTGCACTCTTGGTGAGCGATTGTGCTGCGAGAGTTGCTGCCGTGTCGGCCGCGACGGACTCGCGCAGATTGGTGCCGGCGGCGCTGGCAACCCGACGCATTTTGGTGCCTCCGGAACCGTTAACTTGGTGATTGCTCTGAGCCCCGTTGGTCGCGTCTTTGTCCTTGCCATTGCCGTGACTTGTGCTGTCATTCTTGTCATCATGGCCGTGGCCATTTCGTGCTTTTGCTGGTGGCATTTGGAGAATTGTATTTTAAAAAATCCCGAGCGTCTGGCTGGTGTGTATCTGGGGAACATAGAATCGGCTGGTTTGCGGCTTGTAATGTCGAGTTTTATTACTATCACATTTCACGCGGCGATATTCGGGTCAGGATTTGCCAATGTCGACAATGAGTTGTCACTGATGTCGTTGCTATCTAGCAAGAAAATCGAGTTGAAAAGCAGTTTGTTGGTCGATGACGAGTGGGCTGGTCTGGGTCTTAATTCCCATCCAAACCTCAAGGGACCAACCTTGCAACTCTGATGACATCCAATGCCCCCACATGGTCCGGTCGTCATGCCGCCCATGCGTACCCCACTTTGCTTTGAAATTCGGGGTAGCGTTACAATACCTCGCCCTTACCATAGTAGTAGGTAAGTCGGTCACGCAGGGTAATTGAAGACATTTATAGTCACGAGCAAGCAAGCCCATGGCAAATGCAAGTCTCGTCTACAACAAAATGTAGGTCCCGATCACCACGAGAAAGAGTTCCAACTTGCTATTTGCTTGGTGTAATACTTGGTATCGTAAGCCATATGCCCCACCCACCATGAAGAAAACAGAAAACGCGGATTTCAGCTCGACCAAACAATGAGCGCTTAACATTGCGATTTTTGACCTGTCACCTTTGATAGCTGGTAGGTAGGTAGTTACCTACGTCGTAGACAAAGGGACTGTGTAATTACAACATATCCTATACCTCGGGAGGTAGGTACCAGCTTACAAATCCCTTTATTCCCTATGCCGGATTGGCTTTGCTGCAGCATTACATTGCACATCTACCAATATCCACTTTTATGAGGTTGAAGTAGCTCGACGACACTATGGTAAGGCACTCTGGCCCGGGAATACTCGGGCTTCTTTTTTTTTTCTTTTTCTTCCTCAGGCACATGGAGCCACATGGATTGACCCAGGCAGTTGCCACTTAAACGTGTAGTACGAATGTACTGGCGGGTCAACCCGAGCTTCATTCTGATTTCTGCAATTGATCGGGTTCTTTAGTGTAATTAGTGAAAGACCTACTTCGACACGCGGCATAAAATCGGGCTTAGCGGGGTATCGCTTACCCAGCACTACTGTAGTCGTCACTGCAGATTTCTGAGCGGGATTTATTTTAGTGGCCAGAGTCGAGACCAGACTAACAAACGTGCCGCTTCGACGCGGGTCTTTAGTTCAAGGAACTCGCCTTCTTTTTGCATCTAGCCCGAGTATCCAACCGAGCCAACCAGCCAACATACGCAAGTATGGAGCAGTTCATGCTTGATCAAGAGTGAGCCAAACCTATTCAATCAATATTTTCATACGTGACCAACACAAAAGTAACACCCTTCAGTGCGCGATCGTACTACTTGGAATTTTGCGCGCACGCTAGACATCCGGCTGAACCAGCTGTCGCATGTCAAAGTCATGGCTGATTGCCGGATTTTGATGAGGCAATGTGAAACTTGATTCTAAGGCGACAAGATGCCTAAATATCCACTCTGACGCCTGCAACCAGTCCAAAGTAAGTGGGTGTATCTGCGTAAATGTACGAAATAGCCTGGTTGAATGTAAGCTTCGTTACGAAGTAGGCGAGTCTTCCACCTGTGGTGAGGTGGTCCCTTAGCAAGCTTGGTTATGCATCTGTACGGATAGGCTGGTCGGTAAGTGGATTCGATACTAGGCAACTAGGGTCCAGACAATCTTGACAATGTCGTATATGCCAAGTCTCTTAGCTGGAGCTAAATCCCTGTCGAATACCACCGTCCAGACTCTTACAGTTCAGTAATGTGAGTGATTTCCTGTTGAGGAGGGGGGGATTTTCTTGAACGGCCTCGAAATAACACATACATGGCCCAAAACGATATCTGAGCCTCTCAATCGATTTCCTTCCACATTAGTTAGGTAGAGGCAACCAACCCGTTCATTTGATGTCTGGTCCCATGTGGAGATACTGCGGATGGAAGCAAAGATGGGGTAGGGTGCCCCGCACGCAGCGCACGGACCCTGATTGTTCTGTCTGTCAACAGCCGCAGTAAGATGGGATGCAGGCACGTTACGGAGGCACCTTCCGTACTTTCTCAACTTGGCCAGACCGGTCAGACGAAGAGGAGAGTCGCACATTCCTTTTATACCATCTGCCCGTACATAAATGTTCCTCCACAGGTAGGTAAGGTAGTCAAGGTAACTTGGGAGAGAAGAAAAGGCCGTAACGACTTTCCTTTAGGGACCACCCCAATGGCTACAACATGGGAGGCAAAATTTTGTTTCTATGTATGGTTTGTATGGTACCTCAGTACTATCCAGAATTGGTCTAGTATACCGTACGATCCTGCTTGTTGACCATCAAATCTCCAACACTCAAAATGCCGCGGCGAAACAAAAAGGTGCTGAGAGTAGCCACCCAATCGAGATTTTTCTTTTCTTTTCAAGATCCATCGCAGTCCTCCGTACAACGCACCTGAATCACAACGCACGCGCACATACAGTTGGGCGCCACAGCTGGGGGAGTTGCATATGTATGGAGTAACTTGGCCTCACCCTCACCCTCTCGTGAAACCCAGCTTGCCCATCAAGCCATCGCTTGCCTCCCCTCCCCTGCAGGCACATCCAATTAGGTGGTCTCGCTACCAAGCCCTGTTCAAAATTTGCACGTTTTAAAGAAACCCCCACTCTCTCCTCTCTCGGTTTGATTTCCCTACAAAAAAACTGCACCCACTTTCCCCAGAATCAAATCGCCGCGTTCTTCCTCGCGTCTGTCCTCGAGTCGGACAAAGAACTGGTGGCCGATACGCTCACGCTTTCAAATTCCACCTCCGAGTCAATCACCATCTGCCAAACGGATTAATATCATACTCTTCTACCCCAGGTGGCTATTCTAGATTTAGTCCAGATCTAGCTACCTAGGTAGGTAGCTAAATTCAAGCAGCGACAGCAATTGCGACAGGAACCAGCTCAGGAACAAGTTGCCGCTCCGGTTCGAGTATTGTCACCCTACTGGTATTGGTACGATACGGCACCTACGTCGTTGCGGGTTAGTGCATCCTAACTTTGACTCAATTTCTCTTTCGTCTTTTATATTTCTTTGTTTTTTTATGGCAAAATAAAGTATCCATCACAATTTCTGTTCCTTTTTTTTTTTTTGTGTTTGCTCTATTTTGGCTTGCATACACTATTTCGACGTGCATCATGCAAGGAAGGGAATCTGAGAGCTTTCGAGCTATGAGATGATTTCTGCAAGAAAACCAATATCTTCAAGTCTCCTAAAAAGGAATCGAATCAAATACCTGCACACCAAACACCAACGGAATGGCTGCCGCACTCCTGGTCCTGGCAGCCAGACAGCACAGGGATTGGTGTGGGGAACAACAAGTGAAGTCATCTTTGAGGATAGTCAATTCTCATCGACATGGACCGTACCCGATCATCTATCTATTGCCGATCAGTTCATTACACCTTTGGTCGCTTGCGATTCCTTTGGTGCGGCCAATGTGTGTTGCAAGAACTTGGAACAGACATGCATTCATTCACTGCACATCACCACGGGCCGATTCTAAGTCTCGATGCAAATGAACGAAGCCAAGTCGCTGACAAACGTCTCCAGTCGACACATACCTAGGGACCGGGACGGCCAATTCTCACTCTCAATCTGCACCTGACTATACGCGATACAGTAGTAACCAGGTTTCAGGACTGAGTTGCTGTCTCGTTGCGTTGATTTTGGCTCTGTTTCTACCGATTTACCTCGATCGCCTTTCTTTGCCAAGTTTTCTGCTCATGACTATCGGACCACGCGGAACCACTATCTGCAGGTTCCCGGCGAGCTTGCTCCCATCTACCTGCATAGCCATGCCAACCTGAACCACTTGAACCCCACGATCTGGGCCTCTCTACAGAGCGCGTCTCTCGTCGTCTGTCATCGACATCTCCCAAATCATCGAGGGCGACATTGATATCAATCATCACAGTTCATACCTTGGTTAAACGCTCATAACCATCTGCGGTGCGACCACCACGCTGAGCCCCTCGTTGCGGACCCCCACTGGCTCCTTTTGGCATCTCCCTAGTTGCCTTGTCCTGTCTGTAAATTCCCGGGGCAGTTGCGAACGGTTCGGTCGCACGAACAACGGCTTTTCCCTATAGTCGAGAGGCACTGTGCTTTGGCAGTCCACAGACAATGGCATCTGCCGCCGTACCTTCCTGTGCAACAGCAACCCTCATCTTAGATGATGCCGAACAACTGAAGCCCAGATCACTCTCGAACGGCAATATGTTTCAGGGCCAAGAGCCGACCCCTCCGCATACAATCAAGCAGGAGGACTCGGATAGAGCTCGCCCCCGCAGCCAGTCACACGACTTGGACGAAGATGATAAGCGCGACCTCAAGCAAGTAACGCCCGACGACGGCGCCCAAGATCCCGAGAATTCGTCACATTCCGACGGCGGCCCGGCTCGAAAACGTAGAAGAAGCCGCAAGGGCTTGGATAAAAAGTTTGAATGCTCTGAGGAAGGCTGCGGGAAGAGCTACTCGCGAGCAGAGCATCTGTGAGTTCCTAGGCCGCTCATATCTGCAAGTTATCATCTCTGCTGACCAGAATCGACAACAGCTACCGTCATCAGCTAAATCATGCACCCAAGAACATATTCTACTGTGGCATTGGCGACTGTACCCGTAGTTTTGTCAGACAGGACCTCTGCAATCGTCACAAGGATCGTCACACTGCCAAAGGATCATCCCTTAATCGTAAAGACAGAGATGGCTTCATGCCTCAGCCCAGTTCGCCTTTTGCCACAGGAGTCAGCTCTGCGTTTCCCGTGCCCAGCCCTACTTCCCCCGCGGATCGCCGGCGAAGTATTCCTTATCCTAATGCGGTTCCACAACATGTTCACTATGGTTCCGCAAATCCCTCTTTTGGACAGCAGACCGCGGTGTCTCCGTCGACCTACTCACCGACCATGCGCCAAAACCCTCTAGGATACACACAGTCCCCAGTGACGTCTACCCAGGCTCAACCCCACTCTCTGCCTCTCCATTCGTCCCCAGGAGTTCATCCTCGACGGCCCAACGTACCGCCTGATGGAAGTCCCTATGGTGTACTGTCACCAGTATCAACACACAACGGGTTTTACAGCCATCAAAACACACCCCAGACACAAATATTTACCGCGCAAAACAACTTTCCACCGCTAGATCTGTCACCCATATCCATGTCTCAGGCAACGTCCCCGGTCATTCCTCCAGATTTGGGCCAGAGCACGCCCTTCGCCACCACCGCCTTCCAGGCCGAATACAGCGACCAAGTAGGGCAGCAGCGAGGAAGCGACCTGATGATGCTTGATCAGATGACCATGCCCCAGACAATGCCAGTCTTTGGGAGTGACAACATATACCACAAGTCACCCTATGCTGGTATGCCCGAGGATTTCATGGCATATCTGTTCAACACAGGGGGCAGCCAGCCCAGTGACTCTCCACAGGGTCGGATAGCACCGACCCCAAGATTCAGCCAGTAAGCTTTACCATGCATTCCTAAATTTTTTATCTTCACTGAGCCCAGAGAGCCCGCTGACCCGGCCCTTTCTTCCAAAGCTATGGCGAATTTCATAATCAGTACAGCATTCCTTATGAGCCGTCACAGCTTGGTTTCTTCCCTCAGCAAGTAATGTCTGTTACGAACCTGCTCGATCAAAATCTCCCAGAGTCCGTCATCTCTGAAGAGAAGAGTAGCGAAATCTTTGAATACATCAAGGAGCGATTTCATGGTATCGAATCTGCCCCTGTTGAGCGTCAGAAGGAGAACATCGTTGAGGGTGACCGGTCCCAACCTTCCCACATGCTCAGCCGACAGATGATGCAAGCATACATCATGTCGTACTGGCTGCACGTCAGCGACCAGGTTCCGATTCTGCACAAGCCTACGTTCCAGCCAGACAAGGCCCAAAACCTACTCCTAATTGCCGTGATGATGATAGGCGCTGCCTGTCTTGACAAGGAGCATGGACCCAAAATTAGAACTGCCGGAGCGCAGCTATCGAATTTCCTGGCGTGGGACCTAAGATGGGCATTGTTCAGGGACTCTCAAAACTTTGGACCTCCTGCAAAACTATGGGTGTTTCAGTCCTTATTGCTCCTGGAAATGTACGAGAAGATGTACTCAACAAGACAGCTACACGAGCGAGCGCATATTCATCATGCAACAACCATCACATTGATGCGCCGCGGCAGGTCTCTCTTAGGAAAGTCGGCATTAGACTCGCCGCCGACTGCGCAGCATGGCTCCCGTCAATCTTCGACTTCGGGGGTTGCACATACTCCTGATGAGTGGTGGAATCATTGGATTACCAACGAGTCCACCCGTCGTGCCGCTTTTGCCGCCTTCTTGATCGACTCGATTCACGGCACCATCTTTGGCCATAACGTGGTAATGGTCGCGCATGAAATGCGTCTCCCGCTGCCATGTGACGATAATCTTTGGAAGGCGACCAGTGGCGCCGAAGTTGGCAGGCTCGAGGCTAACCTGCAGTCAAACAACATTAAGCCAATATCATTCCTGGAAGGTCTCAGGCGGACCCTTGGAAACCAGCCCGTTCAAACGAACGCGTTCGGGCGCACGGTGCTCATTGCCGGTCTCCTTAATGTCAGCTACCACATGAACCAGCGAGATCTCCAGGTGTACTCATTGGGCCGGCCCGCTTTGCAATCTTTGGGCGGAAGGGAAAAGTGGCGACAAGCTCTCAGGCAGGCCTTCGACGTTTGGAGGGACGAGTTCGACAAGGCTATCAAGAGGGGTGACATACCATCCGAAGTCTACCTTTATGGCCAGGACAAGCACAGCGAGGCAAACGTCATCTTCGAGGGCCGTACGGTGCTTCACAGCCTAGCCCACATGGCTATGCATGTGGATATCGTCGACTGCCAGATATATGCTCGTGCAAAGAGGCTGCTGGGACGGCCAATTGGCACCCAAGACCTAAACAGCTCGAAGCGACGGATGAAGGATACTTGGGCACCATCTGCTCATGCCAGGGACGCGGTTTATTACGCCCTTCAGTTTCTATCGTCCGTCCTCATGCCCAGAAAGCTCACATCCCCATCCATGCAGCCTCCTGTCGGGCGCCAGACGCCCGAGGAGCCGTACTCGCCGCAGGCCGACGTGCTCATGCATCGGCCCTGGGTGCTCTACATTGCAGGCCTCATAGTCTGGTGCTACGGCTTTGCGATAGAAGGCCCTTGTGTCGACTACATCGTGGCACCAACCAAAGAGGGGCGCATAACTCAGATGCAAGAGTACCTGCATAAGTATGCGAGCGTGGATACGCCTGAGATGCTCAGCGAAAAACGTGGCATGAACGAGAATACGGCACTCCTGATGGTGCTCAGAGACTCCTTTGAGATGACACGGTGGGAACTTCTTCACGAGGGTGCAACGCTGCTCAATAACTGTGTGCAGCTCAATACCGGAGTGCTTGTCTGAAGTCGACAGGCGATATGAGACAGTCAGTGGAGATAACAGCGCTACTTTCCGCCTGACAAAAGTGAATATCTCAGTGTTCATGTTACAAGCATTTGGACACATGGTTTCTCGATATCGCTTTTTAGCTGTATTAGCTTAATCTTGTGGCTATAGCATTGACACGTAAATATACATAATCTAGATACCCACGTTCTTTTTCTTTGCTCTCTATATTCTCTGCCGTTAACTTGGAGCATACGAAGAAACTAAATTCTGGTGTGATGAACACATTTGCAACTAGTTCTAGTCGGGGGTGGTACAAAAGCGCTTTTCCTATCATATTACCATGAGTGCAAAATATGGGCTTGTGGCAGCATGATACAACACCAGGTTTTGTCATGTTAAGGACCAGCAGTATGGATATGGTACTCTGGTGTAATCCAAACGGCAATAACATAAGTTTGTAGATTTGTACAAGGTATCGGTGTGCATATGGACCTATTCGTACAACAGACGCCAAGACGTATCCAGAGGAATATATTCTATAGTTGTTGGAAAATTGAGAAGAAGACGAGGTCTGCTGTAAAGAATATTGACAAAAAGTTGCTGATTAGATTGTAGCACCGTCTGATCTCGGCGCTTTCTGGAGTGCTGGTAGTGACAATCGTCAAAAATCCATACCAAGTGTCTATAAGAGTTTTAAGTTCGAGAATAGTGAATAGTAATCCTCGGATTACGCAGTTGTTCAGCCCAAACATATCATGGGCCTCTATGGTGCATTCGAAGCCCGGATGGGTGTCGTGGTGGATGAACCTGGTACTGGTGGTGATGTTGTGGTTGAGAAAGATGTGGTTGCTGCGGGTGAGGTGCAAGCGTTTGTACACCCAAAGATGGCATCTGCTGCGGTTGCTGGGGATGATGTTGCTCATGAAGTTGGGGCGGCATTGGGTTTCCGGCTTGGGTTGTTGGATGTTGGAACATGGGCACCCCGTATGCCCCTCCACCGCCTATACCCATACCGCCAACCATTGGTTGGTACATGCCATTTGGGGGTGGCATCATGAAGTTTGCAATCTCGGGCATCATACTGATCCAGTCCATATCCATTGGAGTGAAGTCCATTTGATCGTCCGACTGTTGGCTGTCATGGAACTGGTTCATGCCATCGAATCCGCCGTATATCGCAGGACCATCCAAGGATAATGCGGCGCTGACTTCAACAGCGCCTTCTGCAGAAGTCATGGGCGGGGCAAATTGTAAAGGGTGTTGTTGTTGTTGTTGTTGTTGTTGGGGGTGCTGCTGGTGCTGCGGCTGCGGCTGCGGCTGTTCGTGCTGTTGATATGTTTGCTGTTGGAGAGAGGGCGCTGTAAAATTAAGACGAGCTTGAGGGTCATGATGAACAGCTCCATGGAGTGGCTGCTGAGGCGTGTTTGCCGCCGTAGAGCCCGAATTCTCGAGTTTTGGTTCAGTCGGAGGGGCCTTGCCGGTCAATTTTCCCAGTGTCTGCCGCAACATTTGTATAAATTCGGGCGTGGAAAGAGATTTTCCGCGTCGAGCCTCGGCGGCCATACGGCCATCCCAAGCCTTGACGAAAACATGCCCAAGGGCGACATGGACAGGGCTTCGCAGGTTGCGCATGAGGCCACGGCGGCTATGATTTTCGACAATGGAGTCCCAAGCTCTCTCGACCATGTCACCGAGACGGCGCACTTTGAGCTCATGAGCCAGTAACATGTACCCCGGCAGTGGGAAATACATCTGGGAGTACCAAAGGAAACCTTTGAGTTCGCCTGCCGCATATATGGCATTATCGTAATCGACGATACGTATGGCCTCGGCGAAGAGAGCATTTCGCTCTGTCAGATCCTCGGCCAGGCCGCCGGCGGCACGGCGCAAGTAGGATATAACGCGCAGTAGGCAGAGAGCCTGCTTTGTGAAAAGGTAGGTGAAGAGGTGTAGTGGGATCTTGCGATCACATTGCCTCAGGTACGTCTCATCCATATACCGACAGAATCCGTCCAGATCGTGAATAGGGAGGTTCAGACTTGCGGCATTTGATACGACATCCGGGACAGATGGAGATGGCGAGAACTGGAATCTGGGCCTTGAACTACCGGTTGACTGCGGAGTTTTGGGAGAGCTGCCCGAGCTGGCGGTTGTGTAGGCTGGGCCTTGACCACCAGCCGGCGCCGCCATGACCAACTCGATGCGCGTTAATAGAAAAAACACCTCGGTCGGTCCAGAATACGTAGGAGGCGAATCCTTGGCGTGGACGTGCAGGTCACCATCGTTGATGTTGAGTGGCCAGTTGCAATCCGAATTGCTCGATGTGAGAGCTGTCACCGTTGAGCCGGTGATCTGGGCTATGCGTCGATCGAATATAACCAGCACCCACCACAGACGCCGACGCATTTCGCTCTCAAATGAAGGCAATCCGAACTGTGCACCGTCCCGGTGGATCCCAAGACGCTGGGCCATGCGCACAGCTATCCCAATAAGACAATACAGCGACCTGGGATCCACGTGTTGCCTCACGCTGAGGAGGTACAAAACGTAAGCTTGCAGAGCCATAATGTCCGGACTCCTCATGAACCCGGCGTTTATGAGAGCCTGCTGCGTTGCGGCGTGGTACCTGCTGATCAGGACTCCTTTCTCAGTACCGAGTGTACTCTGGACCTCGTCGTCCTGCATCGAAGTAACCGCAATCAGGTATATGCTAAAGAGTAGAGCCTCGAGTGGTTTTGATATCTTGGTAAGGTCTTTGCCGGCTTCGATTATCTGGCTCTGTAAACTCAAGAAGTGTGTGATCTTGAGCAATGGGTTGATGTTGTCTATGTATACTTGCCATAAGCTGAGCATCTGCATTGGCTCGGGGTGTTTGCGGGCCAAGTTTGCTACTACGCGCTCGCCGCCAATCACGAAGGGAAACCCGTCGTGATTATTAAACATCTTGTCGAAGGCATGATGGATAGTGTGGCCCTCGTGTTCCTCATCTTCGGAGCTCTCGTCGAGCAACTCTTGAGCATACTTTTTAAAAGCTTGATGTTAGAAAACGAGGTCCAGTCTCTCTCGACAAGTCCACGTGATCGAGGGAAGGTTCCTTACGTCTCTGTGATGCGACGCAGAATCCCAATCATCCAATAGGAGACTGTCTTCCTGCGGCGAGGTTTTTAGGCCGCCCAAGTTTTTCTCCAGCTCATCCAAATCATCGCCTGCAACGATGCCTGATGGCCTGAGGTCTTTGGACATGGCATCAAAGGCGACTCCATGCTGAGCCAGCAGCGACTCGTAGCGTTTCAACCGGTTGATGAGATCACGTTGGAGCGTTTTCTTGGCCCCTCGAGTCCTGTTGGGGGGCAGAGGTGGCTCCACATGGCACTCAACGCCTGCCTTGACGCAATTAGAACAAGGCTTGGTCTTGTCGCACCTCACTTTTCGTTTCTGGCAAAGAACACATGAGTGACCCCTGGTCACCTTGACGATGGACTCGGCAGGCGGAGCGACGGGGCCGGACTTGGGTGCATTGGCTAGACCCGATGCTGAGGTAAGGACTTGGCCGGAAGGGTTGGCATTCGGGTGTGCAGTGCCAGCGCCGTTCGTGGGTGATGACACATCGGGGCCGGCGCCGGGATCCACCTGTCCAGAAGAACGGTGGACCAAGCGAGCCGGGCTGGACAGGGCGTTGTGGACATGGGCGGGATCAGCTGACAGGGACGACATGTCGGCCTGTCCGATGTTGTGCTGACGTACAACGCCCAACGCTCGGGACATGGGACAGGGAGTCGGAGCTGAGGCTGACGCTCGGATCCGAGAGAGTCCTTGGTACAGCGATCAACACCCTCGTAACACAAATTGAACCATCTGACACAAGACAAGTGTAAACAAGCACGCTCCCGGAGTGTCAAAAGGGAAGTTCCGAAAGCTAGGGCCGGCCGGGGTGGGTGGGTTGTTGCTTACAGCAATGCTGTTGGTGGCGTGCTTATTTTCTTTCTTGCTTGCTTTCCCCCCTTGCGTGATGCTTTTGTCCGAAGGATCCGTCACGCTACCGGACACCACACAACGACAAAAAAAATTAAAAAAAAAAGGTAAAAATGGAAACAAACAAACGAATAAATAAATAAGTAAATAAAATACAAAGGCCCGCGCGTTACTGACCCACGGGATGGAGAAGAATGGAGAAAGGCTCTAGAACAGTTCAGATGACAGAAGTAACCGACACCTGGCACCTAGTCCGGTCTTCGTTGGTTGGCTGCCAAGTGGATGGGACGAACACAACAGCGTTCAGCTCAGCTAAGATCGGTCTAGATCGGGTCCGATCAGATCAGGATAGGCATCTGATAGAATTGAGAAAGCCGACCTCCGATAGTATTGGTAAGGCAGTCCGGAAATGGATAGATGGGAGTAGTGATTATGCGTGGTCTTTTGTCCTTTTGTTTTATTGGAACAATGTGTAATGGCTCGGCTTGCTTCTTTACACAGCCACTAACTTGATCTTGTTTTTTTTTTTTTTTTTTTTTTTTTGGAGGGGGAGGGGGGTTAAGTCGAGCAAGGGTTCAATTCTCGTCAATGAACTGATTGAGTCGATAGATGACTGATACAATTGACTGATCAAAAGGACGTAAACCGAAATTTCTGGCACTCGTTCGTTTGTTTGTACACCAAATAGCCCTAAGAAATGAGAATAGGAGGTCTACCCTAGTTTGAGCATTGGGCGGGGGAAGTAGAACATAGAAAGCCGGGCGCTGCGTGCTACTTTGGATCGATTTGCCGTCAGACACGGGTAGAGTGAGGGGAGGCGTGCACGTCAGGCGCTGCAATTGGCAGGTGAAGCCAAGGCGTGGATAACTCTTGCCTACAATCAAATGGGGTCCATAAAATCTCGGTCCCGAACAATGTGCTAATTAATTACTGGAAGTCTGAGACCGATAGGCGGGAAGAGGGGAAGGAGCCTTACCCAGTGAGGAAGGGTGCCACGGAGGATCAAGCTACCTACCTTACTCCACATTATCCGTAGAAGGAAATTGGAATAAATTAAAAATAAAATAATAAATAAATAAAAGAGGATTCGGGACCGACCCTAATTGGGGAAGTCACGAAATGTCCGGCAGGAGCTTTTGATTCGATTGTTTGCTTGCTTCTCTGAAAAAACCACACTACACCAACCGGACTGTTGTCGCTAACCTACCTTAATTGGCAGCATAAGCAAACCACTAAACGTTTGTTCCAAAAATACTTGCATACAAGCATTACGCCCAAACCTAGCTCAACGGTTCAACTTGTTGCTTGAATCTGTATCACGTCGAGAATGTTTTCGATCAATATGCAGTCTGCTGGAGGCAATTTTCATCATGTTTATATTGATTGTCTTGTCGTACAGGAAACATACCGCACCCGGACGGCATGATTTCGTGAGCGGTTGACGCGCCCTCGGTTCCTGGCGTTTAGGCCATCCGCCGTCGCCTTGTCAGCACGGCTGAAGCTCAGACTGACAACCTAGGTGTTGTCTGGTCAATACATGATCATCTATCTCCCCCTCTTCGTGTCTACGTTCTACTTTCCACCCTTTTTTTTCTTTTACTCCTTTACTCCTTTCCTCTTCCTCGATGGCCCCCATCCGTTGCCACATTCCTGCCATTGATTTGGCATCATAGTCTGGACGCCCACTGTATGAGGTCCATGGGTGGCAGCATCTCATACAGTCAACAATCTCCATGCCGCCACTGGGTGTTACTTCCCTGATGCTCATTATCTTGCCTCTCGCATCTTGACTTGTATAGAAATAGATTAAACTTGGCCAACCTCTGAACCTCCTGGGAGTTTTCAGCACGCCATGAATTACAGTCCAAGATCACCGTCGCTCAGAAGCGAGAAGGAGACACGGCCGGGCGGCAGAGCTTCTACTGACGATGACATCGAGGCGGCTCAGCCGGCAATCCATGATGCGGTCGTTGGCGCAGGCACCGATTCCGGGAGAGCTGATGAAGCTCATTCCGCTCCCCTGGCCCGAGAAAAACATGCCGGAGCCCCAGCCGAAGCAAAGGGGCACAGCTCTTCAGACACTGCCGCCGTAAGCCCTGGAGGCATGTATAACCCACGCAGCCTAAGGTTCTGGGCAATCATGGGCTGCAATTTTCTCGCCCTATTCCTGGTGGCTCTCGACCGAACGATACTCGCCACCGCGGTGCCCAGGATAACAGACGAGTTTCACAGCCTGGGCGATGTCGGTTGGTACGCCTCGTCATACATGTTGACCACCTCAGCGTCACAACTTTTGTTCGGCAGGATATACAAGTTCTACCCTACGAAATGGTAAGCTATGCTTTGCAACTTCACTAACCCGCCTGTTTTTTCCCTATCACTGCCATTCTACAGCCGCTAACACTGAAGTCGTTGGACAGGACGTTCCTCGTGTCCATCGTCGTTTTTGAGATTGGTTCTGCCATATGTGGCGCAGCACCCACTTCAACAGTCTTCATCGTGGGAAGATCCATTGCTGGCCTAGCATCGGCCGGCATATTCACAGGATGCATGCTGATGTTTATGATGGTGCCGTTACACAAGAGGCCCATGTTCCAAGGCCTTTTTGGCATGACGTTTGGTAAGCTTATATACGCCGCAATCCCACAGTCGAAGGCTATTATTGTAATTGCCCATTTTTGCCTGCCTGCCTGTCAGCCTGCCTTCCCCGCTCTTGAAATAATCCTCCTGCTGCCTAAGGCGGCGTGGTGTGATTCTGGCAATATTGGAGCATCTATTCTGGTCCCTCGTCGTACATCATTCATCTACCCGTCTCTTGTGGTAACTTGAAGGCCAATCATACTCATCAACAAACCGCCGAATCCCCCCTGCCGCACGCCTATCTCCTGCTATATTGATTCCTATCACGTTACTAATCTGGGGACTTCTAGGCCTTGCCTCGGTTATGGGCCCCTTGGTCGGTGGCGCCTTCACGGGAACAGTGACTTGGAGGTACTGTAGCGATATCCCTGTTCCTATTGGTCGTGGACCAATCTTGCGGTGACTGACATCTGCGCGATATTCAGGTGGTGTTTCTACATGAACTTGCCAATCGGACTTGTGGCCTTCATATGCATGATCTTGTGGTGGACTCCGCCCGAGAAACCCACGGAGCCGGCGCCGCTCCTCACGCATATCAAGCGTCTTGATCCACTCGGATCCTTTTTCTTTCTACCCGCCGTTGTTTCGTTGTTGTTGGCATTGGAATGGGGCGGCTCGACCTATCCGTGGAACAGCGGCGTCATTATCGGCCTTCTAGTGGCATGTGCAGTTTTGGTCTCGGCTTTTGCGGCCGTTCAGATCTTGCGTCCCGAGACGGCCACGATCCCGGCACGAGTCATCACACAGCGCAGTGTCTTGTTTGCGACCATCTTCACCTTCTTTGTCGCAGGCGGGATGCTCATGTGCGTCTACTTCCTTCCGATATGGTTCCAGACAGCCCAAGGGGTTGACCCGCTGCGCTCGGGTATATACACTCTGCCGCTGGTTCTCTCGCTCGTTGTCTCGAGTGCCATGTCGGGCATCTTTACGTCGAAAATCGGCTACTATATGCCCTCGATGCTACTATGTCCTGTCATCATGGCCGTCGGCGAGGGTTTGATGAGCACATTCAGCCCAACCACGGACTCGGGCCACTGGATCGGTTTCCAGTTTCTCACAGGATTTGGCCTAGGCTTCGGCATGCAAACTGGAGGCTTGGCCATTCAGACTGTCCTGCCCATGGCCGATGTCTCGACCGGAATTGCAATCAACATGTTCGCCCAGCAGCTAGGAGGTGCTGTGTTCACTTCGGTCGGGCAGGCAATCCTGAGCAATGTGTTGGTGAAACAGTTGGTGGGCGTTGATGGGCTACAGGCAGAGGAGATTATCAAAGGGGGTATCACCAACCTTCTTAGTCATGTGCGCCGCGAAGACCGAGGATTGGTTGTAGGCGCATACAACTTTGCCTGTACCAGGATTTTCTTGGCCGCCATGGCACTCAGTTGCTGTGCCCTACTGTGCGCTTTCTGCATGGAGTGGAGAAGCATCAAGAAGCCGCAACCAGAAAACGGTGTCCCTCAAGGTGCAACCGGCGACACGGCCCCAGCTCTACTCGTCAAGGAAGGGGCCATGCCCGGTATCAACTCCTGTCCAGACGCTAACCAGGACGCTACAAGCAACAAAGAGTTCGGGGAGAACCCCCTACTGACAGATACTAGATCAGACTTGGGTCCGAGAGACGTCGACAGCAGCACAGAATCGGAGGCTAACATCGCAGACAAGCCCGTGAACCGTCACTCACTTGGGCACAATGAAACTTCCGTCATTGCGAAACACACCAACGGTCTTGTGATAGGCATCGTGCCGTACGCGGATACCCCAACCGATGAACCAACGGAGGACAAGTTGTTTTCTGAAGATACCCAGTCGGACCTAACGCCGACAACATTGGCAGAGGCAGAGGCGGAGATAGAGGCAAGTGCAAAGGCAGAGAAAGAGACGATGGCAGAGAAAGAGATAGAGCCAGAGAAAGAGGCAGTGGCAGACGCAAGGGCAGAAGCAGAAGCAGAAGCGGGTGCAAATACAGAGGGACGGGCAGATGGCAGTGATGGCGACAGCTTTGTGACAGTTTCGGAGGATACTAAACTGGACGGGCAAGCCAAAGACCAAGGAGAAATGCTGCCTCGCGGCAGCCTAGACCTACTCTTCCTACTCACACCAGGGGTGCAGAGAAGCAGCAGAGGGGACACTAAGCCAGAGGAATCGGAAAGATCGCAGGCTCAAAAGCAGCCATGAGAACCCAGACATATCAAGGGCTGATTCTTGGCTCATCTATAGAACTATACAGCGATGTCACTTCAGCTCCATCTCATTAAATTGTAATGCGCCTCAGGGCCGCTAGGAGCATCTCTATCTTTTGTAAGCTACATAATTATATATTCCAGCATTCTAAATAATGAATACAAGGATGGCAAAAGTGGCAGCAATAATGAATGGTAATGGTAATAATTACTACGAGTTACAAATCACTGACCTCGTGAAACTAAGCCATTAGAAAGACAAAGTGGTTACATTGATATGCAGCTTGTCATGGAGCTCACCTGGGCCAGGTGGGGTGGATTGGGGCCTTACTCAGCATCGTGGCTTAGGCTTGTTGGCTTACATAGCCATTTGATACTGGGCTGCCACCAAGGCCGACTTTGCAAAAACTTGTCCAGAATCGATCTAGTGGCATTTTATAGAGTCCAGAGTAGCTTGTATCTACGAGAAGGATACCGCTTTTCCCCGCCTCGAGTTGCAATCCCACATGTATATATAGGTAGCTGCCAAGCCCAACATCGGATTTGTTTGGCGTGTGCTGTAGAAGCCGTTATATCCGTTTATACCTAACAAAGCCCATCACTAGACTAGTATGTGGATCTAGCTGAATGTCTACCCCAGGAGATACAGTTCTGGCTGGGGCTTCAAAGGTGATTTTTGTTCCATGCTGGAATAAACCCTTGTTTCTTGTTTTACGAAAAGTAAGTTCTCACCCGAACCACCACCCCGGGTAAACGATGCATCAGCAGAAAAGGCACAGGGGAGGCCTTTTAATATACGTCATACTGTTTTTGGATCAGCAGGCGCTATTTTTGAGATTATATGGAAGGCAACGCCAAGGACGAGTTACTGGGTTTGCTCTCGTATTCTGCACAAGGAAAGATAGTAAAAGAGCAATATAGACACGAGGGCCGCAACAATTTGCCATTGGTATCTGAAACCTTCTCTTGTGGAAGAGATTTCAGTGAATCCTACTCTGTCCCAAAAGTAAAGGGCTTAGCTGCCAATGTTTCCCTGCGGAAGCATCCGTCAGAAGCAAGCACTCAGCCTCTCTGAGTGCATAGGTACATATATGAGCTTTTCTGAATAATGCATTAACCAATAACAACTTCGATGAGCGGAAAGACGCTCCTTTCAGAGCTTGGTAGGGCAAGTGAGATGCGATTTCTCAGCCGACGCTTGCTTCGCCTCAATGGGTAGCCGCAATGTAGCCCTTTGGGGGCGCCTCCACCCCATTGATATGTGGGTGCTCTTCTCTTGTTAAACGCTAAAGCGGTGACTAAGGAAATGGGGGGTACATCAAGGAACTAGGCTGCTGGGATACGCAGAGCATTTGGAATATGCCCATACCATCGTGGCAGGCCCAGCTTTTGCCCGGGCCTTCGTGATAATTTTGCTGCCTGGTGCACAAGCTTCGTATCCCAAAAACGCACCATACCCAACATCCCGGGAAGCGCGAATGAGAAATCGCCCAACGGGCTAAGCTGCCGAGAGCGGACATGTCACCCCCAGCCCCTTGCTCTGTGGACGGCGTGCGGGCCGACGAACAGAACATGCAGGGCGTTTTGCCGCCGTGGTATCATGGCCGCCTAAAGATGGAACAAGGGAATCTACCTTGTGTGGCAACTGGGAGTAAGTCGAGATTTGCTTAAAGATGAGGTCATGGTCCTGTCCATCGATAGCATAAAAAAAAAGCACCACGGTATTTTTCGAAACCATATTGTGGATGTCAACCAACCTTGCTAGAGCTGTAAACACGTACCTGAGACAGGAGAGCAGAAACAGCTATACGAGCCTACCAATCCCGTTCTTTGGACTCGCATCTTGGCTTTGACGGCTGCCAGTCCTTTTTCTTGGCTTGAGTCGGGTAGCACTTTTTATGCAGACCGCCACTGAGGCCCTGGACAATCAAAGAAGTACAAGTTAGCCGAGAGGATAAAACTACAAGTCATATCCCCAAAGATGCTCAGCGTTACCAGAGACAGCTCCCCAGGAGACTCGGACTCGGCATGCTCTGCCACGAATCAGCAACCCGATCGCCAGCGTCGCACCCGAGCCTCCAAGCCCAAGGTCCGCACCGGCTGCATAACTTGGTAAGTGACCGTCAAAGCAACTTTAAAAGTGTTCATTGCAGCTGGTGGACAAGGGGTGTTGCCAGAGAGATGAGAAGGTAATATTTGCTGACCCTCAATCTCTTTCCCTTACCAGCAAGTAAGTTTGATACCAACTCAGGGGCTATACAACACAAAACCTTCTCCGCATCCTCCAATATAATCCGATGAAAAGAAGGCGCAAAAAAGGAATAAACAAGACACAGAAAGTGAGCTGCCGCAGAAAAAGAGAAAAAAAAACTAACTGTCGCTTCCCCGTTCTAGAATCAGACGTGTAAAGTGCGACGAGGGCAAACCAGCCTGTGCACGATGCACATCTACCGGGCGGCACTGCGACGGCTACGACTCTACAGCGTCCCCCAGCCGGGGACTGACCAGCCCTGCGCGGGCCGAAGAGGCTCAGCGTGGCGCCGAGCAGGCTCGCCGCCAGTTCCTGCGCGAGTACTCTGGCAACGCCGCGCTGCAGGGCCTGCGGCCCATCGTCGCCGACATTGAGGGCTCCGAAATGGAGCGCCGCTTCTTCCACCACTTCAGGTCCGCGGCCGCTGGCGGCTTCCAGGCCAGCACCTCGACCGCCGCGGGGCCCTTTTGGACCCGCGTGGCCCCCGAAATGGCCCGCCGCGACGGTGCCGTCAAGCACGCCCTGATCGCGCTTGGCGCGGCGTATCGGCTGTTTCAGCAGTCCTCGGTTGAGGAGTATTCGATTTCGGCCGAGGGCGGCATAGGAGTGGCACCAGGGATTTCCATAGAGTCACCACCGAGAGAAAACAAGATAGGGGCGGAGAGTCCAGAAGAGCTGGAGCTGTTCACGATTCAGCAGTACAACCACAGTATCGCCCTCCTCCAAACGCACGCATCGTCCAGCAGCCTGGATAGCATCCGCGTGACGCTCGTCTGCTGCCTTGCCTTCATCTTCCTCGAGATGCTCCGTTCCAAGGAGACGGCGGCGCTTACCCACCTGACTAACGGTCTTCGCATCCTCGAGTCTCTGCCGCGCGAGGCCTTCGACTCCGTCACCGCCACCGGTCACCCCACCGGCTCCGACCCGCACATGGACGACATCATCCGCATGTTCTGCCGCCTCGAGTGCAGCGCCACCCTCTTCGCCGCCAACATCCGCCCATCCATCGCCCTGCGGTCCTACCACCAGGCCCTGAGCAGTAGTAGCGGTGGCGGCGAAAACCCGATATCAAGCTGGCTCCCACCCGCGAGATCGATCATTGACGTGCACGAGCGATGCAACCGACACGCCTGCAACGTGATTGCACGCATCTACGAGACGAGAGAGCACTACGCCGATGCCACCTTCTGGTCCGACCCGCATCAGCGACGGCAGCAAGAGATACTTTGCGCACGATCCCGATCCCTCCGCGAGGTCGTCCGGGCTTTTGTGGCTTCCGATGCCGCCTCGGGCCTGGAGGCCGCCGATGTGTACGCGCTCGATCTCGACCTTCTCCACCTGCTCTGCATGGACATGTTTGCGCAGGCCATGACGGGACTGCCGCGTGATGACGACGACCAAGACTCCAATACCGACCTGTCCAAATACTCCAACGTCAACCCGAGGCTGAGGTCGCACCCTCGACACCAGTACGGTCTGGCGTCCGGCAGTGTTGCGTACAGAAGCGCCGCCGGGCCGAGCAACAGGTCGCAGGCGTTGCTGAAAGAGATCCTTGGCGTCGCAGGCCGGCTCATGGAGACCGCGGCCTCAATCCGCCGGGGCCGGCAACGACAGGACCGCGACCAGGCTGTCGCGGGGTTCACCCACGAGGCCGGCGTGCTGCCCCCTCTGTACCTCGTGGCGACCATCGCCGAGGACTCTGCGGTCCGCCAGGCGGCGCTCGACATGCTAGAGGGGGCCAAGGTCCGCGAAGGGTTCTGGGACGGACCGTCTCTGTACCGTCTCGTACTCTGCGTTGGCGACAAGGTAGCCCAGGGCCGCTGGCCTTTCCACGTGGTGCCCAGTTCCCTTACGGGCTTGGGTGCCATTCCAGACATGTGGCGGCTGTTGGAAAGGATGGATTTGGAGGAGGATGTGCAGTGATGTGGATGGTGTAAGACTAGACATGTAGAGATGTGAATGAAGCCTGCCAAATGTATAAGAATGCTCTTTGATGTGTGCAGTCAGTCGTCAATTCCCCTCTCTCAGTGCCCCCTCATCAATATGAACAAGTCCGTATGCTATATTGCTGGCACGATCTGACGCAATAGTATGTTGGGACACGCACAGTGAGACCCATATGTTGTTGTATGACTGGTTGTCTGTATTACATTATTAGCATGTCATGTTCTAAAATTTTTTGCGTCCTCGCAGCTGTGGAAAATTCTAGTTGGATACCATCAACGACAAGAAACGGCCGCTTTGTTGCCAACATAGGCGGTACCAACGTCTCTGAACAAGGAAAAGCTGATTGGGCCGGATATTTGTTGACAAATGATAAAGATTCAGATAGGCCCAAGATGTGTACGAGGCTATGATGAAAATTTGGCTTTATCCCGGCCTCAAGGAGTCACTTGCTCTGGCATCCTGGTGGAGTTCCTCATCTTGAAGCTGGTTTGAATTTATACGCTTCCTTGCTGGAAGTACCGCTTCCACTCTTAAGACAACTCCCAGGCTGCGATACCGGCAAAACTCATGCCGAATTTGCCCTTCTTGTTCAAATACTCTCCCTTTGTGACACCTCTGGCGCTCTCGTCGCCGATCGTGTTGACTGCAAAGATTGAAACTGTCTGTCCAGGCCTTCCCAAGTCACGTCTGGGAACATCGACCCACCACCAAAAACCATCGTTGTCCAGGGCCACGTAGTCTTCATTGTTACCCCCTGGACCATTGATGCGAAGTATCAGGGGTCGTGGTTTCCCCTTGCCGTGTATTTCGTTGTTCCAGTGCTCGCAAATGTTCCCGATCTGGAAACGAACGTAGTCATCACCCTCGTTGACGGGAATAAACTTCTCTGCCGGCGACAGTGTCGACTCCGAAAAACCTTCATCCGCCGCGTCATTGTACATCTGTGCCTTGGGCCCGCGAGTTGGCCCGAGAACGTACTCCTCCCACGTTGGAATGCGCCCGTCCTCGCGGTAGAAATGTCGCCAATCTGAAGGGAAATGCTTAAGCCCGAATATTTCGTTGCTGCTGGTAAACTCAAGTGGCGAAAACTTTTGGTTGTACGACTGTCCATCGCCAAGATGACCAGCTCCCCAGCAGGCATCCAACAGCTTCCATCTTCCATCGTCGAGTACTACAGCGTTCCAAGCGTGCCCCGTGGGGTCTCGCCGAGGAGGAGGCTGACCTGGTGCGACCTCATTAAATCCATAGCCCTTGCCATGACCCGTGACAACAACGCATTGGAGCCCACCGCGCTCGGCGATCGACTGGTATACCCTGGCATACCCTTCACAGACTGCCTTGCCGCTAAGAATAGTCTGGTCTGGGGTCAGCCCGCGGGGTATACAATTGCCAAAGAAGCCTTCCACGTCGTACCGTATGTTGTGGTGGCACCAAGTAAACACAGCCCTTGCCTTGTCGGTCAGCGATGGGAACGGGTCACAAAGCGCGCGCGCCAGGTAGTCGACGACGTTATGTCGTGGTAGCGACTGTAGAGGGAACTGTGCAGCTAGGGCATCCGCGGCTGAAAAGTCGCGACATATCAAGCAACCAGCTACTTGCGGGGCTTTTGGAGCAATATTGCGGCCAGAAACGGCTTGTTCGATCTGCTGGTCCGTTGGGCGTGATGCAAGTGGTATAGGCGGCGGTGCATCTTGATGCGTGGTGGGGACGGTGGGGACCTTGGGCTTAGGCTCCATGGAGGCCGGGCGCTCGTAGCTTGTAGGTACGGGCGGTAACCTCCTAGGAAGAGTTGGGGGAGCCACAGGCTCACGGCCACCATTTGCCCCGTTAGCCCCGTATGGTTTGACATGGGGGGACTTGGCTGGCCGCGAAGGCAGCCTTGGCGGGACTGATGGGCGGGGAGGCTCGCTGATGGGAGTCCTCGATCGAAGAGACGCGTTTGGGTTGGTCGTGCCGTTTGCCGAAGCTTCTTTAGCTTTTGCCTCTAGCTCCCGCCGAGTTGGTGGCAACAGCGGTAGGTTCGCCTGATCAAGGGTCGGCGGAAGCCTTCTTGCACCCGGCTGCTGCTGGTCCACCGAATTGATCTGATTCAATGACAGGTTAGAGATGGTAGATATATACGATATGTCGGACTCGTTCGAGTTTCTTCGTCCATTCGCCAATTGAGCCGAGTTTGCGCGAGGCGGCAAGGCGGGCGAGACACCCTGCGACGCTGACGAGGACGGCGACGCTAGCGAGGTCTGCGACGGGCGCCGGGTGGGCAGCGGCGGTACGAGGTTGCGACTTGGCAGCGGTGGTGACTTTTCGGTGATGACCTGAGCGGTACTCCTTCTAGGGAGCTGCGGGGGCACGCCGGGCTTGGGTGTTGGACGTGCAGGGACTGTTGGTGTTTTGTGAATCGAGACATCCGGGCTAGTTGCATGTCGTATAGGTGGCTTTGGTTGGTTCGTAGGTGGCGGCGGCGGCGGCGGTCGCTTTCCATTAGCTGCTGACGGCGATTGGAAATTCTTCTGTCTGTTCAGAGCGGCAATTCGCTCTGCCAAAGTGGTGTATTGTGGTTCCTCTACATCAGCCATGACTATGGACTAGAGATGTAAAGCCGCTATTATATTGTTTTGTTCTTGCTCGTCCGAAGTAGTCCCAGTCGTCGTCAGACAGCCGTGCGGTGCAGATGTGAGCTCTAGGCAGCAGCCAAGGTCCTGAATCCGCATCTGTTCAGGTCTCTGGAATCTCTTTTATGCGGTCGCGGAAGTCAACAGTCGCGGCATGCAAAGTGACTGTTGCGGGGTTCACCCGAAGAATAACGAGATCGATGGGATTGAGTGGTCTCTGGTGATTTGCGTGCAGCTTATTATAAGATGGTTTATGAACGTACTGTAGGTGGGATTTGGATTCTACAAAGAGACGATCAACCGCGCCGTCCCATCAGCCAGGCACCAGTGGATTGAACTAACGGCTGGGACCCGGTTGACCCATCCTTGCCCCTCTATTCTGTTAGCTTGCGCACACAGCCTTGCCTGATGCACTAAGATGCGGGGACTCGTTGCAGCCCCCCGCCATCCATCCATGTCAGCTTCCAAGTTTCAAGGGTTCAACTAGCTCTAGACTTGGACTGTCTGTCTATTTTAAAGAAAACGGATGGAGCCTTGCCAAATGCCGTGCCTAGCTTACATACCTAGGTAGGTAAGCAAACAAGGTAGGTATGGGTCTTCAAGGTCCCTAGAGATTTAGGTATCGAACTTCCAGTAGTGATACTCTGGCTGTCTGGCTAGAGAGACTGATACTCAAAGGCTTGAACTAAGATTACTATTCTACTCATTCGTCTCGTAATGTTTGATTGATTGCCATTCATGGAGGCATTATTCGTTGTGTTTTGGATTTTGTCTTGTGTTAAGACGCGACTGACTATTGATTGTACTCGAGTCGAGTCCCAGCCAAAACTTGGCAGATAGTTGATACAAACTCCTAGATATATATATCTACTAAAAGGTTCGAAGTTTGATACTGTTATCTTGGTATAATGAACAAATCCCTGTCCTGCATCAGCCTTTATTGGCTTTTAATCAAAACTGCCGAAGTACTCTCCTAGGCTTACATGTCAAAGGCGCTGTTCATGACACACATGGGACTGGGCTTCGTAGTTTACTTTGGTATTAGACTTCAGAACAACCTTCGATTATCAGATAACTTGGGCACCTAGTAGCCGAGCTAAAAATGACAACCAACAGACTGCTAGCCTCGCACAGTAAATTGAAATATTTTCCATACCGCTCTACATGGATAACTTCGCAAAACCATTCCTTCGCTCATACCTTCTAGTCCCACAAACAAGCCCGGTAGATCTAGATTTCCCCATTCATTCGATATTGCCATGGTCTTCGATATGGCCAGACCTACAACGTTGCGCTTCACCTTAGTCGGCCAAATCAAAGGCCTGGGTATATATATAGGCAGAACTTGAAAACAGCGATTTTGACGTATGAATAGTCACCGTCATGCAAAAAAACGGTATGGGGTATAAAGGAGCGGACGTCGACCAAAGAAATGCTAGGAACGATCATAAATGACGGTATAAGAGATCGACGTGACAATAAGGAGAATGAAATAAACAATGCATGACAGACTTGACAAAAGAGGGCAACGGGACGTTACTACCTAGAAGCAGCTGTCCTAGAAAGTAGAGTAGACATGCAGAACGTTGACAGGTATAAGACCAAAATAGTGACAAACTAGGTAAAAGCACATGTAGCAGAACCAGGGGGTATTTTCACGCCAGGGTATATCCAGCCGGGTATTTTTTTTTGTTCGTGTCGTGCATGAGCTTCTAAAAAAAACGAAAAAGGAGACAAGACTTTGGAAAGAATCTATCGCTGGAAAGGCCCAACCGGGCCGGGGTATCCTGAATTCGTAGAATGAGAAGTCGACGGCCGTCCGCTGTCGCCCGACGGCCGGGTGTGGTGGCGAGGCGTCATATCGCCTGGCTGGGGGACAGTCAGCTTGTGGTCCATGCCGTTGCCAAAAGGCCTGGCAGGCCACGGCTCATCGTCCGCAAGGTTAACTCCGCTATCGTTCCAGGGGTTTCGATCAGCGTTAAAGCTGCGCGTGGACTCGATAGAGATAAGTGAGGACTTGGAGACGTTGCTGGATCCCTTGAAAAACTGATTGGCTCCTGCGTGGGAGCTATTCTTTCGGCGGTCGAGGAAAGACGAGATGCTTGACATGCTGCCAGGCTTACGGAGACGGTCAAAAAGGGTGCTACGCTCCCGAGCCACCTCGTCGCTGAAAGCCAGTTTGGTGGGCGAATCAGTGGCCACGGGCGTTGGTGCATGCTGGAGGAGTCTCGAGTTGAAGAAAGGCAACGATTCTTCAAAGGTGTCAGACTTCGGACGGGGTATGGACCCCTTAATCACGTTGGCCTCGGCACCATTAGTGACAAACTGATTCTGGAGGAATTCAATGGCGTCACGCAGACCGCCAGCGTTGTTGCGGGTAAAAGTCCACAGAAGAGTCACTGTGGGCTCACCCTCCTCCGTCAACTCGTCTTTGTTGTGGTGGACCGTGACCTCCACCTCGTGCTGGGTCTTAAGCTTAGTCACGATATCATGGGCAAACTCTGGAGACTCGAGATACTTGATCAAAGTTGGCGTGCGAGCCAGGACCAGTTCATGATTGTCCGAAACCATTCCCTGCTTCCGTCAGTTTCTGCAAGCCAAATAATTCACCGGTTGCATATAGGCAGATATAGCATACCAGAAATTCGTCCACGCACTGAGGCACCTGCCACTGGGGACCAGTGACGGTAACCTCATCGCTGGCCTGCTCGGTGCTGGGGAAAACAATCTTGCAGTTCCACTTCTTTTCGAGACCTTCAATCTCACCAAGACGTGTGAGAAGTTGACGGTGGTAGAGGCGATCGACGTTGACTATCTGTGAGGTGAACTCCGAGTCCTGCAAAGGATGAATTGTCAGTTTGGATGTGTCCAACGCTCCGGGGGACCTTCATCAGGATTTGACATACAACTCTGTCCACCATCTCAAGAATTTCGGATTTCACTAGCTCCAGGTTCTGAGCATTGCGAGCCGGTGTACGGCAGATCACATTGTCGACACGGATGTCATCCTCCTCTCGCAAGCCCCCTGCTGAAGTTAGCTTGGTCCTTCCGTAGATTCGAAACTTGTCATACGAACCTCGGTCCATAGCGTTCGAAAACTTGACGAAAACCGAGTGCTTTTTCATGATCCTTTGGATATGCTGGCCGCCAATCCCAATGATACGTTTGTGGTACTGGTCAGGAACATGGAACGAGATCGAGGCTGGCATTTCCTGCTCCACGAGCGAGAGGCCTTGCTTCATGGATTCGTACGATTGGGCGTTCACGTCGATGTTGAAGTTGTACTCTCCGAATCCCTCGAACATGATCTGAACGCTGCCTGTAGAGGTTGTTAATGATTCGCCTCGAATGGCCGCGGGTGAGGTTTGGATACTCACTCTGTCCCATAATCTTGTTGATCTTTCCATTCTTCTTTCCGCTAACAAACTCCTTGTGCTCGTTCGCAAGTTCAATCTTGACCTTGATCTGGTACGTTGACTGGGATGCAAATTTGATCTGAGACAGTACCATGAGGGCAGCCTTGACTGCATCATCGGATCCGGTGATTCTGAAAGCCAGTCTTTGGAACGATATGTCCGCATCCGAGTTGGCGCAGATGTCGCCAAGCATGGTGTGGATGTCATGGGCGGTTGGGTGCTGGCGGGCATCGGTTTGGGTGATGGACCAAAAGCCGCTGTAAAATTGTCCCACCTGTGATTGCGCGTAAGTGGCTTGCACATTGACACCAAGAAAATTGACGATGAAGAAAAATTATGCACAAATAGGGAAACACCTACAAGTGCCATGAGTTCCCGCGCGGTCCTTTCAATGTGTAGGTTCTCCTGTCCCTGAATTCTGACAATGGTCTTGCGGGAGCCAAGAGGTGGGAACGAAATGTAGGTTCCAAAAGTCTCGGTGATCTTCTGCACCTTGTCCATACGGCTGAGAAGAATGTTGTCAATCTTCTCCGAAGGAATCTCGACCTCCTTCACGAAAAGCCGCAGTCGGTTGAGGACCTCGTGCATTTTTTTCTTGGCGAGTTCGATATGTGCTGGGTCCTCTCCTGTGATGAAGATCTGGTTCGGGTCGCGCGCTTGGGCATTGACTGGGCAGTACCGGAACACCGAAGAAAATGATGGCGGCATGTAGATGGCAGTACGCGTCGTCGACTCGATGAGCTTGATGGTTTTCCTGTTGCGGCCACAAAGAGGTTGATGCAAGGTCAACTCGGCGTGCAGTCCATCGATAACCCGACCAAGCTGCACGTAATTTCAGGATTAGCAGTGCACAAAATGTGAGGAAGTCCACACGCGAGGGACTGTATTTTAATACCATTTGATCTATGTGGATCAGAAGCCGAGTCTTCGCGTGCTCGGAGGACAGATGATCGCCGTAGATGGCCAACCTCCAGCGCTGGTCCCTTCGAACCTCACTGTCACCATTCAGGCCATCAGCGAGCGGAGTGAGTTTAGGCCCGAGGAGGAAGATGTCGACACCACAGAAGCTCGACGTGTAGTCTAGGGTGTTCGTTACAGGTGCTTTGAGACCTCCAGTCTGCGGATCAAGAAACATATCTCCATCAATGTCGATGATGGTGCAACGCTGTAAAGGCCAGTGGTAAGCAGTTACTCCAACTCATCATCAAGCTTGTACAGTCCCGTATTCGAGTACAGGCCACGAGATTAGGAAAATTAACATACGAGGGTCAGTGGCGTCTCGTTTAATATCGTGTCCCTCGCGTGGTAGACGAGTTCAGCCGCGCCTGACAAGCAGACTGTCGTCACCTGTCCCTTGATATGCTTTGGTGTTGTCGAAATGACGTGGGCTTCGATGTCGAGTGGACTCGTGGTGAAGTCCTTGCATAGCTTTCGCAAGTTTGACAGATTCTGAGCGTGGACTGGTAGTTCATGAACGGGCACGTCGTCGGGGGCATCTTCGGGGTGGGTCCAGCGTAGGACGGCGTCAGTGGTTGCGTGAAGTATGTCTTCGGTGTCGGGGCCGGCTAGGTCGGAGGACAACGGCACGTTGAATGAGTAGTGTAATGGCGAATCCAAAACGTGGGAAGGTCCTTGCTGAGGGGCGCTCGTTGAAGCCATTTTCTGATGAGGACCTGGGCCGACGGCAGGCATCGGACCATTCGGGCGCGATGACATTCCAAAGCTGGCCGGCGTCATCCTCTCGGACCAGTGACGCATGTTGGCAAGCTTGTTCATGGTGTCGGTCGGGTTCGTGGGCGTGACGAAAGAATGCGGCGGTGGATGGCTGGACCCGACGAGACACAAGACTGTGAGAGGCGTAACGAGAGGAAAGCCACTACGGCCACAGCACGTAGCTTTCTTTGGTGCAAACCAGGGACCGGGGTAGTGCAACCAAAAGCGGCAGAGAGAAAAGGAACAAAAAAGCAATTTGACAGGAAAAGGACAAGGAGGGAAAACAAAAACCACAAACGACAAAAAAATCCGAGGGTATCTAAAAGGAAATGAACGGACTTGAGGGGGAAAAAAGAATAAAAACAGAAGAAACGGTTTGGCGATGTCAGTATCCCTTCCAGAGCTCCTTTGGGGGTGGTTCGTGTGGAGGGGAAGAATGTGGAGGAGGCACCGGGCAAAGTAAGTCGTGAGTGTCGGTTGGACTGGTCAATCCTGATCAGCAGCCAAAAGGCAGCTCGAGCTACGGTGGGCCACCGAGTCCCGGCTTAGGTAGTCCACCAAAAAGTCCACAGTAGCAAACCAGCCTCTGAAGAGATGGTGGTCCGTTCCGGGTCGAAGTTCAAAACCAAGCAATCGCTAGCGGACTAGGAGCCCCTGCGATTCCGCTCAGAAATATCAATTTTATGGCTGTCCTGAACAGACGACAATGTACAGACCTACATGTAGTACTTTGCCAAGCTCATCCCAGAGTGACCCGTGCTGGCCAGTTCAAATGCCCAGCGATTTCCTGGTCTGCTCGGATCTCCTTCACAAACCTCCCCCTTCCCCCCCCCCCCCCCCCCCGCTAATTAATTAACCCGCAAAAGCAGAATGAGGCCATTCGTTCCCAATTCGCGGCCTCACTGTGCAAGCTTACATAAGACGGGTACCTGTGGACGGAGCAAGTGCGGATAGGTACCCCAAATTGAGGTCAATAGCATTGTACACTGTGCGTGCATTACGGAGCATTGCATGCGAGTCTGCCGTCAGATGTTGGCACCTGATTTTGATTTGAATAGCTGGGTGGACACCCATCAAAAACTTTCCATGAGCCCTGACCTCATCAGTTTTCCAGGCAAACGTCTGTTGGGTATGGTATTTTATCAACTCCATACATTGAGGAGCCTCTGGTGACTACCGTAGATGACCTTATTTGCCTTGGTATTCCGTATTATAGGATGAAACGGTACTCACGGCAGCAATATATCTGATGAATCATCAGCTAAGACGCAAGGTCGAAAAGAAGGAAGCCCACAAAGATAGAATGAAACGAAGTTCTCGCTGCCGCCCACTCAGCCGCCTGCCTGCGAGCGCTGGGCTGACACCCGCCCCGACCGTGGTAAACTTCAACCCGAGTCGATGACCGCGCTTGCTTGCCTTGCTTTCCTGGTTCACTTTGGTGACGGACGGCGGGGGGGGGGGGGGGGGGGGGGGGGGGGGGCATCTGACTTATTCATCAATGAACTGCCAATGGAGATCAAAAGCATGGTGATTACCGGCACATTTTACCCCCGACTTCGGTAGAGGCCCCACTCCCAAGCAGTCACAAATGCATCATGGACTGCGCGCAATATTAACCCTAATTCTAATGCGTGTCTGCTTGCTTGTCCTTTCGAGTGTAGGGTTAACAAGCTCCATGTCAGCCTCTCGCATGCGTGGCCTTTCATGTGGTGAGGCCTGTTTCGGACGATTGTGGCATTCATATGAAAAGCAGTCGATGGCTGAGTTTTGACTGCATAAGCTTCGTTCGGATTTTCCTAACTTGGGCGACGGTCAGGTTGACTACTGCTACATGAGACCGATCTACGGCTGCCCAACCTACCTGGGCAGGTATTCGTGATTCCTCTGGTAATATCAACAGGACTGCAAGCGTTTGTTAATGTAGCTGGGAGAGTTCTGGTAATGCTTTGTTTGCATATTCATCTGTACTCCGTAGACATCCACTCATACCCTCGTGCCTGGGTCGTAATCTCGCCCTGTAGCCCAACACAGCCCATGCCGTTCAATCCGTAGTGATCCTTCAACTGGGCTTGGATGCAAGCAAGAGCCCAACTAGAGCTAATCTCTAGCTCAGGTCTCCAATCCTACAATAAGCAATATACGAGCAGGCATTGACGCACGGCCGTGAAAAAAAGGACACAGATCAAGTGTCATGTGGGATCATTGTTCACAACGCTACTCGAACGCAACCCTTGAGGTATTGTCCTGGTCGGCTTAGCTGGTTTGTTTACCAAGATGTTTATTTTTGTGACGAACAGACGTATGTACTCCGTCATGCCCTGCATTAATTCAGACTAGATAGTACTAGACTGGAGGTCAATTTCTGTAAGTACAGTCTAGGTTTTCAGGCTTTACTCAGACACAACCTTTGGTAGCTCGTAGCTATGTTGAAAGCTAGCTACGTCGTACGTTCAGTTGCACATCGATCAAATTCAAGCGGTGTGGAGATAGGCACTGATATCAGATAGGATAACACATGTTAATTCCTAAACCAAAGGTCATTAGGCCAAATTGTTGACAACTCCAGGGCCTATCATTCATGTAAACTAACTGTCAAACCACTAGGTGCAGTGACTATAACTGTGCTTCTGCCAACATTAACCCTTGTTCAAAGCATAACTCCGTACCACCCATTCCATCTTGCAGCTCTAGCGGTAAGAGCCACGCAACGTATCCTCATAAATCACTCCCTCAGGTGCTCCCCGCGACCTATCGAGATATGGAGCATCTGCTTCTGCCCGCACGGGTCTGTCATACTGGAACTGCTGAGACTCTGGTGGCCTGACACTATACGCTCGCTGTGCCCCAGCTTCTGGTCGAACACTGAACTCTCGTGAATATGGCTGTTGGTATACCACCTCGCGCCTGCTCTCTGGATGGACACTGGAAGCGTACTCTCGCACTGGCACATCAGGGCGGATGCTTGCGTATCTCTCTCCGTAGCCACCTGCCATTTCGTAGCGGACTGTCTCAGTCGGTCGCACACTGGCCGCTCTTGTAATATACTCCCTCGGGAGATTCTCAATCACACGCCTCTCGGGAGGCGCACGACCACGGACGTAATCGTCACCAGCAGTGGATCCCTGTGGCACCACCGAGTACTCCCTTTGGCGGTAAGAGCGGTACTCACCGGCGACATACTCCGGTTCCGTGATGACCCGCCTCGGCGCTGCAAATTGGGGAGACAAGGGGCGCCTGTAGATGACACCATCACCATATGTGTCTGCCATCCTCGAAAAAGCTCGGCCCGGAACATGATGATCATACACAAGCGGTTCCGCAGCGGCTGTTGCGGCCACGGAATGTCTCGCCACTGAAGGAGGTCTAGGGGGTTCGATGTACTCTCTTCCATACTCATCGACAATGATGCGGGTTGGCTGTATACGAGGTGGAGGAGCCATGGCCGCTGGTCGTGACTCACGCATGGTCGGGGATGGAGACCGGTCACGATCATTTGCAGGCCGTACACTCATGTGAGGTTCGTCCCGTAGGTCATAATATACCGGAGCCTCTCGAAGGGAGGCACGATCCACAACTGCCTGAGAAGCTGTCCTGACACGAGGCTCGTTGGTGTACTGGATTGGGTAAGCGGTAGGGTCTTGGTCCTGAGAGAATTGCGTCGACACCGGCCTTCGAATTTCGTATATATCGTGGTCATACGGTTGAGCGCTCGTGTGCACAGGAGCCGGTCCTTCACGCAAAGATACATCGCGGCGCTCGTAACCCACTCGAGGGTTTTCTTCGCCGTAAGATAAAGCACCGTGTTGATCTCGGTATATCTCGCGTCGAACCTGTGGGCTTCGTGATTCATCGTAGTTCAGCTGCTCCATTGAACGCTGCGATGGTCGCAGCCGCTTGTGAGGCCTACCAGCTGGGTGAGCAGAAAATGGGGAAGGGGAGCGAGGCTCAGCCTTGATGTAAGGAGTAGCATCAGCGGCTTGGCGATCAGCTTTGCGCTTGTTCTTCTTTTTGCCTTTGCGTTTTTCATTGGCTTTGGAAGTTTGAGGCGAGCTCTCAGGGCTCGAAACGGCCGAAACCTCGTTACGAATAGCAACCACTTGAGCAGGCGTCGCACGAGCTCTACGCGTATCTGACGATTGAGGGCCCCTGGTAATGGCGAGGGACGAGACATGCGATGGCTGCGGCGCGACGGGTGAGAGATCATGTGCTCGCACAACGGTCGATATCCCGGCTCCATATGCTTGCGCAAGCCGATTGGAGGCTATTGACTTGGTACGATCGTCAGCACTCTGCTCGTTATCCGTATGGCCAGAATCCGCAGAGCCACTAGCGTCTGCACTCTCCCCAGAGCTGACGATGTGAACAGCAGCATCTTGAATTCGGGGGCTCGGAGGACGCTGAGCAGCAACAAGGGCGTTCTGGGTCTGCTGGCTGCCAGGTGCGTTGGGCCGGTGATTTGCAGAAGAGGCTATATTTGTGGGCATTGATCCTTTATTATCTATCGGGACAGCGGGTTCGGACATGAAACTGAGCTCCGGTTCGTAGTCTGAGCTTTCGCGCATCTCAACGTCTTCGGGGTCGGGTCTATCAGGTAGACGATCAAGGTGGTTCGAGTTGGGCGAATCGTCGATGTATGTGGAGGCATATGTATTCCCTTGGAGGGACTCGGCATCATCAGAGTTGTTAGTTGCTACATTTCCATCAGCATGCGAAGAAGCCTTCTGCTGGGCGAGAACAAGTGCCTGTTGCAGAACGTCCATAAGATCGAAATCAGGAAGAGGTTCGCTAGGTTGCAGAGACCAGCTCGTGTTGCGACGCTGTTCCAACTGCTCTCTCAAGGCACGCTCGACCCTCTGTCGCTGCAGCTGGAGTTCTGTCTTGATGAGGTGATCAGATTTTTCAAGGAAGATGGGATTGATCTCAGCCCTTGCTGAACCAAAAGTCTTCGCAGAGGTCGGCGTGCTACTACCGCCTGGGTCGCCTGGAAGCGATCCCAAGCCGGGGAAACTTGTCATCAGCGATGGCTGTAACGAGTTCGCCTGGAAAGCCTGACGATTCTCCGTCGCGCCTACATCCAAAGTCTTTCGACTTGAAGAGGGCTTGACATGGAAAGAGGAAATGGCGTTGGTAGTTGGGCCATCAGAGAGCGCCGAGGTAGACGACGATGTTGGTGGTGACGCGTTGGAGGTCTTCGCTGCCAATAGATGCGCAGGAACCTTGATGTTTGGGTGTTTTCCCGACAGCACTCTTTCGCGAAAATTGACAATTTTACCATACTCATCAATTTGACGAAGCTCTTCTTTCGATAGAGTTATCGTCGCCGTTGATGACATTGAAGCCATTGCAGCCGACGCCGATTTGGCGGCAGTCGGTGATGCGATACCTCGAATGGTAGGGCACAAATTTATGGCACAGGGTCAGTCAGAGATGAAGCAGCAGAGCCAGGAGCTGTCGACGACAAGAAAGTTGGACAGCTTTCTGGTTCAAAGTGCAGACGAAAGGGTAGAGCAAAGAAAACCCAGCGTATAGTCTAGTAAGAAAATAGGTCGATAAGGACAGAGCGCGAGGATGAACCCAGCGATCGATTGGAATTCAAGGTCGAGGGAAAAAAAAAAAACAGACAAAGCCTTGTTTCGTAATCTGGACTGAGCGAGGAAATATCCCCTGCATCCACTAAATTCGTGCACGTGCTTCTGCATTGCATACCGTGATCTCTAGTGTGGCTAGACCCAGTCGACCAGGATAAATCGATCACGTTTCAACGCGATTTTATAGAAGTCGTAGTGTTTCACCAGATAATTAGACCTTGACCTGGGCTGGGAACATTTAATGATCTCTGCTTCCAATGAAACAGGAAGAGCTGAGTTGAGCTCGTTTTGGGGCGCGGCTTATAGTAATGCATTCCCATCCGTGCTTTCAATTGTATTTCGCGTCTAGGCTAGGCACGTCACATGAACTGAATGAGATTTTCACTTGTTGGGTGAAAGGCCTGTGGCGGGGTCCTTCAAGCTCAAACGCAGCAACAATGGTGAATAAAGAAACTTATATAAAAACCATATCAATAAATTGAATGAATGGTCAAGACACCACGATGAGTCTCGTACATCTTTTTCGGCAAATCCGTCCAGCAGTTAATATTTCTAATACACGAATACTGAAAACCGGCGTGACTCAAAAAGCAGTTTTCGGGCTCTCCGCTATTCGGCACCCGTACTTCGCTTATCAGGTAGGTATTTATGTGCATGACGCTCCCGCTTAACCTCTGCAAATCAATGTCATATTGCATCCATCCATCTACTATTTACTTCAATCCCTAAACATCGATTTCTTGTGTAATAGCACAGTCCACTTTGTTTCATCACACTTGTTACCATAACCTCTTTCTGTACATTGAAATCCCTGCTCAACCATTCCAGTTACACAAGGTCTACTCCCAACTTTTGAACTACATCTGTCTGATCAACAACACTAGATTCACCCCGTAGCTGTTCATTGGGTACACGATTCAAATATGGGCTCAAACGGACTGTCCACTGATGGTGTTGACCGTCACCCAACAAAAATCTTCTTCTTGTGAGGACAAACCTACCTAACCTACTTTTGGTCCGCTCGGTTTTGTCCAGTTTCGTCGTTTCTGACCACGGCTTATTTACAGTGACATTGACAACTGTCTATATCCCAAAAGTACGAACTGTAACGGCATTATGTGGGTTCTGTAGTGATGTTAAAATGTGCTAATCGGGAACGAAAAATTGGCAGGCGCAAAAGTGCACGATCGCATGGCAGATTTGATCGACAAGTACTTTGCTGAACACTTGTCACTCTCTTGGGACGAGGCGGTGCGGCTACACAAAGAGTACTATCAGAACTACGGCCTGGCCATCGAGGGACTTGTGCGGCATCACCAGATCGACCCGCTTGAGTACAACTCAAAAGTTGATGTATGTACCCCACGGTTCTGGAGCCTTGACCAATGAAGCACAAGATCCTCACGCTTCCCGATATAGGATGCCTTGCCACTCGAGGGCATAATAAAGCCCAACCCACAGCTCCGGAAAATGCTTGAAGACATTGACCGAAGTAAGGTTAAGCTCTGGCTGTTTACAAACGCTTATGTAAACCATGCTCGGAGAGTTGTTCGGCTGCTGGAAATCGAGGACCTCTTCGATGGCATAACATATTGCGACTACGCTGCACAGCCCCTTGTCTGCAAACCGCACGAGGACGCATTTGCAAACGCCATGAGAGATGCAGGGGTTGAGAACGTCGATGACTGCTACTTCGTCGGTAAGTGACGACGAGATTAACTTGCATTAGGGTGCGGATTAATACTGACTGGCACAGATGACAACTACCAAAACTGCAGAAAAGCCAACGAGATTGGCTGGCATACAGCTCATCTTGTTGAAGAGGGTGTCAAGGTCCCGAGGACACCAGCCTCTAAGCATCAGATCCGCTCCCTCGAGGAGTTGCGCAACGTATTCCCTGACGTTTTCAAGAAGCCGTAGGAGTGCAGATAGAGGACACGACAAGGTCGGACAGCGTCGGCCAGCAAGGGGCATTAAAGTGTCATTCATGGGAGAGATTGGGATTTCCGGCAGCCAACACTGCCTAGGCTTCCCAGGTTGCAATAAATACCAGCAGAAATCAGGCGCATCAGCCCAAAGGGACTGCAGCGGGCCTCTTTATGCTTCTTATGACTTGATCCAGCCTCTTCTGTGCCTCTTGTTTGTCCCGCAATGCTTCTTGTCGTTGCGCCTCAGCAACTCTGAGTTCCTCCTCAAGCTCTTGAATATTGCGCTCTTGGTCCTCCTCACTATTTTCAAGGCCAGGTAGTGTCGATACCAACATCTCGATTTGTTGCTCTTTGACAATCAAATCGCGCGCAAGCTCGAGCTGGCCGGCCTTAAACTCGTCGGCGGGTACGGGGTCGACTACGCGAAAAGGAGAGGCATCGGTTGTTAGTTTTTGGTCGAGTGGTTTTGCAAGGAATAGATGGAGGGGTGTCAAATCAAGCCCGCACCTTCTTTTGGATCATCTTCGGGTTTGAGCTCTCTGATCTTGTCGTCAGGCCCGAGCGTCTCCAAATCGTGACGTTTGTGAAGGTAGTACAAACATGCGACGAATTGCTGCGCGAGCTATTTGAGGTACCAGAATATCATCAGCATGGCGGACACAACCCGTGGCGCATTCATCAGTGGGGTAGATGGTTGCGAACCTGGTCAACCGCGTCTTGGAGTTGCGTGAGTCTGTCGCCCATCTTGTCTGACTGTATGAAAGCACGTTTGAGGGCTTACGGACGATCAGTGCAAGTGGCGATGCGAGGCAGGTTGACTGGAGTGGACGGAAATGGTCGCATGGTCTGGAAAATAGAAAGGCGCAAATGCAAGGCCGACAGAACCCGGCTTGACATGAAAAGGGAAGCTCCGGTGCTGCCCAAGCAACCATGCATACGTAGTTCAAACAGTGGGAATATATCCTTCTGCACAGTTATTGTTTTCAGATAGCATGACATTATCTTTCCTGTCACACCTTTTACTCTACGTAGTGACACAATTGAAATAACTCACTTCATTATTCCATCCCAAATCCCATAAATCAACCCTGAAGTATATATATTAGGCAGGATAATAGTTCATTGGGGAAGATGTTGGTACTCTCTCAGGTCTTCACAGCTCGTTCGTGAGCTGATGCGAAAGTGCTACTGTGTGGGGCAAAGAAGCACATTAAATAAAGAATGGTGTTTAACGGAATGCCACTTGGATTTCTAGTACCTACCTAGATTTTTGCCTGTTGTATTTCTTTTCGTCAACACCATTTATTTGATGGCCAGTTGATATTGGGCTACGATGCGTCCCATGTCAAATTATATCGGCTCCCATCTTCCTACCGGTTGTAATATACTCCGACGTTGTCATTCAACTACCAAGTCGACATGAGACGGCTTTTATTGTCTTGTCCCAATAAATCAGCAAGGCATGATAATGCACAACTGGTTGGCTCGTCCACTTGGCGCCATTCAAAAAGGCACGCCATGGATCCTGCAGCGGAGGATGAATAGCAGCCGAGGTGTACCCGTCGGTGTCTCTGATCCGGCCAACACGTCCAACACCAGCGAGACCCTGACATACCCGGAACCGCCAACATCCAACCACAACAGCCTGCCATCATTTCTCGAGTATGCCGAAAGGTCAGGCCTAAACCCAAAGTCAACAGTCTACGTTGGCACTCACTATGAGTATCTTGTGGCAGAAAGACTCGCCAGCTATGGATTCTCATTGTTTCGCGTTGGCGGAGCCTCGGACTATGGCATCGACTTGCTAGGGACATGGACTGTACCGTCTGCTCCGAATCCCATCAAAGTGATCATTCAATGCAAGGCCATCGCCTCAAAACTCGGTCCGAGCCATGTCAGAGAGCTCGAGGGTGCATTTGTGGGCGCGCCCGCTGGCTGGAGGGGCTCTTGCGTGTTGGGGCTACTGGTAGGCCAGCAGCCGGCAACAAAAGGCGTGCGGGACTCTCTGGGGCGGAGTAGATGGCCCATGGGCTACATATCGTTTTCCACGGCAGATGGGCAAGTCAGTCAGATCCAATGGAATAGACTTGCCGTCAATCGGGGACTTGATGGCATGGGTGTCGCTGTCAAGTATACAGAGGACGGCTTGCCTAGGTTGACCTTGACAATGAACGGGATGTCTTTACCGACTGGACAATTACCAAGGAGCGAGTCCAAATGAAAGCATGGCAAACCGTTGGGCAGAGCCACTGTTCGAGGCTGCCAGGGGTCTCTTCTTCTGACCGAGCCCGACGACATGTGACCGTCCATTCCACATGTGTCAGTACAAAGCTCGCACGAATAATTAGAGGAACGCGACGGACTGTACAGTAACTATGCATCCCACAACAGCCCGATATATTAGGTCACAATGAGGAAACCTGCATATGTAATAATAATTATCTGAAGAGCCAGTTTGTACAAGAGAGTACAGAAATATACAGCAAACAACTGTGGGAACGATCACGTTCTGTGGCAGCGACCTGAAGATGAACCACTTGAGTCAGTCTTCCCAAATAGCCTTCTTCGCTTTCTCCGCCTCTTCTAGTCTCTTCTTCTCGAGCTCCCTTTCTTCTTCTCTCCTTTTGCGCTCCTTCTCGCGCATAGCCTTGTCATAGGCCTTCTGTTCTTCCGTCTGCTTGGGAACCTTTACGCCTAACGCACTCGCTATCATGCGGCGTGCCACCGCATCAGTCTTCTCGGGTCTCCTGGGTCCATCGGATAAGTCGCCAGTCGTGGCTGAGAAGGTAGTAGCGCTCGGTGAGTAGTTGGGTGTAACTGGTGTGGGCGGAGGTGCTTTGGTGCCCGTGGTCAAGTTGCCGCCGGCTGAATCTACAGGGCCGCTGCTGTCGGGGCCACCGGATTCGGGTTCAGAAGTGGACTCTGAAGCGGAAGATACATCCTCGTCTTCCCACGAGTCTGCGACTTTCTTCTTCTTGGTCCCCGCCTTCTTGATATTCGGCTTGCGGCGGGTGTCGTTATTGGCCGGAGTAATAGTCAGCTTGGAGACAGATGCAGCCACGTCCGATGCCTGCTGAGCTGTAGAGGACATTGTGGGGCGTGCAGCGCAGGACGCTCTATTAAAACCTGATTCGTCAAGCGTGTAAAGACTGCAGTCAATTAGGGAAGTGTAAGAACCGACAGTCGCCGATATCGTAGGGTTGTGCCGCAGAAAGTGGAAACCAAATAGGCTATGGCAATGCAGGCCAAAACAGAAGCGCAGCTGGGTCTCCTTGCAACGCAACAGGCTGTGTCAAACAACAGACAAGCAGCAAAACCAGTTGGGGGACAACAGATTGTTAATGAAGACAGGAATGGTCAGGCTGTCTTGACAGGCAATTCCCGCTTTGCCGAATTGAGTAGGTAGGTATACACGAGTGGTAAGATACCCAGGTTGGTGCCTTAGGTAAGGGGTTGGCAAGGTGGGAGGCAAGGAAGGCTAATATTGGAAACCCCAGGCTGTGAGGTGAACTATCTGAGTAAGGCGCAAGGGCAAGGTAGGGTGTAGAACTAGATTATCCGGAGCTGAAAGGAGCTCGGTGGTGGGTGGGGGCGGTTAGCAAGGCAGTCGATGTATGATCACAGCAAATGCAGATGAGTGCAAAACTGATCGTCATCTCTGGGTGAAAAAAAAAGCAGCCCCGCGGACACGACATAACCTAATAACGCACGTCTAAATTTGGCAAGTGTGACAAGTGAACTGGTATTAGACGCCGTGGTACCGCCGGCTATCCCGTTATATCATCTACCTACCTAATGTACCTAGGATGGTAGATCTTGACGTGACGGCAGACTTGGTAGACAGCTGTTGACAATTGTATGAAAAAGGTACATTCCCCTCACGATTTCATGCATCGATAGTCGTTTCCGCCTACCGACCCCGCATTAGCCTCAACGAGCTGATCAACTGGAATGGATGATAAGGTTCAATGTGAAAGAGACCAGGGACTTGGCGGCCCGAACGATTTGCTTGTGGCTGGTTCTCAAGGTGGCTAGTGCGTGTGGCGGGACTCACCAGATAAACGTCCGGGCTTGCAACGCCATTTATCGTTTCGATCATGGTGGGTTTTTACTGGGGAAGATTCCATGAAGCTCTTTTGCGCGTGCAAAGAAGATTACAAACCACGGCGGAAGGTACTGACTGTACCTGCCTGTAGCTTCACTCAACCGTTGCAAACTTCCGTAGAGTCTTTTGTCACGGTCACTCTGGGGTTGGTTTTATTTCCGGATCAACATTAACCAGTTCAACCTCGTTTACAGTCAGGCTTTTGCTTTCCGAGCTTGCCTAGCTGAGTTGCATGCGTTTCTCCGATCTTGCATTGGCTTCGTCATTAGACTAGGTGCCGCCACACGCAGAGGTAGCGAAGCACGAGCACAAGCATACATACCCGCCACAACCACGTTTGCGACGACGACAACTGCCCAGAACGATCACGATGTTACTCAGGCAGCGCGTACCTGCCAGACCTGCCACATTTCGAGGACTACTCGCCCACGCACCATCGGGTCACCGCTGTGCTGTTTCGAGGCTATACACTACAAGGAGCGCATCCTTGCTTTCGACTTTGAGGCCCCGTGGCACACCAGCTCTGCTTGCCGACATAGCGCAACTGGAGTTAAGATCCAGCTTTTCGACGGCTCCATCCCTGAGAAAGAAGAAGAATGATGGCTTCTTCGACGCGACCGAGCCGTTGTCCGAGGAGGAGGTAGAGGCGAACTCAGATAAGGCCAAGCCGTCAAAGGACATGGAAGAGAAGGACACAGGTGAGGTCAAGACATCTAGTTCCGAATCAACGCCAAGCTCGGGAGCAAGATCAGGAACTGCAGAATCGCCGGATGGAAGGGGCTCTAGCGCCGCAGGAGGTGCCTCGGGCGGTGATGGATCAGGCGATGGCGGCAAGAAGGGCCGTAAGTCGGCAGCAGAGAAGGCCCTACAAAAGCCCACGGTTCCTGAGATCTACCCGCAAGTGATGGCGATCCCGATTGCAAAAAGGCCGCTGTTCCCGGGCTTCTACAAAGCAATAACCATCAAGGATCCGAACGTGGCGGCTGCGATAACGGAGATGATGCGGAGGGGTCAGCCTTATGTGGGAGCTTTTCTGTTCAAGGACGAGAATGCCGATTCCGATGTCATCCAAAAGCCCGAGGATGTTTACGATGTCGGTGTCTTTGCACAGATCACGAGTGCTTTCCCTGCAACTGGGGAGGGCAAGGGCTCTCTCACGGCGATCCTATATCCCCACCGCCGTATTCGCATCTCAAACCTTTTGCCTCCGGGAGAGGTAGAGAGCAAGAAGGCCGACTCCTCTCCAGACGTCCCTATCCCGGATCCCATACCATCAAAACCTACAGAGGAGGACTCCACTCAAGAAAAGAAGGGAGATGTGGTGGCCAGCTTCGAGGAGAGTGCTGTTTCGACAAAATCAAACGCCCAGCAAGAATACGAGCCGATATCGTTCTTGCGCAAATACCCTGTCAGCCTTGTCAATGTTGATAATCTAGCTGAGGAGCCTCACGATCCCAAGAGCCCGGTCATCAGGGCCGTGACCAACGAAATTGTGGACGTGTTCAAGGAGGTTGCAAACATGAACAGCCTGTTTAGGGATCAGATTTCTACTTTTTCGATAAGTCAATCAACAGGAAACGTCACCTCTGATCCTGCTAAGCTGGCAGATTTTGCCGCCGCGGTGTCGGCCGGCGACCCCGAGGAGCTCCAGGAGGTTTTGGCAAGCTTGAATGTTGAGGACCGCATGCAGAAGGCACTTGTGGTGCTCAAAAAGGAGCTCATGAACGCGCAGCTGCAGTCAAAGATTTCAAAGGACGTCGAGAACAAGATTTCAAAGCGACAGCGTGAATACTGGCTCATGGAGCAGATGAAGGGCATCCGTCGGGAACTTGGTATTGAATCGGACGGCAAGGACAAGCTAGTAGAAAACTTCAAAGCCAAGGCGGATGGCTTGGCCATGCCCGCCGAGGTACGCAAGGTTTTTGACGAAGAGCTTAACAAGCTGGCTCATCTTGAGCCTGCGGCTTCCGAGTTCAATGTTACTCGCAACTACCTGGACTGGCTCACGCAAGTTCCATGGGGCAAGAGAAGCGCAGAGAACTTCAGCATTTCAAACGCAGTAAAGGTTCTGGATGAGGATCACTACGGTTTAAAAGACGTCAAGGATCGCATCCTCGAGTTTATTGCCGTGGGAAAGCTGAGGGGTACCGTGGAAGGAAAGATTCTCTGCTTTGTCGGACCACCAGGTGTAGGCAAGACAAGTATCGGCAAATCTATTGCACGAGCACTTAACCGCGAATACTACCGATTCAGTGTCGGCGGTCTCACAGATGTTGCTGAGATCAAAGGTCATCGGAGAACATACGTCGGTGCTCTTCCTGGCCGTGTGATCCAGGCTCTGAAGAAGTGCAACACGGAAAACCCGCTCATTCTCATTGACGAGATTGACAAGATGGGCAGCGGCTACAAGGGCGATCCTTCATCTGCCTTGCTTGAGCTGTTAGACCCAGAGCAAAACAGCTCATTCCTCGATCATTACATGGATGTTCCTGTCGACTTGTCCAAGGTCCTGTTCGTCTGCACAGCCAACATGACGGACACCATCCCCCGGCCTTTGCTCGACAGGATGGAGGTTATTAGGCTCTCGGGCTACGTCTCTGACGAGAAGATGGCCATTGCCCAACGGTACCTTGCTCCAGCAGCCAAAGAACTTGCTGGATTGGAAAAGGCAGACGTCAAGTTGAATGACGATGCCATTGAGGAGCTCATCAAGTCGTACTGCCGGGAGTCTGGAGTTCGTAACCTGAAGAAGCAAATCGAAAAGGTTTACCGCAAGTCAGCGCTCAAGATAGTACAAGATCTAGGCGAAGAGGCGCTTCCAGAATCAGAGGCCCTGACCGAGGCTGGCAAAGCTGCACTCCAAGAGCAAACACAAAATGAGGAGGCATCCGAGCAGACGAAGGAAGATAGCAAAGAAACCAAGACGAAATCCGATGAAACATCACCAGAACCTGCTACTGAGAAGCCACGGGTTGCCTTAGAAGTGCCGGAGAGCGTCCATGTCACCATTGATAAGGACTCACTCAAGGATTATGTCGGACCTCCTATCTTCACTTCTGACAGGCTGTACGACGTCACACCCCCTGGTGTAACCATGGGCTTGGCATGGACACAGATGGGAGGCGCTGCCATGTATATCGAGTCGATACTGCAGGCATCCCTGCGACCCAGCTCGAGGCCTTCATTTGAAATCACGGGCAATCTCAAGACGGTGATGAAGGAGTCATCCACCATTGCCTATTCTTTTGTCAAGGCACACATGGCAAAGAACTTCCCCGACAACCATTTCTTCGAGCGTGCGAAAATCCATGTCCACGTGCCCGAGGGTGCCGTGCAGAAGGATGGTCCCTCGGCAGGCATCACAATGGCCACTAGTCTACTGTCATTGGCTCTTGAGACGCCAGTCGATCCTACCATTGCCATGACCGGTGAACTTACCCTGACCGGAAAGGTCCTCCGGATTGGAGGTCTGAGGGAGAAGACTGTTGCGGCCCGACGAGCTGGTAGCAAGATGATTATATTCCCTGCTGACAACATGTCAGACTGGCTTGAGCTTCCAGAGGTAAGAATTTATACAGCAGCATGTTCTCCTTTATTGAGTTTCTGATTTGCTGACAAATGATTTACTGTTGGTAGAACATCAAGGAGGGTATCGAAGGTCGCCCGGCGAGCTGGTACTCGGAGATCTTCGGGCTCGTCTTTCCAAACCTGGACGTCACGAACGCCAACAAGTGTGTGAGCTGCGAGTGGAAGAAGACCAATGCCGATAAGTCGACCACTGACAAGGGTGAAAAGGATGAGTAACCCCCAGGCAGTCGAGGACGGGGCAATGGAAAGGTCTGTATAATTGACGGTACTGTTCAGGGGCTTGCATCGAATGTTACCCATGTACAACAGCAGGGGAAGGGGAGGAAGGGGTGCGCTTTGATTCTGCTGGGCGTACTTCTGCGATCAATAAAGGGTTGCTGGAACAAAGAGGGGATGTAAGAGCATAAAGACGTGGATTGCTTCGTTTACGGCGTTGGGGAATAACAACTGACGAGGCGATTGTATCGGAAACACACTACTCTCCTGTGAAATAAGGGATTTCCTCGTTCATTGTTTTTTTTTTTTTTTTTTTTTTTTTTGTACTATATTTGTATTCACTCCTCCAGCATCTGCTGCTATAGTATACAGGCAAACAAGATAGACAGGCTTGGTGCAAAAGCAGCCCTGTAATGAAAGCCATAATAGGGGTATTAACGTGACTCGGGTGTCGGAACCATGCTTCGTCTCCCGCAGATATTAGGAGGGAGTAAACTAACCCAACCCAGATGTGCGATCTAGACTTCCCCACCAGCTCCATCTGCTCGCCGGGTCAATATCAACTATGAGTTAATTAGTGTAACAGTCACGGTTCAGCAGGAGGCAGACTCAGGAAGGTGATGGGCACACCACAGGCCACTGGTCAACGCAGGTAAGGGCTTGCTAAAACCTTCCGCGCCAGAACTTGTTCGCCCGCAGCCATACCCCCAACGCTTCTGCATCCACCATTTCCGCTGCAAGCGGATGCATCGCCTACTGGCGAATTCCCACCAGTGACAGAGAGAGGAGGCCCAGCAGGGCCCTCTGGTAGTCTGTCTCTTTTGCGGTCATGGTCAGCGATCTGCTGGGTATGGAACTCTACTTCCATCGCGTGCAACCGAAACTGCCCCAACCCAGCCGTCATATTGGGCAGCAGGACAGAGTAAGTGGGCATGCAAGGAAAACCGATTTGAATTGCACGTGGGTTTTTTTTTTTTTTTTTTTTTTTTTTTTTTTTTTTTTTTGGGGGGGGGGGGGGGGGGGGGGTCAGCCATCGGATCGCAGGTTACTGTATCTGGGGCAGCATAGATCGGATACCACTACCCTGATCTCGTTGGAATACCGTTGATCCGCAGTGGATGGCAGGGGAGAACAAAACCATAATAGAAAATGAAAGAATAATGGCAAACGACGTCAGTCTTTTTTCCTGTCGGTTGCGCGCATGAGATAATCAAACGGTCGTCTGTCAAGTGATCCAGATTGGATAAGCAGTCCGGCCCAACAGGTGCCCAAACATACTTTTTTTTGTCTCCCTTGAAACGGCGGAAATGCAGGCCAAACTGGCAAAATACTCCGTAGACACCGAAGTAGTCATTGAAAAAAATACTGTATGGAGCAACCCCACGACTTGGTCGAGAAAGGATGTCACATCAAGGAGCTTGTCAGCGTGGGATCTGATGCAAAGGGTGTAAAGGGTGCATCAGCAGCTGCAAGATCGTGGGCCAGTTAAGTCTAACCATCCGTTTGGCAGCCTCGCTTTTTTTTTCTCTTGTATTTTTGTTCGTCCCTCCCTTACTCAACATGTGGTACTGTACATATTAGATGGATTACTTGGCTTGCTCTGCGGATATACAGAATGTCACTAAAATTTTCTCTCGCTCCAGCAGCTTGGGTGATGCGGTGCGTTGATGCCCAAAGAGCGGCAGGGAACCAAACATACAAATGCATGCGTGTTGTCAAGTCAATTCCGTCGTACCGTCCAATGGTAAGATTTTTGGCCATTCATGACGTTCCAAGGTGCGTCAGTGCTGCCAATCACTGAGGCAAGCCCCAGGTCTCTTGGGAAATATTGATGGGAGATGCCGAATTGAAAGAGCGGCTGATGTCAAGTCGTCAAAACATTGAGGGGTTTGTTTGGTCAGACCAGTCGATCTGGGAACCAACAGGGACAGCGGATCCCGCTTCCCCTCTGGTTGATAGGAAGGGAAATGAAGAAGAAAAAGCGGCATGGATAGAGTAAGCGTGGGTCAGTGGTTGCTGCACCCTACCTATACATCCACAAAGCAAGCCGAGTACCTAAGAAAGCACGGGATTTGTTATATGTTTGACTTTCCGTCTTGTTAATTTGGTGGACCAGACAAGACAGCAAATACACAGCACGCCCGGCTGGTTCCGGTCAGGCTCAAATGGTCGGACATACTTTGTGCAACGCCAGTACACTAAAGCTTAAGCGGCGGCCACGTCAAAGTGACCTGGGACCCGCCGGTAACTATTTTCTTGTCACTCCAAAGCCAGAAAGAGGAATTCCACGCCGTTGAAAAGGCTAGTAATAAAACCTGCATATATGTACCAACGCCCACAGGTATCCAATCGGCTCAAAAGCGCTGGGTCCCCATTTTCCGGGTTGTGATCTATGCATCCGACGTTTGTGCCCAGGCCGACTGGCTCCAAACTGAAGAAGGTTAACTTGACGATTATGACAAGAACCCACCAAAGGGAAGCAAGCACTTTAGTTGGTTAGTCTAGGCACATAAGTAAGGTACCTTAGGTACCCTAGAGCTAAGATTGGATATAAAAGAGGCGGTAAAGGAACGTGTTCGGACAACTGTCATTGATAGCTTCAAATGCCTAAAATCCATGAACAGGTTCCCTTGAAGAGAAGATCAGACGATCGACAGTAAAGCAAGGGTTTTGGGCCGTTTGCGCTAAGCCCCATTTCTCATTTTTGGCTCCGTGGATTGAGGGAATTACTCCATACCGTAAATAGTGGCTGGGTCTAGACGTGGCTTCAATTTATGACTGATAGGATAAGAGAAAAATATAATCTGAAGTTCCAAATTTGGTGCGGCTTATTTTGGACTTGGACACCCACCTTGTCATGTACCTTGTTTGTGGGAAGAAGACAGCAAAGCTAATGGAAATGTGCATACGGAGTACTGTAGGTTTCTTTGAGATACGGCCGGATTGTGGCGGGCTAAGTGTGACAAAATTGACTTGCTCGGCATTATCACATTTGATCCGGAGGGTCACGATGGCAATATGCGTGCGTCCCAGGCGGCAGGCATTGCAAAGTTGATCAACTTACCTGCTCCGTGGTCTGACACTACGTACGTGTTCCGGCTCGGTTGAATAATTGCTTGCAGTGAGCCGGAAAATATCAAGGGCTGGCAGACGCCAGCCTACGTGATTTGCCTCCGAAGTACCTACCTAGGTAGGTACCTAGGTAGGTAGGTAGGTAGGTAGGTAGGTAGGTACATACCTAGTATGCGAAGGCTGCAACGATAGTACGGACTAGGGCAAATACCCGTTTGCTTTCTGGGCGTCGGCAGCGTCTCCACAGGTGTCTTAACACGTGTAGACGCCAGCCCCGCTTCCGACCATGGTCCATGACACCAGGAACTAGAATAGAAGGTATTACTCCGTAGCTTCCATTGACAACAATACGTAGGAACTGGAGTAACAGCATACAAGCTGAACAAACTTTGTCCGATCAAAATAGACAGCGACCATGTTCTATTAATGATAGCAAGTTTTGACTATGCCCGTTCAAATCATGTCAATCGACAGCGCAACATAGACATGGTAGGGACCTTCGCCCTCTGCATCAGTTAAAGCTCAGAGAGCCCTACGAACGAACGGTAGGTATGTGCGGGCGGAGTTTTCCATTTCCCTGAATCAAACTTGTCAGGTTTAGCCTGGTCTGGTCTGGCCATCCGTGAGATGTACAAAAGCAAGACAAGGTACATTCCCGTGGGATACTCGAGGGGTGGGTACTCAAACTCACCGCCGGCTGCTTAACGAGTGGGTCGTACCTGCCACCCATGAAGTCAGGCCAAGCAAACGGGCGCCCGGCCCCCTTCTTCGTACAGTAAGGAAGAAGGTACGAAGTAAGGTGCCTTACCTGAGGTGGCAGGCCGAGGCGGAGGCTGGCTTATTAGGTCGACACACCACACCCCAGAGAGTCCAGGGGGGTGTTGGAGCTGTGTCTGGCTGCAGCTGTCCTGCACGCGCTCCGCCCAAAACGCGGACAGATTGATCTTGAAAATTTAGCTTAGCTGGGATATTCGAATGAATGGGATGATGTCGCGCCGAACCAAGCCAAAAGTAGCGACCGCCTTACTATTACTGCGTAAATTTCAAGCCTATCATCAACTACTTGAAGATTAACATTTTTGTTTGACGACCTGCCATCGTCGGGCATCCATCCATTTACCCATCCGCTCCATCGTATTGACGCGTTGGGCTCGAGGAGTAGCAGGGGAAAAGAAGAAAAATAAACCAAAGCCAAAAAAAAGGCAATCACTTAAAAAAAAAAAAAAAAAAAAAAAGGAACGAAGAAACAAACCACGCACAAAGCTCACACCCACAAACCACCAACAAGCAACTCAAGGACGGACTGGACTTGGCTACTGTTGTGCAACATTCGACGCTTTAGTAAGCTTCACAAACTTCATCTCACGAACTTCTCCGCCTCAGCTCTATTCCTCGTCCTCGGTTCCACGACTGCGGCCCTATCTTCCCTGGCTGGTATTCCCGCATGAAACAGGTTCGGGGAATGACAGCAGCAGATACAGTCACTTTTGTCGTTTTCACATCCGAACTGGCCGTATCTCTTTTATGCAAACGAACACCTGACCTGAACAGGATTTTGTTTCCCTAACGATACACCGCTGGCCAACCAACCCTGTCGCTGCTCCTGACTTGGTGTACGCTGTTTGCCTCATAAGCAGATACATCCGGTCGATCTGCGCCATTTCAACTACTCAGCGTCACGGTAGCCAGCCGGCAGTCCGTCTCAGCGGATCGACTGGTATTGAAAGGCAGTTTTGTCTGGTGCACGCACACTTGCGTTGCTCTCATTCAGTTTCCTGCAGGGCCTATCGTCCGCATCAGATGAGAGCTGCATCGCACAGCCTTGTGCCCTCCCACCACACGCGACTTCTAGCATATGTTCATTTGCCTTCGGACTTCAGTAGCGGTAATTGACTGTTGGAAAAGAGTCCGGGGTAAGAAGGGACCCAGCAGCTGCGCAGGTGCAGCAAATTCAAGCATCAAAGGAATCCACACAAACACCACATCCACGCCAGAGGCACGGTGGTAGTCGGCTTCTGGAATTTTTGATCTCTTATAAAGTCAAAGTCGGCCGCATCAGCCTGTCATCCTACATGCCGTCGCCCCTAGACTTGTGCATCAGAAATTCGTCACGATACTTGTCGAGCCAAGATTTTCGACAAGATCCTGCGAGCTCTCACCGCCCAGGCCTCTCATGGCTCAAAGCGGTCAACCCCTGCAAGAGGAGCCATTCTCACCGCTGCCTGAGTCCCCAGTCAGTACAACAGCACCGGCCCCATCTTCCGCCTGGCCAGCTAAACCTCCCAGCTTGTGGCGAAAGTTGCTGGGTAGGGCCAATGGCGGTGCCGAGCAGCCAGACGACGAGGCTTCCGATGTCGAGGAGGACCATGGCGACTCTCAGAGACACGAGGCTGATACGGAGGAGAAGGAGGAAGACCTCGACCCCGACGACCCTCGTCTCGTTCCCGTACGCAAAATGAACCGCAAGGTCGTGGCGGGCCTCCCGCGGGCACAGACGTTCAAAAGACAACAGTCTGAGCTCCGCGACAACCTTATGCCCGCCGAGCTCTCTCCGGCTGAGCGTCGCGGCCTATCTTCAGACCGTAGGCTATACTCACCACCGTTGAACGGCTCAGACAGCTATTCTAATCCTCGCACGAGTGCCCCGGATTTCGTTTCATCCTTCGGCGACTCGTTAGCCGACGTCAACATCTCTGGAACGACCGCCTCGGTTGAGGCACCCCGAACAGCTTCAGCGTCTTTCGTCAACGGAGGTACAGATAAGTCTGGCGAGGATGGGCCACTTGAGATTGCAGGCTCGCTCCCCTTGCTGTCCCCTAACTCAGTGACGAAGTTTCCCGAACGGTCTTCCGATCATAACTTGGACACAGATTCCATGACAACCTCGGTATACGACCAGCTGATCCACGATGATCTGGAGCGTATATGGATCCTGAACTTGTCGATGCATTTCCGGGACAAGTCCAAACGGGAGAAATTTTTTATCACATACCGGCAACATGAACACCTATGGCGGCGGGTCACCATCTCACTAGACTATCGGGCCTCCCCAGAGAACTCGTTAGAGCTGGATCTCGAACACACCAAGTTCCAGCGCGAGAAAAATGCAAAAATATACGAGGCTATCAGGGATAGCTTGGCTGACATACAGTTTTACGACACTGTCACCAACCTCAAACTCCAGACCACAGACGGCAGGCTCCACGTGCATGTGGTCGAAGATGTCAATGTATGTTACTTGGTCCCTGCCGGCGATACCAGCAGAACCTGGAACCTGGTTCGATGTGATGGATACACTGACGTGAATTGTTATGCAGGAAATAATACATTATCCGACAATCCCAATGATACGACATCTCGACTGCAGGCGCGTCAAGGAGCGCGAGATTCATTTCGAAGCACACATGTCAGGTTTTGTGTACAAAGTCCGTGTTCATGGCAGAACCTTGATCAAAAAAGAAATTCCTGGCCCAGACACAGTTGACGAGTTCCTCTACGAAATAAATGCGCTCACTCAGCTGCAAGATTCGCGCTATGTGATAGGGCTATATGGTATCATCATTGACGACCGGGAGGAGCATGTTAAAGGCCTACTCATCAGCTACGCCGAGAACGGCACCCTTGTGGACATGATTTATGACCACGACCACCAACTACCGTGGCCCAGACGTGAGAAATGGGCGCGCCAGATAGTCGAGGGTCTCTCTGAGATCCACGAGGCTGGCTTTGTTCAGGGCGATTTTACATTGTCCAACATTGTCATTGACGCAAACGACGACGCCAAGATCATCGACATCAACAGGAGAGGCTGCCCGGTTGGATGGGAGCCTCCAGAAGCAACACCACTGATTGAAAGCAACCAGCGCATCTCCATGTACATTGGCGTAAAGTCTGACCTTTATCAACTTGGCATGGTGCTGTGGTCTCTGGGAACACAGGAGGATGAGCCCGAGCTGCAAAACCGACCTTTGCGGCTAAGTCTGGAGACTGACTGCCCCGAATGGTACCGCGAAATTGTCCACATCTGTTTGGCCGACAATCCGCGTCATAGGTTACAAGCTGCGAGGCTTTTGGACATGTTTCCTGGCTCAAAATACCAATACGGTAGTGGTGCTGGGCGCTTGCCTCCGCACCACCATCATCAGTATTCACATGCGCCGTCAGCCTCGTTCGATTCTTCTGTCCACAACTACAACAGTGCCCCCATCATCCGAACGATCAACTCGCCGCCGCCAGATTGGTCGTACAAGACGTACAGTGGCCAAACATATGTCGACACACCCGCAGGTCTCTCTCAGGATCCGTATTACTTCCCAATGCGCGGAAGATCTCCCCCAAGCCCAATAGCAAGTCACAGAAGTGGCGAGATGTATGGAAATCGATACGGGCCACCTGCTTGGTCTGCCTACAGCTACGAGCAGAACCGCACCAGTGAATACTCGGCCAGTGAGATTGGTGCTGATGATAGAATGGACAACGATGCACTGCGTGGGGAGAGAAGCGAGGCTTCTTGGTCGGTCCAGGGAGAATCCCTGGCGGATACGGAACTGGACGAGGGGCTCAGCATGGGTGCTTCGCTGATCGGACTAGACGGATCAACTTTGCAAGCTCCGGTAATACCGGAAGATGCTTCCCGTGACAATGCAACGCCGCAGCCAAAATACGCCAACACATCGATGCTCCCAGCAAGTTTGGCGGGGCCCTTCATAGCGCCTGGTGAGTTTTCAGCGCCGAATTCACTCAAACCTTGCGACAAACAACCAGAGGCCATTCCATTACCTCCCTCGCCGATTGATGAGGTCGATTTGGTAGCTTCAACGGCCTCGCAAGCCTGCGAGTCCGAGAAAAATGAGACGGACGCGGATGGAGATGGCGGAGCACTGATATGGCCACTCGATGAGTTCCAGTCGGATAAAGAAGTACCGGACTCGATAGGGTTTGCTACTGGTCTGCCTGCGGTCGATACGTCCTTGGTCCACTCTCAAGTTCTTAGAACCGCCTATCCGAGAACAGAAATATCAACATTATCCGAGCTGACTGGCATGGACGTTCACGATACGGACATCCTGGGCGGTGCAAGCCTGACCCCAGTTGCCGAGACACCAGAGACGATGTTGATGGTGAATCCACTTGAATCACCAATACTAGAGCAAGTCCTGGAGAGCCTGTCACCGCGACCATCGAGTACTAGAAGCAGCCCACCTCCAGTCCTGCCAAACGAGTTGAAAGGTGTCGGGTCTGCACATGAAGATACAAATGAAGAGGTGATGAGGACTCGAGACTCTCTAGACGACGACTTTACACACAACGTTGATGCCATGACCTCGGGCACAAACCTCGCAAACGATTCTAAGTCGATAGCCTTGAGCGGGGCCCGTCAGGATCCCGTAACCACCCATACCATCGCGACCTAGACATTACGATTATCTAATGATCATGTTAGCCTTTTTTTTCCTCTGTCTTTTTTTTTCTTTCTTTTTTTCCTCTTCTTCGCACTTACATCCATGTACAGAACCTGTTTTGCTTTTTATTTCCAGTTCATTTCTCAAAAAAAAGGTGTTTTGTATTCACAGCATTCGAGATCCCCTGTACCTATTAACATTCACAATTATGGAGTTTTGATAAACGCCGGTGCGAGCCGTCATCCTTTCCTGCCTATTCATTCGCCTATGCTCCTTTTTTGTGATAGCATCACCGTTTTCCTGCATCATATTTGCTCGGGCTTAATAAATCTACTGATTACCTAATCCTGTAGACCTTTATCAATTACACAAAATGAGACTTTCGTATGGCAACCTTTCCCTTTTCCGTTTACGGATTTATTTCGTCTGAAATACTGAGCCTGCCCTACTACGTAGGTGGCGGCGATGATTTGCGTATGCTGGCTTCATTCAAGATGATTCCAATGAAAATCCTCGAGATCGAGGAGTTTATGAATAAATTTTAAATTTGATCTAGGTTCTTGGCACGAATCTGGGGAAACAATTGAAAACCTTGAAGTCAGAGAGAATTAATTACAGCTCAACTGAAATTAACAGCTTTGTCGAGATAGCATACGCTTTACGCGTTACCGAGAGATGCTTACGCGCTCATGACGAGTCCCAAAAAGTCGCCACAGAGCATTTCTTTCTCCTATTTCTAGAAGCTTTCCGCGTCTTGCGTGTACTTAAGTGAACCGCGCGAAGGACATGTGGGCTTCGCATGCACAAATTATACCCCTTTCAGCATAAGCCATCTTGCCCTGTAATGATTACGTTGCTAAGCTTGGCATGTTGTGGAGTTTTGAGGTAGTCGTCTGCTTCTTTCACATGCAGTTTCCTTGATATTCTCTTTGGCGTTGGAAGATAACACCCGAAAAAAGTTTAGAAATTGAACAAAGGACCAAATCGTTGAGAGAGCAGGGGTGCGCGAACGTTCCATCTTGGATTGTCGAAAGGAGTTGGAATTCCGAGTTAAGATGACGGGTAACCCTGGAATTTGTCGGGAATAACCCGCAATCATATGTCAAAGATCGGACGTTTGTTTCCTTGCTACTGGGGTTTTGGGTAGAAGTAGGATGGATGAGCCGAGGCACACGACCAAAAAAAAGAATATCTGATGTTTAATTCCTTGTCTGGGTCGCTCAACTGTTTTTTTTTTTTTTTTTTTTTTTTTTTTTTTTACGATCTCTTCGGCAATTAAATTTCCCCCATCCATCATCGACATTTGTATTTAGACTTCGGACACTTTGACGTAATAAGGGGTCGGGGACGCAATGTTGAGAGTGGTTAAGCGGGGTTGTCTCCAACTTTGGAGCTACTTCCGTACCAAAGAAAAAAATAAGATAGAACTGCCTACTATGACACAGCCAAGGAAAGATGCTGTAGCTGTTTTTTTTTTTTTTTTTTTTGGCAAACTGCGGGGTTTCGAAGGCAGGAACGACAACGCCAGGGGAGCCGGACGAGGCCGATCCCAAAAATCCTAATGAGAATCCAAAGGTCCAAACCACCAAGCATACTCGATAGGAAAAGCTGTTGTTTGCCAGCAAGTCGTCAGTAATCATCACCGCCGCCGGGTACTTTTTACTATGTATGTACAATACAGTTCACGTGATCGATAGTGGATCGAAATCTGGGCTATTCCAATTCGTTTTAGCCACAGCTGCAATGCAAATGTTATTAGCGGACTATAATTGCCGAGATGGAAGGGAGGCAGAAGCAAATGCCAACAAGGCGACTCCCCAGAAATTCAGAGCCCTACGGTTTCGGGCTAGGTGAGACAAAGTTGGAGGGAAAAAATACAAGAGAGAAAAGAGAAAGAAAAAAGGTACTGTACAATTTTACTATCAAAGAAGATGGCCCAGCCCCAGCCAGCCCTTGAGTGCCGGGCGGCGATTCGGCGGGGAATGCCAGGATTGCAAGGTTGTAGAATTAACAGGGATTACAGCGGCCCCTTTGCCCGAACGGACGGGGAGAGACAATACCTTGACCAATCAGGTGTTGTGCTTTCCCAACAATTGCGTCCCCAACAAAATGGGTGAGAAAAAAACCAAAGGACCATAAGATTTGTTTTTATGTATTCTTTTTTATAGCACATGGGCTTGGACGCATGTTTACGATGCGTGGGTCATTCGACTTTATGGCATTGACTGGCAGTGATGAGAAACCATGGGCTGATGCATCGGAGGGGCGTGGGAGACTGACTGCACAGGCAAAAAGAAGAAGGTCCAACAGCCTCCACGACATGGGCTGATATCATCTTTGGAGGGTTGGATGGAGCCTCATAGCTTGGAGCCTGATCGCCTCGTACAAGCCAGTCAACCTTCCCAACGCCTTTAGGAACGCTTTGCCGCAACAAATGAAGAAAACATCAGCCGATAGGGTGGCCATGTGGCTTTTGAGTTGGTTTTTTTTTAGGTTGCTGTTGTCCTCAGGTAGGTACCTAGGTACATGCAGTAGTTTGTAGCTTCTCACTGTCCTCAACCTCTAAACTAGTATACAGCAACGTTGTTTTACAACTACTAGGTACAAGTTTACATATTGTAAGTGCTTGATTATGGTAACAAGGTTGGTTGAATGACTGTGCATACTTACCTAGGTACCTTTGAACATTAAACCCAAGTACAGGTACATGGCGGCAGGCAGTATGTATACGTGATGCGTAGTGTATCAATGCCAACATCCAAGTCCCATGACCGTATTTTTTTCATAGGGCAACGAACGTTCAACTCAGCCTCCAGCAGTCACCCCCAGAGTTTAGGTGATTCGCGAGTCCACACATCCCATCCCACGAGAGACATACCCCGGGCTAGCCCGATCCTAGTTTTTTCTTCTCCTTTCCTTTCCTTCCTCGGCAGGGCGGCTTCTTCCTCTGTTCTGTTGTGTAAAGGGAAAGCAAGACCCACACGGCCTACCCACCCGCCACCTTCTGTTGTTGAATACCCTTGTTGTTTGTTGTTCGCCCCCTTCAACAAACCCCAAAGCATTGATATAAACGGATACCACCCAACCAATTCTTTGACCTGGCCTTGACCTCACCTTCTCTCATAAACCCATCCAACTTTTGCCATCAACCCTTCACTTTCACCTCGGCACCCCTAGCCGCCAGAGTTTGTACACTTGGTTGTACGTACAGCAGAACTCTCTCATTGATCCTTAACCCTCCCTCGAGTCAAGAGAGTGAGAGCGTCTCGACTTTGGACTTTGACAGTCTTGGCATCGCCAATCATGGCTTCGTCATCTTCCTCCGTGCCGGAGTTGGCTGCCGCCTTCCCTGATGGCACTACCGACTTCAAGCCCATGAGGAACACCAAGGGCTACGACGTCAGCAAGCCGCACATTTCCGAGACACCTATGACACTCAAGAACTGGCATAAGCACGTCAACTGGCTCAACACCACCTTCATCTTGTTTGTGCCCCTGGCTGGTCTCATATCCACTTACTGGGTCCCTCTGCAGTGGAAGACGGCTGTATGGGCTGTCGTCTACTACTTCAACACCGGCCTGGGAATTACTGCCGGTAAGTGGCTCTTGAACAAACGAGCTAGGCCGCCGCCCTGTATCCAATCATCTGTATCCATCCCTAGATGCTAACTAGAAAACTTGCAGGTTACCACCGACTTTGGGCTCACAGCTCGTACAAGGCCTCGCTTCCGCTCAAAATCTACCTTGCCGCCGTTGGCGCTGGTGCCGTCGAGGGCTCCATCAGATGGTGGTCCAACGGTCACCGCGCACACCACCGATACACCGATACCGAGAAGGACCCCTACTCAGTCCGCAAGGGTCTCCTGTACTCACACATGGGATGGATGCTTCTGAAGCAGAACCCCAAGAAGCAGGGCCGCACCGACATCACCGACCTGAACGAGGACCCCGTTGTCGTTTGGCAGCACCGCAACTTCCTCAAGTGTGTTATCTTCATGGCCCTCGTCTTCCCCACACTTGTGGCTGGCCTTGGCTGGGGTGACTACTGGGGAGGTTTCATCTACGGAGGTATTCTGCGTGTCTTCTTCGTCCAGCAGGCCACCTTCTGCGTCAACTCGCTTGCCCACTGGCTCGGTGACCAGCCTTTCGACGATCGCAACTCGCCGCGTGATCACGTCATCACAGCCCTGGTCACCCTTGGAGAGGGATACCACAACTTCCACCACGAGTTCCCTTCGGACTACCGCAACGCTATTGAGTGGTACCAGTATGACCCCACCAAGTGGTCAATCTGGATCTGGAAGCAGCTTGGTCTTGCCCACAACCTGAAGCAGTTCCGCCAAAACGAGATTGAGAAGGGACGCGTCCAGCAGCTGCAGAAGAAGCTCGACCAGAAGCGCGCCAAGCTTGATTGGGGTATTCCCTTGGAGCAGCTTCCCGTTGTTAGCTGGGATGACTTTGTTGAGCAGTCCAAGAACGGAAAGGCTTGGATTGCAGTTGCCGGTGTCATCCACGATGTTGGTGACTTCATCAAGGACCACCCTGGTGGCAGAGCTCTCATCAACTCGGCCATTGGCAAGGACGCAACCGCAATCTTCAACGGCGGTGTTTACAACCACTCCAACGCCGCTCACAACCTGCTCTCGACTATGCGTGTGGGTGTTTTGCGTGGCGGCTGCGAGGTTGAGATCTGGAAGCGCGCCCAGTCCGAAAACAAGGACGTCTCAACCGTCGTTGATTCTTCGGGTAACCGCATCGTCCGCGCGGGTGGGCAAGCGACCAAGGTCGTCCAGCCTGTTCCGGGTGCTCAGGCCGCGTGATACCTGACGTTTCAGTTTTATTCGGTTACGGTCAGGCTCGTCGATCACAGAGGGCTATGAAGGCCGCATAGTTGTCCAGACCCCTTGATGGGTCGGGGCGCCGTGCATTGCTCTGCGATGAGCCAGCCAACGACTGCTGCTTTCGCTGTCATTTGTTGGGCGTTGAGGTTAAGGGTTTTCTTTGTCTTGTTCTTGGGCGACTCTTTATAATATGTGGCATTTGTTATGATTGTTGTTAGAAGGTGATCAAAATTGTTGGTGAGCTACAGCAGGCCGGATCAGCTTGGATTGACTACCTGGCTTATTCTTGCCTGCTCTGTACATAGATGGTGTCATCACTCACATCAAAATCTAGTCACATATTGGTGACTATGTTCTCCATCTTACTGCCTGCATGCGTGAACAACCACTGCTTTGAGCATAACATCTGGAAATGCTTGTGATGTCGAGTTTCCTTTTGGCCCCTAGGCAGTCACTTCCTAGACACTAAAATCTTTTTTTGAAAATGCCGCGAGAACGGAGCCTAATGGGCCCGGGACAGCGTCTATTATAGACGGAGGTTACGTTTAATGTCGCGGAGTTTGTCCTTAGAATAAGCACGGCCAGGGCTCAGAGTTGTATGTGTGTGAGGGGGGGGGGGGGGGGGAAGCCGAAGTGATATAGTGATGTGCGCCTACGTACATACGGATGGGAGAAGAAGACTGCGCTAGGCATTCCGTATTAGAGAGACCAGTCAACCTGCCGGGACTTGGTTAGTCCAAAAGCTCTAGTGCAATGCAGAGATGGCCTACTGTTATGTCGGGATTATATCCGACAGCGCTAGTGCGACTCCTGCCTTCTGTTTCTGCGAGATATGGGTTGATGTATACATCTACACCCAACCCCACAAATATCTATACAACATTTGCCGTCGATGCAACTATACCAGAGACCAACGCGCTTTAAATATTCGCCCTAACCAACCAGGTACGTGCCGGTAAGTGAAGCCGGGTCTACCAGGTCCCAGAGACCTGTGAAGTACCCAGAAAGGATGGGCAGACCTTCTTGTGGTAGACGAGGTCCCGTTCGGTTTGACGGCGGACGGGGAGGTCGGGCTTGTGGGAATTGCTAATATTAACTAGCTCCGTGCAAGGAAACGGGATCATGGAGCCATTCGTTTCTTTGAGCTCGCCTCAAATACACGAATAGTATCAAAGTGATCAAAACTTGATGGTTTTTTCTCTTCAATTTGAATCTTTCATTAGAATGGACTAGGTGATTTGTTATAGTGTTGATATTGCCATCGATGTGAAAAAAAGGAAACAGACACCTCGGATTTGAAAAAGTCGGATTCCCAAAAAAAGCCATCAATGAAGAATGGCCCAGAATTATTATACCCTCCAGGGGTGATGCCGACCTATAAGATAATAAAACGAGCAATAGTCCCATATGTTCCCAGGAGATTAGCCGCCTGCTATGCACGCATTATCAATGCACCGGCTCTGTAATGTTGACCCGGCACCCCCCAAAACAGTATGATCTCCCAGAAAGAGGGCAAAAAAACTAAACAATGCGCAGACCAATGCTCTGCCTGCCAACCAACAGAAGGTAAACAAAAGGAATATAGTGGGGTTCTATGTAGCATGAAAGAAAAGAAAGAAACGAATGAGCATGACGGAAGTGACGACCTTTTAAGCAGAGATTGAGAGAGCCAGGAACAGCCCTTATATTGAGGGAGTTGGTATTTCCAAGCAAAACGCATTCAACAAATGAAACTACCCCCCAAGTCTTTGTTTAGATTCCACCAACTTCCCCCCACACTAATAATAACAGTCTTAGCTGCTCGAGGGACATATATGTATATACTTTCTGACAAAGGAAAATAAAAATCAAAGATTCGATAGTGTGTTGATTGGCCCATCCCGCCATCCCTTCCCAGTAAAGGAACAGGGAATATAAGGGGTCTGAAGAATAAATGGGGAGGAGCCAGCCGTACAATCTATAAGGGTATTTTTTTTCTCTTAACGACAAAAATCCAAAGCAAGAAAACGCGCCAAATGAGTTGCAAGGTTCCACAAACAGCAGACGATAATAGAAAGAAGAGCTGGTCATAACAAACAAGGGCTAAGGGGGGAAAACATGGTGCCACCATCAGTATTCCCGGGCAGAACAACTCCATGCAACCCATCGCATTGAACTGAACGAGGCCCATATCCACTGCCCCCTTTTTCCAAAAGAATCAAATATCGAACTAGAAGGACTTAAAAAGTAAATGAAGCCGTGTAGCCTTGGTGAGCGACACAGATTCAACCAATGCTCAAATTTGCTGAGAACAGGTACTGAAGATCAGTTAAAAAGAAAAGGAATGATGAATAGAGAGTGTCGAGAAATGTTGCAAAATAATATGCCTATAGTATGATAAAAACTCCAAAACACCAAACCCGTGTGTATATGAAGGACGATGACCGACTGAACCGACGGAAACTAGTCGGTATAAATGCAACGCTCAAATGGGGCCGGGTACTTTTTGCTCTAAAATCGGTGACTCGCGGCCCAGATGCTAGCTGATGCAGACGCAGCCCATTCCGACTCCTCGTATGGGGGAGTGGGCCACTTGCCATAGTCTGTGGGTGTAGAAGTATTGCCCTTCTCCAGATTTAGGGGCTTCGGTGTCACGTTCTCACTTCCGTCGCCAAAGAGGACCGAGTTCCCGTTGGCGGACGGAGATGGTGTCGGGTACGGGTTAAGGTTGGCATTGTGTGCAGCGGCGGCAGAGTTGCGATTACTGGCGGGCGTCTTGGCCATGTTGTTGTAGTGGGAATTGCTATGCGGTGGGGCCTTGTCCTTGTTCTCAAGCTTTGTCATGGCGTTGTGCGTAGATGTGAGAACTTCGTCCAAGAGCTCGTCTTCCTCGTCTGGCGCGTCGTATTGATGCATCCCCCCGGGTTGGCCAGCCTGCGCTCTCCGCGTGCGGCTCGAAATTGGACCGCCAGGAACATTGTTTCCGTTACGAGCAGCATTCATGAGATTGTCCACAGACCTAGGCTGGTGGTGCGGAAGCGAGTGATGTCTTTTGAGAGTGCCATTGTTGTTTGCCGGCACGTTGTGGACCGGTACAGCCGGAGGCTCTGCCATGTAGTCGCCGTGTGAGTCCTTGCCTGCTGCCTGACCTTGTTGATCAATGACCATCGATGATCTGTTGCTGGCAAACGGTCCGCATCCGGCCTGAGCCTCGACATCGTCATACGTCGGTGATATCGGAGCTTGGTGGCGGCCCGAGAACCTGCGTGCCCTCTTGCGAAGGTGCGAGAAGAAGCTTTCCTTCTCCTGCTTACCACTGGGTGGCGAGGCAAGACCTCCGTTACCATTAAGAGCTCGCTCGGCCTGTTGCCGATGAATCTCAGCATAGTGATTTGTGCTTGATGCAACCGATAGTTGGCGTCCGATCTTCTTGGAGGCCTTCTCTGTACCCCGGTTGCTCGATGCGTTTGCGTAGGCATCGTTGTATGCCGGTGTCCTGTTGCTTGCTGCTTGTGCAGTCACGGCATCCGACATGGGAGATATCGGTCTGATGGTTGGCAGAATGGGCATAGGCGCAACATTCGAAGGACCATTGGTCCAGGTGGTACGCTTGCTAGTAGCAACAGGAGGCCTTGCCTTGGGTTGATTTATCTCACTGACGGTATGGATGGGAGCAGGCCTGGGAGCGACATCCTTGGCCACTGGAGCTGGGGCAGCACTCTCGTTGCTGTCGGTACGACCAATCAATGATTTTCTAAACCATGACTTGGACGACGTTGGCGTCGAGGTTGCAGAGTCCTTGCCCTTGTTAAGATCGGACTGCTTGCGGCCCAAGATCCTCGATGCTGACGACTTGGGTCGCAAGGGGTCAACGGCGTCGGCAAAGTATTCATGAGCCAGTGCCTGTGTTGATGTCGGCCTGTTTTTGGGGTCCCACATCAAACACCACGTGACAAACTGGCTCAAAGACGAGGGCCACTGGGGGGCCTGCAGGATCGTATCCATAGCATGTGGCGCCATCTTGGGGAATGAGAAGCCGAGCTTGCCTGCCAAGCGGGTGCCTTCCCTCCATTCACCGCCTCCAACGCGCCCACCGGTCTTGTTGTACCAGTTACCGGGGCTACCCATGATTTCGCAAACCCTCCACACCTGGTCGACCTCGTTGCCACCTGGAAAGAGGGGCTTGAGTGTAGCCACCTCTACAGCCATGGCACCGACGGCCCAGATGTCGACGGGGGCGGAATATTCGCCGGCTCTGAGGAGCACTTCGGGTGCGCGGTACCATCTCGTTGAGACGTAGGTCGTGTATGGGAGTTTCGAATGCGTTTCTCTTGCCAGTCCAAAGTCGGCAATCTTAACAGTGTATGCCTGTGCTGGAGGGTTGACAATTGACGAGTATCTCCTGAAAGATGTCGAAGATTCGTTGTGTCCAGAGGTTGATACCAAAATGTTTTCGGGCTTAATGTCTCTGTGAAAGAAGCTGTGTGCGTGTATGTGCTCGAGACCTTGCATAATCTGAAAAAGGATGCTCTTTACGCTGGCGTTGTCGAGTGCCTTGTGTTCCCTCGCCTTCATTAGTTGGTAGAGGTTTCCCTCCATGTACTCCATGGCAATGTGCAGCTTCTTGGTGAAGGGGTCCAAGAAGATGTCCAGAGCAGGCACGAGGTGAGCGTGTGCTGGTAGCGTCCTCAAGAAAACGACTTCACGGAGCTCCAGACATGGGGTAAAGGACTCAAAAGTCTTTTTCATCGTCTTGATGGCAACCTAAAAAAAGAGTGGTTCAAACGGTGTCAGAGGCTACAGTCCCGCAACTTTAATAAAAAAAAGTCCAGACCAAAAATCGTCGCAACCTCGGACAATAAACATACCACAGTGCCCCGGCGAGCAACCGCGGCTCCGGCAGTGCGAACTCTTGCTAGAGCCACACTTCCAAAGCTTCCATCGCCAATCTCCTTCAGTACTTCAAATCGATCTTCAAGGGCCAGCATGTTGGCTGGCGGGTGATTCGATCCCCGATGAGGGTAGTCGTGTGAGACGGTCATTTTGAATGACCAGAATTGGGTGACGATTTGATTGAAGTTGCTGACCCTATTGAGACGTGCAGCTCGCTGGGAAAGCTCGACAACCCAGTGAGAGTCGCGTCCAACACGACGGTAGCCCTGGTGAGGGTTTTGGAAGAGAGCTCTTTTCGAAAGAGCCGGACAGGATTTACGAGGTCATTCGACAAAAGGTCAGCGTCGGCAGCTAGCTGTTGTTGAACTGATGATTGGCTGCAACTGATGGTAATTGATGAGGCGTGTACTTGGGGGGCGTCGAGATGATCGGGGGCCCGCGGCTGGATCAAAAGAGACAGGTTTGAGTATGGGACGAACAGCCCAGGAATTAAAAGGATCGATTTGGAGCTGTTTGCTTGTGCTTTGCTCGACTTGAAGACGGGACGGAGGCGTGCGGCCGGAACTTCCAAAAAGGAAAGTGACGTTGTGGGAATAACGCAGCAGACAAAACAATAAAATAAAAATAAAAAAGATAAAAAGAGGGAGTGTGGATGAACGAGAGAAAACGTTGGTTTGAGTCGCTGGCAAAGGATAGTGGACGGTTGCCCCTGGGAAAAAAGGGCTCTCCTGACGATGGTCGGTCAGGATGGGTTGGTATGATTACGGAACTGAGAAAGGGTGCAGAGCAGGACAGGGGCCTTGGAAGGTCCGTCCGGAGAGTCGGGCAGCGGGTCTGCTCCAGTATTTTTTGGGGGTACTGATACGACCCTTTGGAAATGGATTGGTTATCCGCCCTTCAGCTGCTTGTGCTTGGTTCGTTTCCCGATCGACTCGTGGGTCGCGGATTGAGTGAGGGAATTGGGAGATGCGAAGTGAAAGGGGGGGGGATAGCAAAGGGAGGAACAGCAAACGAGTGATGTGTGCCTCCAAAGAGCCCAATCGATGATGCCTAGGAAGAGGGAGGAGGAGTCAAGAGAGAAAGAGCACAGATCAGATAGCTAGCTAGGTAGGTACCTAGCCAAGTTACGTAGTAGGTAGTGGGAAAGCAAGTTACGCTGTGCTTGTTGCGTTGGCTGCGAAAACTTGTGCCTGTGTCAGCTTGGGTGTGTGTGCTGCGTTTGGTAAGGATGCTGTGTGCTGCTGTGTCCAGGGTTGGGTGGTGGTGGGTGCCAGCCCGGCTCGTCTAAGATTGCTGCCCGTTGTGGATCGTAAAAACTGCCGTCGCTGCCAATGCACAAACAGATAGATGCATATACGTACATTAACAGCCAAGAGGTAAGGTAAGGTATTAGAGTAATGTAAGATTTTGTGAAGCTGCAGAAAAGAGTACCCAAAAGCCTCGTCAAAAACGAGGACTATTAAGAGACAAGACCAATAGCAGACAAAAAAATGCCATCAAAAATTCAGATAAAATTGGGCAAGTGTCAAAACTCCCCACGAGGATTTGATTGCATTAGGATGAACAGTGATGGCGAGAATAACTCAGGACCAAATGAAGAAAGAAAGCAAAAAAGGGGCCCTAAATTATCCCAATGAATCCAAGCAAGCCACAAGAAACAAGCACTGGGGGAGCAGAAAGCGTTTTGGAACCCCGAAACTTGAGCCACCGCGCTCCAATCCTGCGCAAACCACTGGTGAGAATTAATGGTGGGTGTTTGGGAAGCGGGTTCAACGGGGTGTGCCAGCATCAATTAATTTAGCATTAACAAGTTATCATTCGTATGAAAAAGCATGCTGGGTACCTAGGTAATTAGTCTACAGTAGGTTATGGTATACAGTAGACAGTGGTACAAGTAAAGATGGCAGCAAGGGGAAGCTGCATAAAGAAAGGACGGCTATGGAATCGGCAGCCAAGCTACCCCCCCATCCTCAAATAAGATGCACCAGGCGGATGAACAAGCAGCAACAGGAATGGTCGTTGTGCTGGGTGCTGGGATGGGCTAGCCATCGTCGAAAGGGGGGCGCCCCAATTTCGCTAAGGACGGGGCCCGGGGTGTCAGTTTTGCGCCAGAGTCCTGAAATGGCAAGGGCAAAACCAAGACACAAAGTCCCCTGACATACGTACAATCAATAGGGCGTTTTACGTCAAACTGGCAGTGGTAGGTAGGCCCCGGATTTCCTCACTCTTCACGGTACAGTATATATACCAATATACATATACACATGTGTATATATATCCAATAACAATATGCACATGAACGGTTCGGTTCCATTGAAGCGCATAACGAAACTTGGTTAGTCAAGAAGCCGGTGCGTGCATGCAGGAGGCAAAACAGCGAAAACTCAATTAGATAGATTCGAAGGGACGGGTGGAGGCGAATCCGTAATAGCAAAGAAATGGAAGAATCTACCGGTACATACAATGCAACTGTTTCGTTTCTGCGCTGCCAAAGGCCCTCACTCTCTCATCCTCCTACCCCAGCCATTATAGAGTTCCGCGCCACCCGTTGGCCATTACCACAAATCCCTTCCAGATCTTACATTGTGATGACTTTGATGGCGAGTAGGATCCATTTTAAACATGAAGCGATTCTTTGCCCAGGCTGGCGTAAATTAGAATCACAAGTGGAACACGATCGTTCTGGCTATTGTAATTAATACTGCCCCGTTCTCGCCAATGAGCCGATTAAACGAGGTCAACGGCCAGCCGAGATTCTGTTTGTGGGATACGCTGGCTGATTTTGCCAAACAGAAACAATCAAGGAAAAGGGTTGGGGCGAACAAGCAAATTGTCGGTCGAAAGTCGCAATCAGCCCAGTAAACTCCTCCAAGCATGTTGACAGAAACAAGACTGTCAGCCACACAGTCGCCTTAACTCGTAGCTGCGGTTCAAGATCAGCTAGTCTACTAGCTCGTCAATTACAGAACAAAACATAAAAAAGCACCAGCAGACCCTGAAGCGTACGCAAAAAAGAGAGAAAAAAGGTTGGACGCTTGCGTATGGTAATCACATTAACTATTAGATAGAAGGATGAACTGTAAGCATCTCAGTGATCGAGTTGCAAAAGCTGCAATGTCAGCAAACGAGCTACGAATTATTTTTCATAGAACGAAGGAACCGGAAACACTATCTATCGTTGCCACATTCAGGATGTTTAGAGACACAAAACATAAAGAGGAACAATACATGACTAACAGCAACAACCAAAAAAAAAAAAAAAAAAAAAAAAAAAAAAAAAAAGAGCCATAGTCTTGAATAGATACAGTAACCCTATTGACGAATCGTTCATGTTGGAATAAGCCAAGGGCGCCCCTGGCGGCGTGGTAAAAACAATGTGAATGTAATTGGTCGTTGGCCGTAACGTGTGTAACGGCTAATGCTTTTGCACATCCAAGCGTTTTTACCTCTCTTTTTCTCAGTTCACACTTTTTGTGTGGCCCCCATTGGAGCCGGTCCATGCGATGTTCCAATAAGCGTCCGGGCTAGACTCATGATGCAGACAAGCATGTTGGGACTTTTCTCTCTCCCTATAACTGACTGTTGTGTGCGTGTCGATGACCTCTCCAAAGAACTCTCATCCCTACTATCCAGGGAAGTCCTCGTTGGAAAGCAGGCAATGAAGCCCAGTGAGGAAAGAGGCGCATAAACAACTCATATAACCCTAGTACTAGCATACCATACCATCCAGTAATGTACAGTAATAGATGATACCTGCGGAAAAAAGTGATCTTCGCTGGAGAAGTAAGACGCACGGTCGATGATGATCTCTTGTGTGATGTGATATTTTACTAGTCATTTATCGTCTTCAGTGGAACGCTTGACGGATGAGAAAGACTCCCAACACTCTGGTTTCTTGCGTCTAACTTCGCAGTAGGTAAATCATGTGCCCATCTGGGGCCATGTCTCTTTTCTCAAGACCAGGGGGCATCCAGGCCTGGACTTTTCTCACGATTCGAGGCTAAGGCCAAATCAAAGATGGCTTTTGAATTGGTCACTGTGACCGATAATAATAACGGAAGGGCTTGTTTGGGCTTGCAAGCATCACCCGAGGGCAGGTGACATATTCCAATTTGGTTCCAACAAGGCAAAACCTCCACTTTCCACGGGTCTGACCGTCCGTCCGGTTGTGTGCCAATCTGCGCGGCCGCGAATCGTGACAGGCCCCGAAAATCAGACTAACAGAGCTATTGCCTGACCGCCTCGTCTTTTTGCTAGCGGTATACTTTGCAAAAAAAAAACAAAAAAAAAGAAGCTGCGTTGCATTCTCGTGCATGTACGCGGGTGGAAAACTCCCAAAGTGGAGAGCTACCCTCCCCACAATTCCCAACGAAGAGCTCGGACAATGGACCTGAGAGCAACAGTGAACACTGAAGAGAGAGAGAGCTCCAACGCCCCCCAGGCCGATCGTCGATTATCGCCAAACCACGTCAAAGCGTACCCCAAAACTGTACGCTAAGAACTCGATAGCAGAGACCGCTTGTCCTTGTCAAATTGAAAGAGTGGCTGACGGGGGACGGACGGACGTCGAGTCCCCTCGTCAATCTGTCAGCGCTTTGTCTTCCTTTTCTCTGCCCGTATCTCTCCATCCTCTTTCATTTTTATTTTTGTTCTTCAGCAAGCGGGTAAAGACATATATGCTGGACAATCCCGCCCCCAATACTTTGTGGATGACTCGCGAAATACGCCATTCCCCGGCTGTACACGTGTTCGACGCGTCTAATTGATAACACCTCGCGCTTTGGCTTTCGAGGCCGAACACTCTTTTGTTCTGCGCGTGCCCCGCCCCTCATTCAGTCACGTCTTTGAAAATGACAACCGTTCATCATTAATGCATTTTTGTGTGCACACGTATTAGTAGTAGTGGTACAGATTCATGCGAGCAAATCTTATGAGAATAGTAGAGACATTGATAGAGTCTATATAAAGAGTAGATAAAAATAAGGGCACTCTAAACAGACAGGCCGTCAAAAGGTTAGACGCCTTCTCTATGCAGATCTTTGACGCTTTTCTTCTTTAGGTTCTCCGTGTGTGACTCTCAATCCCCCTCCAGATCCTCCCGCCCGGCTTCTTTTGGAGCGTGGCCCGCTCGTAACCACGACACGTCTCGGGGCATTGGTCCATCAATAGGTCAACCACCGACTCTTCTGAGTCTTCTCTTCACTCTCATATCCATAACCATCCCCGTCTTCGGCCGGTGATCCTTTTCCACTTCCATAATCCGGCTCCAGCTTCCGGCGGGATTGCAAAGCAGCATTGATTTGATGGGGGCAACCAGCAAATAAAAACCAAAGCTGCGCCTTGATAAACAAACCAAAAATGAGTTGTAAAGCACCACCACAAACCACCCAAGAGAACAAAATGTCACAAGCGGAGACGCGCGTCACGACAGGGCAGCCACCTTCATGCCGTTGAACCCGGACGGACAGGCAGGATTGACTGGAAAGTTGTGGGTTCTGCCTTGGTTGCTTGGGTTGTTTGTGTTGCGCCCACTTACTTCGAGAAAAGAAATGTGGTTCTGCCCAGAAAAAAGAAAAAAAATACATGACCACCAATCTCCTTTTCTTTCGCTGATCCTTCCTTTTGGCAGAGAGATTGCTACCTCCACAGGAAGAGAACCACCCCCTAGCTCCTTTCACGTTTCGGCCCCTCATGAAATGTTTATGCCATCCATGGTCCTGCATCATAACATCCCGTCCCTGAGACACAGTTGTGAAACGCCACATCTGAGTGGGAGAAAAAGGGCCAGTCGGGAGCTCGCTTGTTGTTTTACCTAGGTAGGCCTCTCTGTACGCTCCCTTCCTCGTCCTTTTCTTTCTTTGGCTTGACCTAGGTAAGCACTTGGCACCAACATTTCCGCATAAACAACGCCACGGTAACGCGAGTAGATTAAGCATATTCCAATTTCTGCCAAGCAAGGTTGATGCCTTTGTGAATTGACTGACCATTGCAGTGATCAACGTAAATATATGTCTACACAGCCCACAAATTAGTATGCGCCATTTGTGATGCCTCAGACAAGAGAAGCTATTTGGGCTTTCCGGCCCGTTCAAAATAGAAGCAAAGTGGAGAAAACATTCAATTCGGTGCTGATTGATGTCTCCAATACTGTTACATATCGCTAAGGGAAACAGCCTGAAAGTTCCCGTAATGCAATTTCCAACACCATACGCCATACAAAAAAAAAAGTGACAAAGAAGAACAGAATGAATGTGCCCAAAGAAGACGAAAAAGAAGAAGAAAGGAAAGCAAGGGAAAGCAATATCAGACATAGACAAAATCCAAAATATCGCCATCCAGATCCTGCTGCCCATATGGCTATAGTTCCGTCCGGATACTATGCCCACGTCTGCAAAACAAACAACGCCACAAAAAGGAAGGGTATCAAGTTTTCAAGTAATAATACATTTGCTTCGCGCGGAAGTGGTCGAAGTAGTCAAAGGAAGCTTTGTGAAAAACCACACAGGAAAGGATATCGGTGTAGACTGAGAGTTGATCAGTTGGGCAAAGACTGTCAACAGCTTAGGTAACAATAATGTTCAGATCGCTACTGCTGGTACTGCTGTAGGACGACCTTTGTGTATCTTGCCCGAGGAGAACTGTTTGGGTTCCAATCTCGGGTGACGGAGAGCCTAGGCTGGCCCGTAGTCGCAACTTTTCATCTAGCATACTGACCAGACGCTCTGAGTAAGTGTCCAGAAGTCCGCTGAGCAGGCTGTCGTGAATGGCGGTGGAGCTGCTGTCACGTATAGCACGGTCTCCCAAGGCCGCTGCGGTTAGTCGCAGCTCTGCATCCAGTTCAGCAAGTATCTCTGGGCGGATAGGCTGTTGCTGAGGGTCCGTATCAGCCGCCGCTAGCTTCTTGCGGTATGCCCGTAACGTGCGACATGTCTGTTCTGTCGCCATGCTGAGCGTTCCGAAGCCATATGGCGACGTTGATGTGGATGAAGACGACGCTAGAGCAGGCGATGATCGCAAGCTGCTCGTACTTTGTTTCTTTCGAGGCCCAGACAGCAACATGGACGAGGCCAAGGCTGCTGGAGGCGTTGTACTAAGAGCGGGTAGCGAGGGTCTCCTACATACCCCGCGGGTCCTTGGACTTACTGGCGGCGGAGTGGTGCCAGAGTCACCGCTTCCAGAGGAGACCCTTCTCGAAGAAGAATCTTCGACAATTGTGCTGCTCCCTGGAGACGTTTGAGACGCTGGCGTCGGGGTTCTTGAGCCAGTGGCCAACAATCCATATTTTGAGGTGCGACGAGACAGCGTCCTGGGTGGTGATCGCCGTCCTCCCGAGGACGAAGGCCGCTGGAATTCGGCCAACTCTGCCTTGGACAGAACTTTTCTGAGGGTAGGCTTACTTGACGTCAATACCGGCTCCTTTGCTGGCGATGGATCCCTACTCATCGATGAAGCTATCGGATCACTCAGGTCAAGCGCCCAAATCATGATTGTACCGTCAGAGGCTACGCTGACCACCGTCCTGGTTTGCCCCTCATCTTCTAGTAATGTCACACCGTTTATGGCCTGACTGTGACCCCAGTCGCGACCCAGGAACGAACCTCTCTGCGAGTCGTAGATCCTCACCGATTTGTCTGTATTGGACACACCTAGGAGGAATGATGGCTCGCTGGTTGATAGAGGCTGGCCATAGATTAACGAATCCAGGACAACCGACTCGGCTCCGCCTTCATCAATGCACTTGAAAGTGTTGAGAAGACGGCCGGTTGAGATATCATATTGACATACGGACCGGTCCAATAGTGAAACGAAGACAGACCTGTCATCCATGACCATCGAAGAAGGCGAACCCTTTAGCGTTATGACCCGGGATGGAATTGCCGCGATTGAGTCTGGATCGCCCTCTTTGGAAACTAGATCATGGATCTGTAGGGTCCTGTCCATGGAACAGGTGATGACCTTGTCCTCTGATGGTACGAGGACATGAACCACCTTTGCGGCGAACTCCAGTGTCTGGAAATGCTCAAAGGTACCTGTTGATGTTCTGCGAAAAAGTTGTGTGGTTCTGTCACGTCCACAAGACGCTATAATGGCCCTCCTGCTGTTGTCTTCGTACTCGTATATCGCCACTACCTGGCACATAGACGCGTGTGCTCTGGTATCCATCAGGCATTCTTTAGTGTTGAAGTCGATGACCTTCAACACACCGAGTCGGTCGGCAGTGACAAACAGCTGGCCGTGTTTACTTGCTGCAACAATACACAGCTCGTTTGGTGGCTCCAGCTCATCCAGAACTTCGGGTTGCTCGACAGATACCTCGAAAGAGGACCTGATGGAACCATCTGAGCCCCAGAGGACAACCTTGCCGCACCCGGACCATGTAAAGAAGGCGGAGTCAGATGGATTGGGACTGGAAAGAACGCCAACGCCCATAATAGCATCACTATAGCCAGGGATGGGAACAGCTACGGTGCCCGATGCCTCCTTCGCAGGCTGTTGGCCTGGGTTCCAGATGGCTATCGACCGCTTTGCGTCTGTAGTGACAAGGCGATGCCCGACGAAGCCCATTGCTAGTGTGCCTTCAGCTGACTTGCCTGTTCCGAGTACGCAATCACCGTCATCACAGAGTCTGACCACATCGATAGTTGTAAACTGGCCACTCTTGCCGCCGACATAGGCAGTCTGGTCACAGACTGAGATGCACTGCACAGGGAACTCGACGTTGGTGACCCGTAACAGCCTCATCTGCTTACCGGAGTCGTCAAGGATAGATATATCGCCCGTTTCTGAGCAGAGAATAGCTTTGTCGTCACTGATGACGGCCGCGCAGGTGAAGGTTGCTTCCAAAAGCGAGCCAAGCAGTACGTTACGACCCGGAAGGGGTTTTTGGTACTGCGGTACTGGGAATGACCCATCGCCTGGGAATTTTTGTTTGGAAGGAGATGTGGCCTGAGCTTGCTCCTCTACCTTCCATGCCTTAACATGGCGGACACCGAACGTTACGAGGCTGTTGCCAATCCATACCATGCCACGAACTGATGAGGTGCACCTATTCTGTTGGAATAGCCTGGCAGCACCTGTACGTTGGTCGATCCTCCAGATGTACAGGAACCCATCATTGGCGGAGCCTAGTGACGCCAAATACTTGGCATCCTTAGAGAAGGCCACGGCAGCTACGCCGAATGCATGTTCACTAATCGATACTAGTGGGATATCGGACGAATTGTCCTGAAGATTGAAAATCAGCACTCGGGGTGCGAAGCCTGTTTCGCCGACGGCTAAGAATCGTCCGTCCCGACTTAACGAGACGCACGTAGCCGCCTTGATGCGCTCTCGTTGTGACCAGGTCTTGGACGACGGGTTGTCTGACCAATCGCTTGGAGGGCCCCTATTCCTGCTGTCGTTGGCTTTCGGCGTGGAGTTCGGGGTCGACGGTGCGTGTGGTACCGGCGACACTCCGTATGTTGGGGTGGCGGTGGGCCGGGCACGGTAGAATCGCTGAGAGTACTGATCTTCCTGCACGTCGACAACCACGACAGCGCCACCTGCAACATAAGCGAAGCAGGAATTGACAGTGTCGAGACCTGTGGGAGAGGTGCAGGTGTTCCCCACGACCCTTTTCAGAGACAATCGGGCTGGTTGCTCGGCCGCTTTCTGGGGCCGGATCGGTGAGCGTGAGGGGCGGCCGAGGAACGGCGAGTTGGACGGCGTTAGCCTGAGGCGACTCGAGGGCGTGGAAGCCATGTTTGCTTGCGTCATCGGCACCCCGTCGACGGCGATGCGGGGTCCGGACGAGGCAAGTTGCTAAAAGATCCGACGCTCAAGTGACCGCTCTTTTTTCATTATGTGGCGGCAGTGCTCGAGGGTAGAAGCTCTAGGAAACCGGCAGTGCACGTAAGCGCAGAGTGATTTCCCCGGCACCGAAGCATGTATAGATGTGTTGACTCGCACGAGTCTTTCAAGCCAAAGGTGAGGCAAGGTAGCAGCTACCTGTCTGTCCGAATGAATGCATGCGGTTGGGTTGTCAGCGGCGTTGGGATTGTGACGTCGGTTTTGCCCGTTTTCAATGCTTAAGATTTAGCACACCAGCCTTTCAGCAGAAAATTGTTACTTACACAGCCCAGTGATCGATGATCTCAAGGATTCAGGGGTCTGTGAGGTCTCTCCGTATTCGATCTCCTTGCCTTCGGGCCTTCGGCAGGTCAATTCGCTCCAGTGACTTTGACAATTGAGACGAAAAAAAAAAAAAAAAAGAAAAAAAAAAAAAAAAAAAAACAGAACCGCTAACCGACGTTCGGAGTCGACATCGGAGAAGGGGAAATCGAGAGGCAGGAATAGAGCTGGTCCCGCCCGCACAGCTACAAATACCCACCTAGCATTTGTTTGCTAGGGCACTCCTGTCAAGTTTGTCGGATTGTTTCCCTTTAGCTAGCAGGGATATAGATCTTGGCGTTAGTTGCTAGGCCATAACACCAAGGAGCGCCAATCAGCATGTTCACTCGAGGCAGGGATGATGCCAATTCGGGTAAGCGACTGGATCGAGTCCCTGGAACGAGCGAGGATGAGAACTCAATCCGTCTGAAAGCGGATGCATCCAACGGCGAGTCTGTGTCCGGCTGACGTTTGCCGATCTTGATCTAGGCATCTGGCAGGTCTCTCGCGTACTTCTTGGGTGATGATTTAATTTTCCAAGATAGCAGTGGTTTAGTTGCTTCATTCATTCCTCGATACAGTTCCTACATTTCCAAGGCTGCTGCATTGTTTTTACCACGTCAAGACCAACACACCTAAACATCCATTGACATGAAAAGCATGACAACGAACAAGGAATTGCCTACGCCACACTGGTCGCACTACGTATTTGCCTACGTGACCAGACGTTAAATTTGGCTTGGGACACGGTTGTCAAAAAATGGACCTTGGACCCCCATTAAGTGCTCGGAAAAATTGCTTATCACACGCTTATTCCCAATGAGTGCTGGCCTGCAATCAACTAGGTAGGATTTCAGTGGCCTCACACATCGCCAGTGCCACCTGACTAGGACACTGTGGTATCAATTAGCTGTCTTAATAGATGAGAGAACTACCCATAGACTGGCAGCCACGGTTGATGGTACATAGATATGTTACATGGAATATACAGGGTCTCTTTGAAATATCTTTTGTTACAATGACAGACGTGAAGACCAGACGATCTCGTCTCCTCCCCTTCAATTCTCCCTTCTACCGCTTCCGCCGACACCTCCAAGTCTTCTCGGCCCGCCACTACGACGCCGGGCCTGGGATGGCTGATGGTCGGAGTTCTTGCCAGTATCGGATCTGTACGGACGAGGCCGGTTGTTGAACCTCCTGGGTGGTGGAAAGTCTTCCTCTTCCATGTCCCTCCGGCGAAACTCCATCTTTCTCTTGACAAACTCGCGCTTGGCATCCCAGTTGGGCTTGACGCCCTCCTCGCGCCACTTCTTGGGCGGCTTCGTACCCTGCTCAGCCTTCTGTTCCCAGATTTGCTTGCCCCGCTTGAACCAGCGCTGCTGCCGGTCTTCCTCCTCTTTTGCTGAAGGTGTCCAATTGGACTTGAGTATGCGTCGGATAGCCTCGGGCGAGATCTCGAAACGCTGCGCGAGCGCCGGCGTGGTGTAGACGTCCGGGAACTGTTGATGCAGTGCCCGGATTCCTTGAATGGCGTCTGGTGACAGCTTCTTTTGCGGCCGCCAGCCTTGATCGCCAAACTTCTTCTCAAGCGCGGCCTTTTGCACCATCCAAGATTCCTTCTTGGGTTTTGGTTCTTCCGCCGAGGCTCTTGTCTGCTTCTTGCGATCCGCCTCTTTTCCTTTGTGCTTGTCAATCTTCGAGTCCTTCTTATCCTTGGCATTCGCAGTCTCAAGTCTTCTCTTCTTTCTCTCCTGCGGGGTCTCCTCTGTCTGCGGTGGCGTGTCGCCCGGGCCGAACTGTAGCATTCTCCTGACCTTTCGGGGAAGTCGGGCTTCGGGTTCTGCTGGCGCAGATGTGACAGTCCGTGCCTTCTTAAACTCTTTCGCTACATGCTCGCTCTCGTAGGGCTGTGGGTCTGAGATATCTTCAGAGGCTAAAATCTCAGAGGCAAGCGCATCGATAGCTTCAGGCGTCAGTTCCATAACCGATGCAGACTCTAAGACTGCCGCACTACCAGTGGTATCCACATTCTTCTGGCGCTGTTCCGGCTCTGTCGTTTCCTCCGGTGTTGAGGATGTCTCGGCCGCCGCCGCCGCCGTAGGGTCATTGCGGCATGCTGTAGTGTAGTGCAGGTTGCGGTATGTAACCCGCGGTGTTCCGACTGCCCTTGGCTGCTGCCAAACGGATGATGCGACTGCACCTGAGCCCTTTTCGGCGATGTGAAGTTGAGTAAATCCTCTGACGAATATGCGTAAAGCAGCAGTTCGGCAGCTGCAAGCCATTTCACAAGAAAAAATAAGAGTAGCGAACAATAAACAAACATGCAGGAAAGGAGTGTGAGGATGTTAGAAAAATCAAATTTGATGAAGGACGTAAAATTCGCGCCCGCATGTACTGCGCGCGAGCCGTAAAGAGGTATGTAACATGGGAAAGGAAAAATTCCAGCAGCACGGACCGATCCGTAAAAAGGTCCCCACACCACTCTGACCCTAGATTCATCGCTCCCTACAGTATTGCACCAGCATGCACCTCGTCGAGCTGGTGCAACTACAAAAATATAGTCTTTTTTGGGGCGGATTTTTTTATCTCAACAAAGACCAGCCTAGATACGTAGACAGGTATACTAATTGGTTACTTCAGGCCAGTTACCCCTAGTAGAGGTGCCTTTGTCAACCAAATGATTATATGCAGCACGGCAAATCACAAGTTTTGCTTGCTCATCCAGTCGTTCGCCCTGTCCTTCCACTCATCCCTCCACCTTGTCAGGGGCGGCCTACCCTCAACGACATCCCCAGCAGCCCAGAGCATCCTCTTCTTGTCGGTAGCCTCGTCGACGTCGTTATCCGGGCAAATGACGTAGAAGCTGCCCTGGTCCATCTTGCCCACCAAAAAGTCCACCACCTGCTCCGGGTGCCACGCCCCGGGAGCCTTTTCCGCGCCGGCTTTTGAAGTCATGGACGTGTGCGTCCAGCCCGGAACCAGCAGGTGCACCGACACGCCGGCCTCGCCGCGCAGGTCAAAGTCGAGCCCCTCGGCCAGGCTCTTGACCGCCGCCTTGCTTGCGTTGTACGCCGGGTTGCCCGGCGGGTTCGTGATGCCCTGCTTCGACCCCGTGATCACCACCGCGGCCTTGCCACCGTCGCTGCCGCTCTTCTTGACCGCCGGCAGCAGCGCCACGAGCCCATTGACCACGCCGAAGAAGTTGACGTCCATCGTCTTGCGGAAGGCCTCGGGCTCGGCCCAGCTGGAGGGTGTGCCCATCCCCGCATTCAGTGCGAGCAGGTTGATCTTGCCTATACCTCAGGAGATGACGTAAAAAGATAGGGATCGAAGAGACTCAGCGGATATAGAACTTGATGAAATCACCATATGCGTGTGATATAGTATTTGAACCACAATGCCATGGGAAAGGATGACTAACCGCCTAGTTTTGATTCCACCGTCTGCTTGATAGTGTCCCAGTCCTCTGGTTTGGATACGTCCGCCTTGACCGTGGAGACCTGGTCACTTGCGATGCTCTCTGATAGCGCAGCAAGGTATTCATCGCTCCAGTCCACTGCGAGCACTTTCATACCAGCCTCGGCACACTTCTTGGTCAGTGCAAGGCCGATACCAGAGGCACCGCCGGTGATCACGGCACTGTTGGCCGCCCTGAAAATTTGTGACGCTGACATCGTTTCTGTTGTTCGTTTCCTTTTTTTCTCTCTCTCTCTCTCTAACAGTCCTAAACAAAGAAGTTCCCGAAGATGTGTTATTATATAGTGAGCAGGTTGTAAGTTGGTCAAAGTGTGAGATCAAGACAAAAATTCTCAAAAATCCTTTCCTTTCTCTGACGTAGGAGCCGTTCCTATTTCGGAACCGGCCTAGATAGTGAACTGCTGCACGTATTACTTCCAACCCAGTGCCAGACTGACGGACACTAATTACTTACCTATGTCCGACTTGCCCCGCTTCTTGACCCAAGGCTGCCGACACGCCTCTGCCTACAGCGGATTTAACGGACAAAGTTTGTTCGCAAGCATGGATAGAACTGCTTGGTCTAGGACGGCTCATACTTGACCTCACCATATGAATAATGATCTTAAATTTGATACTCATTAACCTCGAAGCCTGTATTTATGTGATTTTAGAGAAGATAATAGCCACTGTCTCAAGAATAAACTGACCCCAAAACCCGCCCACATATCCTATAGATAACCCGAATAACCGAGCACACGTACGCCTCGCACAAACATGTCAAGCTTTTCAGCGCGGGAATGTAGGCTGCTTGGCCAGCATGACCTGGACGCTTTCCCTTGCACCCTCCGTATTCCAAATGCCATCCGCGCCGCCGCGCCGCCACTCGTCGCCCGAAATGTCACCTCCGCGCACCGACTCGCCCCATATGATATCGAGATCCCGTTGCTGCGATGACAGCCAGCTTCTGATGAAATTGGTCGGGTCCTCACTCATCTGGGTGAAGAAGTGGTGTCGTAACTTGGACTCACCCACCGCGCCTACCAGCACCGCCAGCTGCTCGTCGAGCCGCGCAACCTCCTTGAGCATTGAAGCATATTCACTGGTCTGGGGGTTGTTCTGCTGTGTGCTGACTGGAATGAATGGGAACATGCGCGCGCGCAAAGGATCGTCCACCATAACTTGCACGTCGTAGATGGTTGGCGTGGGATTCTTGTGGAACTCCTCGTCCATCCGGATCGTGTAAGGCAGCTGGATGGGTGGCAGAGGCGCAAGGTGAAATTCGATGTGTTTGGCCAGGTTGACGATAAAATCGTGTTCTATGTCCTTGGGGGCGCTTCCGTCTTGCGTTTTGCTGGTGGGGTTGCCGTCCGGCGTCTTTCCAATGACCTGAAGATGCGGTGCACATGAGGTTAGCTATATGAAACATCGTCGGTCATCCACAACCTCGAACAACCCGTGAGGTCCTAGCACGCACCTTGCGCAACAAGTCATCACAGCGGAACCTGCGTTTCTCCTCGTCCTCCAACAAACCCATTAACCGAATGTAGTCCCAGAGTCGTATCAAGATCTCCTGTGGCGTACCCTCCTTCATGTCTACAATCTCCGCCAACGCTGGGCTAATCGCATATCTTTTGGGCTCTTCGGACCTCGTCAAGATGATTTTCACGTTGAGGTTGTCGTCACCACTTCGCTTGAATGTTATCTCATCAAAATCGGCTGCTGGTGGCAGTGGTGCCTTTGTCATTTGCGACTTTTGCTGTGGTAGTGCGGGCTTGCTCCATTCTATAATTTGTTCGGGTTGAGCGGCCGGATCGGCACCATGGCCTCGGTCGACAACCACGGAGAGGGAATCGAAGAAATGCGAAAACCTCGGGCGCGGGCCCTGTCCCGCCAAAGAAGAATTCTTTTCTTTGGCGGGAGAATCCGTGTCCATTCGGTCTGCTCCTTGCGCTTCCTCCTCATCCTTTTTTGCAGGCTCGGACCCGGATGCTGTGAGGTCGTCGTCATCGAGAAGGCGACCTTGAATCTTGAGACGATATGTGGAGTCGGAGCTCGCCGAGAAATCAAAGTTGTCTGCCGTTATGGCTGCCTGCCACGGTTGGTCGTCGACTGTGTTGCTGATCCAAATTCGCATCGTCTTGGAGCGCTTATGGCAGAAGGTAGGCTGATGTCAGTTCAGTGGCATAAAAGGACGAGACATCTCGAACCCCCCAGGCACGTACGTGACTACGCACACGCTTGCTCCTCTTACCTTTGGGTTTCTGCTCATCGAATCAACAATGTCTAGCCGCTTGCGCGACATTGTCGCGTCAAGTCGGCGCTCGTAGTCGCGCAAGTCCCTGTACCGTTGTACGCCGTCGCCAATGATTATGTCCTCGACCCCATCAGGCATAGTCTTATCGGTCGGCTTGCGCGCTTTGCGCTTTGCGGCCTCACTCGACTGGGCTTGGCGGCTCGGATCCATGGGCTGCATCTGCTGCGGGTTCATGGCCATCTGCGGATGCGCGCCGGCGGGCATCATTGGCATTTGGCCTGCGGCTATCGCCACGTTGCGTGAAGGCGCCATGGTCAGTATGGACAAAAAAGTCAAACCAGACGGTTTTGCTCCGCGGTCGAGAAATTCTAGTTCTTGACTGTTGCAAAGTGAAGGGGACAAGCAACGGGACTGGCACGTTTAGGTGTCTGCTTTGACTTTGGGTCTAGGCGCTCAAGAAGGTAGGATAGTCTGCCGCTTAGCATCCGAATGCGCCGAGAAGCCCGTTATTCTTCGGTAGCTGGGTAGCTAAGGCACAAGTCCAAGTCCCCATACAGCCAAGCCCGCGATTTAACTCGACCTGACTTGTCGACGCGAGGCGAATGCTGCAGTATCCGCAATAGTGAACACGGTCCCAGTTTTCATTAACAGCCGTGGCCCCAGGCAGGCGGGATTTGGCAACTTTGCAGTTTAGGAAGCAAAGTGGATATCAACAAGCAAGCAATGGATCGATTCATGGATAAGTTAAAAAAAAAGTCTACCAGACGACGACATACCGATTGCATGCCCAATGCTTGGGCCACGGCGCTGCCCGCCCATGTGTGGCTGCCTCGGTGGCACCTGCTGTGCATACGGGCGAAATTGTGGCTGCATCCTTACTGGGATTCGATGACGACCGATAGCATCAGGGGCTAGAGTCTAGAGTATGATATTGGAAAGATGTATAGATGCAAAAGAACTATCTGGTCTGTCGCGATAGCAATCGCTTTGCTGATCTTGCTGCGGGCCTCAACTCTAAGTTTGCGCCCGCGTCTTGCTTGATCGCGTTGGTCGCGTTTTGACAAAAAGGTCCTGTCACCTCAGGAGAGAGGAAGACGGACAGGAGTGGCCCACTTAAAAATCAGCTTTGGCCAACCAGACGATTGAAGCTCGGACCACCAGGCGGGCATTTTACGAATAAGGTACCAACCGTATAGGGACCCACCTGGCACTGTCAATTACCAAGAGGTACCTAGGGCAGGCGGGGCAGGGGAGGAGGCAGGTGAGTGAGGTAAACCGACCTCAGATAATGCGCCTTACACTATGATATGGAAACTACCTAAGGAACAATATTTGGATGCAAGGTGTATAGTTGAACTTGTACCGCAGCAAATATATGCATAATGAACACCCACCCCACCATGGCTCAAGCCAGTAAAGAAACACTGACTGTCCGAGTGGTGTGGGCGGTCGACAAAGAATGTACTCAGCATCCAATTAGGACAAATAAAACAGAGTGCAGCATAGTGACTGACGCCCTCGCTATGAAATGCCAAATTACAAAATGTTGTAGAAAATAAAGGTCAAAACAAAGAAATCAAACCCCATGGTCACCACGCTGCATTTCCAGTGAGAGCTGGGTCCTGCGGTCAACGTCAGGCGGGGAGGGGTGAATCGAACGGCAGAAGGGTTCCTACGGTATTCTCCTCTTCAGCCACGACGCCCAAATCTCGATCTGCCTGTTAGACTTTTTAACTTGTAAAAATTGTCCCATTACTGGGGTGTGCTGCGCAGCCCTCTAGAATGCTGCACCGAGCCCATTTTTAGATGCCCGCTTGCTGAACCGATTCCGCTTTCTCTCAGGCACCGGGTCCTGGTCCAAACTTGCCTGGCTCTTACTGAGTACCGCCGACCGACCGGACCTGTCGCTGACTGTGAAGCCGTCGCCATATTCCGGATAGGTTGCTCTCCCCCCCAGTGTACTGGCAGGACTCGACAAAGACGATGACATGTCACCAAACCCCCCATTGTCTCGCTCATGATTTCCAAGTGTATCTTGTGATAGAGCATAATCTCTGGCCCTCTCGAGAGACTCAATCCAGTCATCAACTGAGATCTTTCCCATATCTGTCGACTGTGATCCTTTTGGCTCTTCAAATACGTAGTGCACACCCCCCTTTGGTTGAGCAGGTTAGTCAATAACTGCTTCATCATGATGTAGTACAGATTATGGGAACGTTGCTGCGGCGAACCAGTGTACTTACTGTGTCAACGGTCCATACCGGCTGCCCCTTGACATCCACCTGTGATTTCCACATGCAGTCCGGGGCAAGTAGTGAGATCTCCGTCTTCGTTTTCTTCTCATCGCCGCCCGCGGGTGCCAGTACGATACGCCCGCTGGTTGTCACCATTACCAGGCGCTGTCTCTTCTTGGTGGTGCTTCCACCAAAAAACCTCGAAAGCTTTTTGTGTCCCTCTTCTCCCTTGCCATGGGGACTATTGGATATCGGCGAAGTGATCACCATTAGGTCACCAAGCTTCAGAATGCGCTCGTTGCTCCGCGTCAACACAGGTGACCAATCAAGGTCCAGTTGTGTTGGTGGCGGCAGCTCTGTTATGATCCTCCGTGCTTGAGGTTGCTGCGGTTGCTGTGACGCTTTTTGAGCTCCGTTGTTATGGTGATGGTTTTGCGGGTGTGCACCACGGGGGTTCATTGATTGTTGTGAGGCGGAGGAAACGCCGTTTAGACGAATGATATCAGGCTCCTGAGCAGGAGGAGCATATGGCCTCAGCCTTGGGGCTTTAGTCCTCCACAGATCCTTACCAATATATTGTCCGTCGAAAAACTCGTGGTTCCGGATGTGCTCTACCGTCAGCCTCCTGTTTGGGTCAAGCACTAGGCATCTTTCTACAAGATCTCGGGCAGTACTTGGAAAGCCATGGGGGAACTCGTACTCGAGTCCTACGATCTTCTGGAACGTGAGGTATTCGCTACCTCCTTTGAACGGCGGCCTCCCAGCTAGGAGCTGGTATATTATACAGCCAAAGGCCCATATGTCGCTAGCCTTGCTGGCGCTCTTGTCCGTCAGTAGCTCGGGACTGACATACTCGGCTGTACCCACGAAAGATGCCGCCCGTCCGTCGTCCGAGCCTCTCGCGCTTGCTGGACCTCTCTCCAGCATCTGTTGGGCCGTTGCTGCACGAGGGTCCGGTAGAAGCTTGGCAGTCCCGAAATCTGTTATCTTGACGTGCATGCGATCGTCCAGCAGTACATTTTCCGGTTTCAGATCGCGGTGTATGACGCCTCTCGAGTGCATGTAGTCGATTGCGTCAAGTATTTGGGCCCCATAGAATCTTGTGCACTCGATGTCGAACGTACCCGTCTTCTTCAAGACCCCAAGCAGCTCTCCGCCAGAGCAAAGGTCCAGTACGTAATATAGTGATGTCTCGTCCTGGAAGGTGTAATAGAGTCTCACGATGCCAGGGTGTTCTGTCAGTCTGTTGAGAGTATTCTTCTCGATGTTGACATATTTTATCTTCTTCTCCTTGATGATATGTTTCTTCTCCAGAACCTTGATGGCATACTCTTTGAGGTTCTGCTTGTCAGTAGCTAGGTAAACGGTGCTGTAGGAGCCCTCGCCGAGGACCCTGCCAAAGGAAAAGTCGCGGACACCCTTCCGCACAGACTTCATCACCGTCCTTCCATTGGCATCCACTTCTCTCTTGACACTGACAGCAGCTCCTCGCTCCTGCCACTCGACGCTGCTGGTCGGGAGTGGTAGTTCGGGGTTGCTCGAGGGTGCAGCCATCGGTATCCCTGGTATGGAGGCGTATCCCCCTCCCATGCCTTTGGAAGCTGTCCGACGAGGAGGAACGGGGGCGCCAGTAGAGGGTATCGATGAAGGCTGGCGTGGGCCGTTGTGATCTTTGACGCTTGGCTCGCGAGATATCCGATGGGGATCATACGGTCTCGAACCGGCGTTCGAAGCACTTCTCGAAGGAACACGGTATGCAGCCGAACTATCAGTGTTTGTCCTGTGCAAAATCTGTTCTGGATCGGTATACGCATAGGAATTGTAGATTGCGGAGCTCGGGCGAGGAGTTGCTGCGGGCGAGCGGGACTCGCTTGCGTATGGTTGGTGAAATGGCTGGTCCGCTGGATCGTTCAGCGACAAGTTTGGGTCTGTTTTGTTTACTGCTCCCTGCACAGACTGATTCGTCTGCTCGGCCCTGGCTGGCGAATAGGGGTCGGCTAGGATTTGTCGATCTTGTTGATTCGTGGAAGACTGGGCGAAGGAGGTATTCTCGACGAGGCTACCGCTCTTGGGGCTCGGAATGGCGTCGTCAGGATTGGCGATCCTCAGACCACCCAGGGCCTGAGAAAGGCTGAGGTCGCCGTTCATGACTGGGTCGACAGTCCAGGCGGCGGGACCGATCGGTAGGCCGCCTTGGCAGTTGTCTCGGGTCGATAATTAAAAGTCGATTGTGCGTGGGCTGGCCAAAAGATCGAAGACTGGGAGGCGGCCACGGCAACGTCCACTCACCGGCACTTCTGCACAGTTGCCGGTCGGAAAGTTAGAGAATGATGGTTGTTGAATGGAGGAATGACACGATGTAGACATGGACGTAGAATCGAGATTGAGGCGGTCCGCAACAAGTCGGATGCGTTGCGGTGGATCGACTTTGACCTTATTAACATAGATGTTTTGTCAAGACAGGTAGGTAGGTACGTGTATATACGCAGGCAGGTAAGATTCTCTCTGGTTTGTGGTGGTGGTCGTCGTTGGCCGTCAATGCACTCCTACCAACGAACAACTCTCGACTCACGGCCCCGGGTGGGGGTGTTCCTCCGCACTATCCCAACCCGCCCTTGGAGTATTATCTAGGTCCTCTGGGGGCATTCGGGACCCTGTCCTAGGGCTCCAGATTATTCGTTGAAGAAGCCAAGCGGGCAGGCAGGCAGGCCGGAGAGCGAGGACGGTGATAATTGTCCCCATACGCCAGCAAACAGACAAATGGGGAAACTCTAGATCAGGATGCGATGCAGTGTAGTAGTGGCGGCAGTAGGCTGTTGAGCCGAGCAGAGACGCAATGGCCAGGGACCTAAGGTACCTAGGGCGAATTGTATCCGTACCTTCGTGGTGGTAGTGGTGCAGCAGTGCGTGCCCGGGATCGCATGCACAGTAAAGTACGCACTCCCGGTCCGCGTTACACCACACCCCAAAAAAATCAAGAAATGAGCGAACGGCTGACCAAGCTTCAATTCTTGTGTGTTTAGGAGTTCGACTAGTTCTAGCAGTAAGGAAAAAAATCTTCGTGAGAGGAAGAAACAGTGCGAGCACAGCCTTGGCTCTCCAGCTCCTCAGGCTGCAGATCAATGGAATGCGACGGTAGCGAAATAGGCAGGGTACAAAGTTTGGCCCAAAACGAATGCCACGACTGATGACGGTTCGACCATTCAAGCCCCATGGATTGACAGCCACTTGCGAACAACTTCTCCCGCCAACTGTCTCCAAGGGCAAGACAAAGTTGGGGCTTGGTCGAGTTTCGGATGGCTGCAGAAACTAGCGCTAATTTGATTGGTGCAAATGTACAACAACTTCCCCACTACCTCTGACCAAACGAACCTTGACCGCACTGTAATCATCTGAAGGTAGGTAGGCAGGTACTTTACATTAGCAAAGGATATAACAGTGATGAATATCATTTTGTGTATAGGTAGGTATGCATAGTAGGTGTGTACCTACCTAGGTAGTTAGGTAGGCACATTAACCTAAGATTTGTACCTTACTCTTTACCCTATTCGGGGATTAAGGAACGTTCGGCAAGTTTGAGTATCGCTTTACTTTTGACATGACTAGACTACCTTGAGTACCTACCTAGGTAGGTAGGTAGGTATTTGGGTTAGCCTTGGTTCCATATGTTGAGTTGTGCAAATCAGTTCCATTTGCGCATTTTCAATCAATATTCTCGCACCTCCACCAGTCTCGCTGTCTGTAACACTATCCACTGCTCCATTGCTCCAATATATGAGAACCAGATCATCAAGGGGCAAACGGTGGTTGGTCCATATCGTACACTTGTTTTGATTGAGAGATGAAGAAGAAATGCCCACGATACGGTTCCAGCAGTGGAAGCTGGCTTGGGTGGGTTCGGCACATATATAGGTTAGGTACCTTAGGTTGCTTGCCTTAGGTAAGGTATGTACCTAGGTAGAGGTAGGTTGGTAAGGATTGACAATGTTCATATATCCGGCTGGGACAGAAACCGAAAAATACAACAAGTTCCAACAAGCCCTTGCTCATGCGAACTGCACTACTACTTCAAGTACCTTGGCTACACGGGCAGATAAGCTACCTAGGCAGCCAGACGCCTACCGATAAACATTTTATCCAGGTCTTGTTTGTGAGGAAACCCCCCGTTTTGTTCACCTAACTACATGGGTACCTGCCCGGTATCGACCTGTATGAGGCACCTTGCCTGTTTGTGACGTGACCTACGGTACCTACCTTAGCTACCTTCCATTCTCCGGCCGTCCTGTCCTTGCCGAGATCGAAGGTGCTCTTTCCCAGAACAACACGTTAATTATCAGATAGTTCGCCTTCAATAACATAGAGGAAACTGTCGAGCTAAGCGGCTCGAAAGAATGACTGCATCAGTTTCGATGTAGTGTTCCCACAATAGACACAGCTCGGTCGGTCGATTGACGTGGAACGGAGTCTTTACCTAAGCACAGTTTCCATATCATTTGCAGCTCAACAGCCTCAAAATGCTTCGGCGTCCACCTACCGCCATCGTTATAGTTGCATCTGAAGTAAGGGCCTACGAGGAGCGCCGGCAGGCTCGGCGTCATGCTTTCCAATCAGGCAATAGCATCAAGTCCGTGTCCGAGGTTGAGAGCAACGATCCAGAACGAAACTCGTCATCTCCCGGTGCCGATGTAAAGACTGGTGGTTCGGATACGAACGACTTTAGCGATGCTCTCGCACCATCTCCTGACCCATCAGTCCTGGGAAATGGCGAGCAGGATGAGCTGGCTAAAGCTTTGAACAACCTTGCCCAAGGTCGTAGTATAATCTTCGAAAGCCCGTCATTGTCGGTTCGTCTCAAAGCCACGCAGCCAGATGGGACTGTATTTCCATCGGAGGACAACTCATTGATCCCTGACACTCCTATCCCAAGGATGGAGGATCTGGATGAACAGCCTACAGCAAATGAAGCTTCGGAGTCGCATCAAATTGAAATGGGACTTAGAACACAGCGACATTCTATACGCTCGTCAAGACACATGTCTTTGGACATGACTTTGTCAACGCCGCCTGCTTCGCATTCGACGATGCCTGGGTCGCCATCGTCGCTCCCTCGGGTTTCCTGGCTGAACACGAGGTCTGTGCAGAGACATGCTACTGTGAGTTCAGCCTTGAGTCCAAAGCTGGTTGAAAATGGTGCGTACCCAGATGTTGATTGTCAAATCGATAATACGGGAGTAGGAAGCATCGCCTGTTACTGTGTCGCCACGCAGCAATTATAGGGTGAGAGAGCCGCCAGAGACCCCACCGCGCAGCTCCTCCCTTCAGGCTGGAGGCCTAGAAAGTTTGCCCTCAAGCGGCGCTCCAGAACGCTCAGCGAGCCATCGCCCAAGACCACCAGTTGTCATTTTGAGATCCCTGGAATCTAGTATTCATGCGGCGTTGAATGCCCCGCAAGTTATGGGAGAATCCAGTGCGTTGTATACAGATGTAGCACAGCCGAGCTCGTCGTCATCACTGCAACTCGACGGCAACCACGACTTCCAGATCTACAATGACGAACTACCCGCAGACCAGCAACCGCAAACACCGCAGAATCTGCCTGAGGCTCGGCACAGTGGTCGCCTAGGGGCTGCGTTGACAGCCCCCGTCACTCGGATTGGTGTGGTACAAGATTCTGCGGCCGCGACAGCCAGGGCTGCAATAGCACTTGTTACTCCTACCACTGCTAGCAGACGAGAGCGACCAAGACGTGAGCAGAGCCCGCCGGGTCTTAACACCCCGGGATTTAGGGGTCTATACGGAGGATTGGAGAACACTGACGATGCGGTGCTGTATGAAGCTGGCTACAGAATGACCAATCACGGCAGTAGGCACTTGGAAGCCGAGGGTAACCAAGAGGAGAGACGCTAAGGGGGTCAGTAATTATTGCTTTATCGTTTGTGCCAACCACGCTACCTCGCCCGCAATCGTACATACTACGACCACCCACCCACAACGTAAAAATCGTGTAAAAGAAGGTTTTGTTGTGATACAGGGCTCGTCAATTCGCACCAGTAAGGTTTGTGTGGCAAGACAAAAACATTATGGAAGAGGCCTAAACACTACCGTCCAATAGCGCGCAGACTGGCCCACTCAAGCTCCTTGGTGGTATGCTGATAGGTTGCTGGAAGGCATCACACACATTGACATTCATTGACCTCAGCCGATCTGGAATGCCATCTCAATGTGCTGGTAGTTCGAGAAGGTTTGGAAGAATGGTCCAGATTGGGCAAATAGAGATTTGTTCAGAAGACAAGTTCATGTGTGGCACAATGACTTGTGTTGATGCGCATATTCCATAACTTTGCTAATAAAATGACATTTTAAACTCTAAAGATTAGAATAGATCAGCAAGGTTCTGGGAGCCTGAGGCATGAAAGCTGGCAGATGATTAAAAGCCTGAGGCAGCAAGCAGAACGGAGATGATGGAAAATGATTTTGAGGCTGACCAGGGCCTTCATTATCACTACTGTCAGGGATGACGGGATAAAATTATCCGATCATTGGCTAGGCTTACCCAAGACTGGCCAAGACTGGGTGCGTTTACTATTTACATGGCACCGCGCAGCCACGAAGTCTCGTTCGTAGCACTCGGACATGGGAGCAGCCGGGGTAGCCGATAGAATATTTTGCTTACGGTACGCTTGCTAGGTTTGTCAGGCAAACTAGTACCAACGGCAACCCCTGCCCTGCATTACCTCAAGTTTTTTTTTTTTTTTCGTAGCTGCTCTCACAGGTGACAGCTGACTACCATACCACAAAGCCCGTCACCCTGTCGGCAGCTGGCAAGGAACCGGGAGCTAATACAGCCGAAAGCTGCAGTACAATTGGTTGCTTCCACAGCGACCGGCCGATCAAAGTCTGAGGCCCCACTTAATCTGGCCCTGCAAGTTGCAACTGACAAAGCGCCTCACGCAAAGAATCTCCCGGCCCCGGATGCCTGCAGCAAGACCACTAGCCAATGATGAGCCCGGATCACGGCCTTAAAGTGTGGAAACAGTGTGACACTGTTACAGTATCAAGGGCTCGTTCCCTTCCCCAACTTGCAGGAGCTCCGACGCCTCAAGCTTGGCTGGTAGCATTGTAAGCCTCTTGTTAGTGTCAGACGCAGCAGTGGCTGGCATTTCGCTGTGGAGCCAGATAGCATCATAACAGCTCCACCAGCGAGGTACCAGCAAGGGAGCTCTTTCCAGTTTCCATCTCCATGTACTGTACTGTAGTGTAGGTAATGTAGGTAGGTTGTTGCTACTTCCTCTCACGAATCGCACCTCGTGCTATTTGCCCTTTTTGCGCCGCCCGTTACATCTCTCTCACTTCCTTCTTCCGCGTCCTGCCACCATAAGTTCCGCTGCTTCCCCCTCGCACACTTGTCTCGAGATCCCTTCACCTTTTTCCCTTTTACCTCACTCTTCCACCCAGACTGCATTGACCAATTTGGGTTCTCATTATATACTCTTTGTTAAGAGTTCCAGCACGCCTACTATTTATCCCTCTACCACCGGGACTTACTTTGGTACAACACCCGCGCCGGCCTCGTCGTCCTACCGCCGTCACCGCGTCGTCCACGTCCTCGCCCAGACCCCGGGCCTTTAAGTGCACTGCTGTCACTTATCCCCACGTTCTGCAATTTGTCTCCCTCTATCTCATATTTTTTGCCCTGAGACATCAAAGTCTACCTGCCTTAATCATCTTAGTTTATCCTCCTACATTTCCATCTGCCCCCAGACCATCTACTGGCCTTCAATCGCTCTGCTCCACATTGTCCATTTACAACGCGCTTATCTTTACGTGACCCGCGTCGATCTAACTTGACCATAGCACATACCTGCACCAGATCACCCATCACAGCACCCATCGTTCGATTCTAACTGCCATCTTATTTTGATCTCAACAGATTTAGCCCACAATGGCGTCGTTTGGTCGTACATCCTCGCCAGTCCTCACCATGCCGCTCCAATCACCCTTTCAATCTCCTTTCGGTAGACCACCCTTCACACATCAGTCATCTTCGCTCAGCCAGCCGGCTCCATGGGCCAGTGCACTTGCGCAGAACGCGGCTCAGGCTCCTAGGGGTCGCAAACGCTCTCGTGATGAGGCGGCAGTCAACCTCGACTCGCCGGAAAAGGTGCCTCCGCCCGTCGTTACTCCCCAGGAAGATGAAGACGAGTGGGAGTACGGCCCTGGCATGATACTTATCAAGAAGAATTCGCGCTATGTCAACGATGCCTCAACGCAGTCCGGCACATGGATTGAGGAGCAGAAAGCCAGAGATGAGGCACGCAAACTCGAAGAGGCCCTCGCATTGCAACAACAAGCTCAAGAACGTCCCTCGCTGCGAAGTCACAAATCGTCGCGTCTAGACATGTCTTCAGTCACGCTCTCTGCTCGTGCGGACTCGTCTCCAGTCCGGTCAAGCCCTGGTCGCGATGTCTCGGATCCGTCTTCGGCCACCGACTCTCCTGCACAGCCTGTTGTGGATGACTTCACTATGCATCTTGGGATCGGCTGGGGCCGCATCAGCGACGCACTTGAATCTGCTGCGCGAGGTTGGGCTAAATACATCGAGAACCACTATCAACTCAGCAACGTCGTCATCAGACTCGAGAGCCGCGGCCTTGAATCCTACCTGGTCCAAGCCAACGAGGGCTACTTCCTGTTTGCTGAAAACCTTAAACAAGGTCGCCTAGTCAGCCAAGACGCGACGCGTGCTTTTCAAAACCTGAAGGCTTCGCCCCCGATCTTCGACAGTGTGGAAGTAATGACAGCAGCCGAATCGCCTCGGCCCACACAAATAGAGTCGGCGGCGACGGCGATCGGTTCTCGCACGGATGTGCAAATGGATTTAAGCTGAATGGCTTCAGTGACTTTGACTGGTGTTGTGCGGGTGGGGTTGCTGCATGGGAGTTTGGGATGGCGTTTGGGATGGCTTTTTTTAAACCGGCAAGGTAAATCAAAGCACTCGGAACTTGGCTTGCTTGCTCTTCGTTCAATCTTGGGGACACAGCATCCGCAAATCTTTTTAACTGTATTACTACATACGATTAGCTTTCGAAATCAGCGCTTGCAACCGTACGGCGGCGTAATAAAAAGTTATGAAATGCATGTTTTCTTTCAATTACTTTCATGCCGATATTGTGATGTAAACGAAGAGGAAAAAAAAAAGTTTGTAACTGTTGATAGGGAAACTCGTTGAGCAGGAGACTCGACCCTCGGAACAGCATGGCCTATCGCATTGACTTCCAAAGTGCCCCCAGGTGCTTCCAAGTGAGCAAGAAATTTTTCATGTATGCCTGAGGCTGTAAGAATTCTGACTCGGTCGCCAGCGAATTTGACTGATGGTCCGAATAATGACTTGCAGCCAATGAAAAGCAAATGTAAGCTGGGCGGCGACAATTGGACACGATGCGGCTAGAATGATGAATGATCCTCGTTAACAAGGACAGCCCTTCAACATGTCGTCTAACATCAGGATGTGGGGATCGAAAAGAAAAAAAAATCAAAAGAAAGAAGTTTCCGGTCCCTGAAAGCCTGGCAAGCCTGGTGCGGGAGTAAGTCGCGTTGCTGCAGCAATTGAGTTATTACTTCAAGACGGGGCGTCTACCAGACGAAAGACCTCGGTGCATTACCGGTTGTCGGTGGTGTGTAACCCCCGTTGAATAACTTTCGTTTTTTCGTGGTATCTCTGATGAAGACCGTTTAGAATCCCGTTGGTCCAATATGAAGATAGGATAATTAGTACTGTAGACTAATCAGGTGGTTTACCGTAGTAGGTACATGAGGTGGTTTTAGGTAACATTGGAGCTTCTACTCCAAAATTGGTTGGTTTCTTGGGGCTGTCTTACATAGTAGACTCTTAGGTGAGTCCCCACCAATCAAAAGACCAAGGAAACGAAATCTCTCAACAGCAAAAACTTCAGGTGGCAACACCGTTCCTCTTCCCCACCTATCCTCGCCAAGAAGCTGATGCTTCGAGACTGGCCGGCTTACAGTGCGGTACTGTACTCCCTGATAGGCTTGTGATTGCTTTCCCCGTGTCGGAAGCAGAGCGGCGACCACCCACCACCACCGTCACTGTCCGGAGTACCAGGAACAGGTAGGGGAAAGAACCTGGCAGGACCCCTGGCAGGTCTCTCACTTGCACTGCACGCTTGTCCAACGGAGGCGAATGTAGTACAGCTGCATGCAACATGTTGCACCACGGTAGGTCCCAGTGGGTGCCATCCATCCACTCAGCAAACAGCAGCTCTTCAATTTTGCCTCAGTATCGGGTTTTGCTAGCCTGCCCAGAAGTGGTCCTGCTAGGTTTTTCTTTTCTTTTTTTTCCTCTTTTTTTTTCTACCTCTCTTCTCCCTTGCAGGGCAAACTCATCGTTCAGAGGCCTCCGTTCCCCTTGCTGCTTGCATACTAGCGTTGCAGTAACGAGACCATACAACAGCTTTACGTAGCTGTCTTTTGATTCGATAACCTGCAGAACACTAGACTTAATAATTTCCCTACGTGTGGGGAAGCAAGAAGAAAATGAATAGATAACTGGACGCATGCAGTTATGTACTTTTTTAATTTTTAATTTTTAATTTTTGTTTTTTGTTTTTTTAACACAACCCAAAGTTAACTCTGTTCTTTGTTTTTTTTTTTTTTTTTTTTTTTGTTTGCTCTACTTTTCTTCTTTTACTGCATTTGGCACATGTGGCCTATCGCCTCAACAGCGCTTGCAACATAGCAAACGTGAACAGCGGGGTTGGCCCGATATCAGGGATATCCCCCCTTGCCATCGCACGAGCAACGGGCGCAAAGGCAGTATTCAAGGAAACTCGGCCCCACTTCAGATGCGTCTTGAGCTGCCTGCACTGCCGGACGCGACGCTCTGCTGTGCGGTGCGACCAAGAGTCAAACCACAACAACCGAGCTACGTTGGGTGTAGCAAAGCAAAGCTGCCTTAGCTCAGCAGTTCTCAGCGCTTAACTGTACTTTGTTACCAGGTAGCAGAATCAAAGAGGCGTATAAGCGCAAAAAAAAAAAAAAGAAAAAAAGAGAAAGACGATACACCACACAAAGGCAGCCTAACACCACGGACAGATAGCGTTTGGCGCCAGTAAAGCTCCCTCGGGAGCTTGTCATTTTCTTGACATAACGACCCTCACCTTCCAGCGACACGCCGCGGTGACGGCTGGCTGTACCCATGGTATCACAGCCGGACCATCAATCGCTGGCAGTCCGGGGCCCATCGTCAGTGGTTGGGGTCGAGGGTTATCGAGGCGGCGACCGGCACGAATACTACAACCACCGAGACAGAGACAGACATGACAGACACGGTGGGGGCGGGGGCTCCAGCTCTCGCTCTTCGATGTCGCGATCGCGCCGATACAACAGATCCCACGCCGGTGGTGTCTCGACAGTGCCATTAAACGAATTTCCTATATTCAGTCATTCGGGCGACGTCGAGATAATCGTCGCGGTCGAGTCCGGTCACGAGAACCGCTACCTGCTGCACCGTCATACTTTGACCCGCTGCTCTGGCTTCTTTGAGGCTTCTACCAGCAGCGAATGGTCTCGCGCCCAAAACGTACCGGCCTTGTCGCCTTTGCCGACTTCTCCCGAGGGTGGTGCTCCGCTGCTCGCGCAAGGGACAGAGTTAGCAAGAGTAGAACGGGAGGGGAGGATCGGCGGCGGCTCTTCTTCAGGTTCGAGCGAGCAAAACGGGGCAGTTGCAGGACAGCAGCAGCAAGGGGGAGCAACCAGAAAAAGATGGCGCTACGAACTAGATCTTGGCGCAGGTCCCAACGACATACCCATGTTGGTGCAAAAGGAGGAAAGCAAGACACCCGTCACGGAGCGCTTGCCGCCTACCAACTCCCTGTTTGGTGGTGGCATGGGATCATCTAGTACATCGTCACGCAAGCACGCCTCGGCAGCACCACCGACATCGAACCACAGCTTCTTCCGCTCAGTCGCAAATTTGAGCTTGACCCATCACCGACCACAATGCTCATCATCTGCCATCGCTGCAGCTCCCAATTTGCCAGCGCCGTCCCAAGCAGAGCAAGACATACTGCGCGACTATGACAACCTATTCCGCATAATGTATAACTACCCACCACTTCTTGATGGCATCAACATTGCCGATGCCTACGTTCAATGTAAATCCCTACTTGCACTCGCCGACCAGTACGACGCTTTGCCAGTTGTGGGCCCGCGGGTCGACCACCATCTACTGCAGTTCCAGTCTAGGCTCTGGAGGCAGATCGCAAAATACCCCATCAGCTATCTTCGTTTGGGCTACCTGGCCCGCTCTCGCATCATATTCCAGGAGGCATTGATCCACGTTGTCGGACAGTGGCCTGCAGGCGAGCGCAGCTTGCGCGCTGCTCTGCCGCCTGTCGTCATCGACCTCATCGAGGACAAAGCCGACGAACTCGAGGAGACCGTCTCGCGTATTGAGTCGAGACTGTTCCGTCTGGGGCTCACTACCCGTGCCGGTGAGCGCGTCAACCCGTCCACCGCATATCTCGACTGGCTGGCCATTAGTTTGTTTCGGCAATGGCTAGCAGACAACATGTCACCGCCACCGCAGCCTCCCCCTCCTGACCGACGTACTGGGGGTTCATCATCTTCGTCCTCACGGGATGGACATTTGACCTCTCGTGGTCGGCCGTCTCGTGACGGGGGCGCCCATCGCGGCTACGACGACAATAACCACGTAACCACCGTAATGCTGCCCCCGGCGGCCCCGCCACCCCTCGCCACCCTTGGGCGTACGTACCGCACACTGGGGTCGACGACCAGCGTCGCTTTCCTGGGTCATGACGAATGCAAACGTTTCCTCAAGCTGAGCGGTGAGCTTTACAGTCGCGAGAACCTGCGGCGGTTCGAGAGGCGCGTTGACGAGCTCAAGGCCATGGCGAGGGAGGTCGTACGTCCCTTGATGGGTAGCGGACTCGAACTTGACGTTTCGGCCGGTGCAGGCGGTGGCAGCAAGGGGGGCGACCATTCTGCCGTCACATACCTCACCTGCATAAGACTTTCCGACCGCGATCTGCCATGGGATGTGGATGATTGACGGCCGAGATACGGTGGGCTATCGACATGATTTGCCTCATTATGAAAAAGAAAAAAAAAGTCTACCATCTTTGTTTTTTTTTTTTTTTTTTTTTTGCTTGCACCTTCCCTTGATGAATGATACGATAGATATGAACAATAATGTCGGACTATTCCCCATACTGCATTTTACCCTTTCTTTCCCTTTACTTTGTTCGTGGGGGTAGGTACATATAGGAGCGATTGAGCTTGGTTGGGGATCTGGCATCCTTGCAAGTCTCGTTTTGTTTTCTTTTATGCCCCCTTCTTCTTTTTCTATATTTCACTTTGGGAGGAAATGTGATTCACCTCTTTTTTTTTTTTTCTGACGGTCCTCAGACCAAGCTTGTGGTATCTCCTCTGTCATATACGGGAGGCGTTTGGGGGACTTTGTGATAATTTTCATACCTTGACATTTGTTTATAAATGTCACAACAGGACTGCAATCCACCACAATTGATTTCACAAATACAGACAGAATGCAAGAAGATCTTGATACGTAGAATAATACGTGGAGCCCCGTAGTTAGGTACTTTTTAAGTCTAAAGAATACCCATCCATTTTAGTTTACATTTTTGAGCCCAAATCTTAAGCTATGCTTCATGGATGCTCTCGGTTGACTACCACTCGATATGCTTCTCTGCTACGAAACTTAGATAAGTGGTCCCCATGCTTTTGGTTGTCATTATCATTGCTGTCATAATCGTCATATCTATGCGTATATAATATGAACATGTCCCCCAAACTACGGGAGAAAAGAAAACACGACGATCCGGGCTCGTCAAGGCGAGGATCCAGTCAAATCCACGAAAGCTATATCGCTCCGGCGAAACATTCGACTCCTCCCACCGCCGTCTCTTCCGCTCTGCTCCCTCATAAGGCGGTCAGCTTCCTCTTTTGAGACCTCGACCTCCCTTATGAACCCGATGGCACTCTTTCTCGGTATGTACAATTTAGTCGTGTTGGGGTTGGCGGCCGTGGTGATTTTGGGGATTGCCTCCAGAAATCCGTCTTCGAAATTTTGCGCGGATCCTGACATGCGCTCGGGGGATCCCACGGATGATCCTATAGGCAGTCTTGGTCGAATACCTGTGCTACGGTTGGATGACTCTCTATCGTCAAGAGAGTGCTTGAGGCTTGCCGTCGAAATGGGCCTGGATCGGCTGGTGTGCTGCCCATCATCCTCATTGTCTGAGAGATCCACAATCGAGTATGGGCTTATGAATTTCGGTCGGTTGGGCTCGAGCTCGCTCTCGCCATCGGAAAACCCCCCACTGGCCTGTTGTGCCGGGAGACCTGTTGGTCTCGATTCCAAACGTGGTTCTCCCGCGTAGCCGAGAACCGATGCCAGTCTCTTGGACCATGCGACTGGATCGCTCGTCCCCGCGCCTCTGGCAGTTGTGGGCGGGGTGACCTGGCGTTGCTTGTCACTCGATTCCGTCCGGCTCAGCTTTGCAGTTGGCGACCTCTGCTTACAAGGGCTAGGCGCGCACGGCGAAGAGTCCGAGGAGAAGGGATCAAGCTCATATGAGTCCTCGGGCACGGGCGACCTACGCGGGTGCTTCTTATCATTCACGGGCGACCATATCTTGTTGTTCAGCGACGCCTCAGGATCCGGACTAGCAACGGGCGGACTAGATGAGATAAAGACCGGCTGCTCATCAGGTGCGGGGCCTGGGGTGGATGGCGTGGGCGAGGAAATATGGCTAGCATTGGGATATGTATTGGTGCGATGGAAGGGCCTGTTCCTGCTACGATTGGGCTGTGAGCTGGCTATTGTCCACGGGTTGGTTGTAGCGGATGCGGGTTTCGACGCAGCAGCTTTGCGCGAGGAGGGCAGCGGAGGGTCCTGACGAGTGGTGCTCGACTTGGCCTTTGGTTTCTTGGTATTGGTGGTATTGCTTTGCTTACTGCTGTTCCGCGCCGAAGCTGCCGACTGGCCGCTGGCCGTATGAATTATCTTGGTGGCTGTGAGGTTCTGCGTTCCGGAGCCTAACTTGATCGCGGAGAGGCCAGAGTTTGCTTGTGATTCAGAAGTGACGCCAGTTTTTGTAATGCTAGAGGGCTTCTTGGTGACTGTCAGAAACTTATCCAAGCCACCTGGCTGAATAGTCGCGGTCTTGGCTTTTCGTGTTCTCGTGGTATTTGACACCTTTTGCGCCGTCGCAGACTTGGCTTCCAGTCTTGTATGCCAGTCCTTCAGGGCTTTCGGAGCTCCGAACTGGATAATGAGTTCCGGGATCCATTCCGAACATGGTTGGGTTGGGTCGAAAACCTTCTTGGGACCTGACTTTGCAGCCCCTGACTCCGCATTGCCGCCCAACGCGAGTTCCTCTAGATCATCGTCACTGTTCAGAGCCAATCCACTGCGGCCGAATGCTTCGAGGCTCTCTTCTGGTTCCTTGTCGAGGTCGATATCAACGATGCTAGTGGGTATAAAGGATACTCGAACCTCCTTAGTTCCATCTGTAGTGAAGTGGGTACGACTCTTGGATATGTCCTTTACGAGGTGTTCCTTGTCGGTTTCCTCGGCTGATGGTGTTTGTAGGAGTTTTTGCACAAGAAGGTTAGGTGCAAGCACCCTAATGAATTTGATAGCACCCAGCTTGCCAGTCCAGTCAAAGGTCTCTGCAACAAATTGTCGTAGGCCTTGCACATCGAGACTGTTGTTTGAGGGGAAGGAATTCTCCAGGTGTTCCAAGGTCTCGTCTTGAGATACAACTGGATGGGTGTAGTATCTCAATACCTCGATGCTCGGGAAGTCATCAGGTATAACCAATGCCCTGTGGCGAACCCTGAAGAAGCCGCTTTTGTTATCCCGTAGCTCAGCCAGTAGCTTCTCCTTCCACTCAGCCAGCGCACTGCTGTCAGACTTCTTAATCCGACAGAGTGAATGGCCAAAACCGCCCCGAGCGGCTTCGCAGGCGACTTTGACGCCACACCCGGGGACCCCTTGAGGGATGTAATCTCCTCCACTCATCAGAGCAACAAGAACCATGCCCTCCCTGTCCAGGCCAGAATGTTGTGCCTTGATGGCTGCCGAGTCGTACATGGATACGTGCGTCGGCTCCTTGGATCCCCTGACACCCTCGGAGGACCAGTTGCGGAGGGTGCGAGTGCAGCCAAACATTATAGTGTCGACGTCCTCACTCAGTACGGCGTCAACGATTCCACGTCGCTGCAGAAGGGCGCACTCGGCCTCTGCCTCGCCGGGGGCCTCGTGGAACTGGAAGCCGAAGAGGCGGATCATGCGTTTGGCCATGGCGTTGGATACAACATCACCGGTTGCGCCGCCTCGGGTGGTAGATCGGCGGTTGCGCTTGAAGGCTGGCTTGTTGGGGCCGTCGAAGACGAAGATGGGCTGGATCGAGTGGCCAAGTAGGCGGGCGAGCCGATAGAAGAGCGTGCGGGTGGGTGCGTTGGCGCCGCCTCGGGCCGCCTGGATCTGGAACTGCCATATTGAGATATCGATGGCGATACGCAGCGGGCGGCGCTTCTCTTCGAGGGTCTGGACGGCCAGCTTGCAGAGCGAGATGCGCTCGCCAGGGCCGATCTCTGGGTAGATGCTGTAGAGGTAGAGTTGTTTTTAGGTCAGCTTGTGGTCTTGATAGTACAGCAGATAGGGACCGATGCGTTATACCCTTTGATGCCCATGGTTTGAACTCGAGTTTGAATCTTGTGCTAGACAGGCAAAATGCGTAAGGTTCCTTAATAGGTACCCAGAAATATAGGTAGCAGGTAATGGAGCTAGGGAGCACAATGGGACTAGCAGCGAGCAAATGAGCCCAAGATATAGGAGCAAGTAGGTTAAAGCCAAGCTTCAGCAAGGCATGTTTTCTTTTTCTTTTTTCTTTTGCTCCCAGCTGATGAGCTTCTGCCTACAATAGGCTGGTCATTGAATATAGCATTGGTGACATTTACATTGTCTGTCGGCGTCTGGTCTTTTCATTTTTGGTTGATGTAAAAGGTGATGCGATGTGAATGTTTACTTACTTTTTGGTGGGGCCGCACTGTACTACGCAACACTTCAAGGTACCTTGAGCAATTGAGGTTTCTACGGGGACCTGAACAAGGTAGCTCCTGCAAGCCAAGAACAATCCGCCGGAACTTGAGGACCCACACCTCGCTTTCAACAGGCTGTTTGCACTTTGGGGGAGAGACAGCTCGCTTTGATAGAAACGAAACAGTGAACAAAAGTGCTAACCCAACCTCAATAATACCTTGCATATCTCACTGAGGTCCCCAGGTATACTTTTGGTTCGCATCCCGGAGTTTGGTACAGGAAATTCAAGGACACAAATCGCACCACAAGGGCCAGGATTATTTTTTTTGTTAAAAAAAAAAAAAAAAAACGGCTTGCTTCAGTTGGCAAATAATACTGGGCTCGGCATTCATACAAAATGCTCTAAGCTCCGCAATGCAACAAACCGCATGCGCCTCCAGCCTAAAAAAATAACAGCAACAACATATATCCCTGGGTTGCCTAATCTATAAGGTACTCTACCTTCCGGTGTAGAGCAACCACCAAAACCAAAACAACCCAAAACATAGGTCCGACGTTATGGCTTCCACCCCCGGCCCCAACCCCGCCCACCGCTCCGTGGCTAGCATCCGGGCCGGCGGTGCAGCGGGCGTCGGAAGCCGCACCACCACGGGAGCCCAGGACCCGACTTCACCAACAGGGAGTCCACACACGCCTCTCCGTGGAATCTCGTCGACCTTTGCCTCGCCGTCTAGTCTGCGTGCCGAGGAGGATACCATCGTGGTAGAGCTTGGCGCCCGGCGAATGCGCGTAGGCTTTGCCGGCGATCCCTTGTGCAAAGGAACTGTCGAGTTTGGGCCAGACCAGATGCGCCGCGTCGGCGACTTTCGCGCCTGGGAGAGGTCCTATGTGGACGACTGGAGGAAGAGGGAGGATCCGGGACAGCAGCAGGACTGGGGTGCGGATCGCGAACTATGGCGTCTTGATCTTCGTGGACTGGACCTGGGCCTCGTTGCCGACAAGCTCGAACGCGGTTTGAGGGACGCCTTTGCCAAGTAGGACACTGCCGGCATCGTCACACACTCGACACGGTCATCGCCCACTAACAGCCGTTCGTGTTTGCAGATATCTCCTCATTGACTCGAGACCACGGAAAATGGCTCTGGTGCTTCAAACGGCGATCCCCATACCATTGTTGTCGACAGTACTTGAAACGCTCTTCACCCGCTTCCAATCACCCCAAATTTCCTTCTTCTCACCCCCGGTCATGACCGCAGCTGCTGCAGGGTTGCGCGCGGGTCTAGTTATAGACCTAGGCTGGGCCGAGACCGTCGTCACAAGCGTGTACCAGTATCGTGAGGTCCAATGTACTCGATCAGTCCGCGCTGGCCGCGCCCTCGTCGAGCAGACTCATCGCCTGCTTGCTGACGAGATGGCAAACCCAGGACACAGCAGATCACGGCTGAAGGATGGGGGAGCAAGTGGCGACAACCCGTCGAAGCGACTGATAAGTTTCTCCGAATGTGAGGACATAGTGTCACGAATCATATGGTGTAGGCCTGCAGGCGGTTCAGCACGTCAGAAGCCGTCCGACTTGACCGATGGCCTCCCGACGGTTGCCGAGGAGCAGGAAGACGAGCCGCCACAGAATCAAGTAGACAGTACCCCTATCGAAATCCGGCTGACCTCTACCAGCCCACCCACAACGGTCACACTCCCTTTCGACCACCTCTCAGAGCCCTGCGAGGACACCTTCTTCGAGACACAGTACTCGCGCGCCAGCTTCGACGACCACGAACAGCCCATACACCTCCTGGTCTACAAGCACCTGCTCAGCCTCCCTATCGACGTCCGATCCATCTGCATGTCTCGAATCATCTTCACCGGCGGCTGCTCTGCCGTCCTAGGCCTCCGGGGCCGCATTTTCGACGAGATCACCATGCTCATCCGTGAGCGCGGCTGGGATCCAATCTGGGGCAGGGGGATCGAGCAGTACCGCAACAACTCCAGATTCAAGAAGAATAACGGCGGCGGGGACGACCAATCGACAACGGTCACCGATAAGCCTGGCACTGGCGGTAACGGTGCTGCCGATGCCAAGCCGGCCCCGGACCCCGTCGAGGCCCAGATCAAGCGCTCGTCCAACATTGACGCAAAAAAGATGCGCGACGCCGACGCCGCCTCGACTCACGGCGAGCTGCGAGCCATTGAGTCTCTCGGCCCCTGGGCAGGCGCAAGTCTCTTGGCCCATCTCAAGCCGCCTGTCATCGCCTCCGTTGACCGCGACCAGTGGCTGGCCCAGGGTGTCGCCGGAGCGGTCAGGGCGGCCGACGTTGACGTCAAGGCCACCGGGCAGCAGAGGCAGAGCATGGCTACCGGCGGGCTCATGGCCATGCGATCCGCATCTGGTGCAGGGGGCCCGGCTGCCGCGAATTGGACCTTGGGCGCTTGGGGCAACCTTGGTCTTTGAGCCAAGGAGGGCACGCAACATGATATGTGGACAGAGAATGGACAACTCTTTTACTGTGCGATTGTTTAATAAAGAGGTGACTGTTCTGTTTTCGATCTCGGGCTTTCATAGGCTTTCGTAGTAAAGACAATTCGATACCCCAAACCATATGATCCACGTTTCTTTGTATACTGGTCATATCACAATTATATATTGGCTCGGCCTAAGGACCATTGTCGTGAACTCCTGTGCCAAGCAGATGACTGAAGAGCTGCATTTTTCATCACTCGCAGCTATTTAGCCAACCTCTGGGTACTTCGTTCTTCATCCGCACAAGTACTGCCTGTATTGGTTCCCCTTTCAGATGCCTACCTTGGGTAATTGCCAAACATTCCGATACACCTAGGCAGGTAAAGCAAGGTATTGACGTACAGTATTTCTGAGCTGTATGTCTACTTATCTACTTACCCAGGTGCGTACCACCTTATGCCTGTCCGATGATCGAGAAGTCGCGGCATCTTTTTTTTCTCGAAATTAAAAGGACCCCTTCCAGGTCCAGGGAACCAGCCTCCTTGACTGATGGGAAAATTGCCTACAAATCACAGCACAAAGCATATGTCAGTTAACATAACCCAGTCATAGATTGAGTTCATTTCATTCAAAAAACACTAAAGCTTTCATATACTAGAACAAAAGCCGTGAAAAGAAACAACGCCATGTAATTTGTTTGTGCCAATCCTTGCCCCGTCTAAACCATGGTGACCTTTCATCCAGTGATCTGGCCTCGGGGGAAACGAAATACGAGCATCGGGTGTAGTTAGGTTTGTGGAAGTCGCCTCCTAGCTCTCACGTATAAAAACATAGAACAAGACAAAAAGCCACACGAGGGGGGAAAGAATCAAGAATTAGCAGCACGAATCCAAACAACCATGTACAGAAATCCCTTTTTTGTTTTCTTGATACATGCCCACCAAGCCTTAGTCATTATTGTGTTAAATATTCTGGACTGTCCTGGCCCTCAGTAGTTCAATGGGGCTGGTGTGTTCTGTGTGAAAATCCACACATGGGCGATACGATCTTTTGCAAGCTTCGTGCTCGACCATGATGAAATACCACCATGCTTATTGTCATAAGTCGTGAAGTTGCCGCGACTCTCGTACTCGGCTGTCGCTTAGCGACGGGCAATGCAGCACATTATACCGGTCTTGCCCAAGAACCAGAGGAATCCGATGAAACGGATCAAAGAGAGGAAAGCGGTCGAGAACAGCAAGAACTGGAAGAAAGAGGCAGTCCTGGCCGTGTTTTGGTTCTGGAAACAAGATATGTTAGCTTCACTGGATATGAAAAATGGAACAAAAGCAAATTTGAGCTTACCTTTGTCAAAGCGTCGAAATTATCGCTAGTAATCGCAACAGCCAAGAGACAGTTGGAGAAGAGCCAGAGAACAACCAGCATTGTACGGAAAGACTTGTACGAGTCCTCGAGATCCTTGGGCTCGGGCTTCTCCTCGTCGTTGAAAGGTGCCAGGGCACGACGGACAGTTGCTTCGAACTGACTGTCGATATCCTCTTGAGGCTTGTCGATTTCCTCCACGACGACTTCGTCCTTCTCGCCTTTGGTAATATTGGCCGAGGGTAGAGCTTCATTACTGTCGGATCCTTTGGTACCCCAAGAAACATCGTGCCAGTTGTTGAAGGCGTACACCATGAGAATGTTGATGTAGGTGGACATGAGCAGCATGTAGTAAGGGAAGGAGTGGAACATGTGCCAGGGGTCCAGGTACATGAACGAGGCGATGAAGTAAATACCGTAGATGGCGATCAAGGCGAGTAGAATAACACCAGCGGCTCCGCTCTTTCCAAATATACTATCCATGAAATCCTTGGCCGTGTCGGTCTTGATCTGCTCGCCGATAGGTGTCTGGAAGGCCTGGACGACGAGGTATCCAGACAAAACCAGGATATACGCCTGGATGACCGAGAAGACAAAGAATGACGTGACGTAGGTGTACTTGGATCCCTTCGGTCTATTACCCAAGGCCAGAATAAACTGTAGGATGACAAAGGCCAGGTAAATGTACTTGAGAACGGCGTTGAAGAGTGGCGTGACGGTGTTACCAAAAGGCCAGCCTTCGCGAGCGTTCTGTCCAACTTGGGGGTTTCCGACGAGATCCATGATGACGGTGGTGGTAAGCCAGTAAGATGCCAGAGAGAACCAGGTGAAGATGACGTTGAGGATGTTGTAGATGAGCTGGACGTGGAAGAAGAACATGCGGATGATGTTATGACCACTCTTGTACATCCTTCCGAAGTGCATCAGTGAGTACAAGGTGGCGGCAAACGAACCGTTCAACCAACGACGACGCTGGCTGATGAACTCGGCAGCACCCTCAGGAACATCGGTCTCTCCCTTGGCAGCTTTGATGTAGCTCAGGTGCCATTTCTGGCCGGCCTTGGCAACAAGCTCGAAACAAAGAATACGATCTTCGGCCAAGAACATGTTCTTCTTGAAAATGTTCATGCCCTCGATACCCTTCTTGCCCAGAATCTTGGACAGGGTGTGGTCACCGTGGAAGTATTGCTCCAAGGGTCGTCCCATGATGGCACGGAAGCGGTATGCGGAGAAAGCACCGGGCAACACACTAACGTATCCGAACGCACTCTCCAGAGGCTTGTCGAGAATGTTGGAGATCTTGTACTCGAAGTTCTGCACAGCTACGAGGGGGTTGAGCAGCTTCCGGCCGCCCTTTCCAAGCATAGCATGAATTTCACCGCAAGCACCTCCAAGATCCTTGTCGTTGTAAAAACCCTCCCAGAGACCGAGAAGCGACCTCGAGCTGGGCTTGGTACCGGCATCCAGCAGAATACAGACCTCGGGGTTCAGGATCCGTCCAAAGGCGTTGAAAAGCCAACGGTGAGAGTTGATCTTCTTGCTATTCTTGGCCTTGAGACAGAAGATGAACTGGACAGGCGGCAGAGTGTTGGGGCCGTCGTCCTGGGGTCGGATGAGCTGCTGGCTCGGGGTGACGGACAGCTGAGTGGTGTACTCGAAAATATGAGCAACAGTCTCCTGGCCGTGAACGTCCTTCTTGACGACGCCATCTTGGTAGATACCAATGGTGGCGAGGACGTCCAGAACGTTCTTGTCGGTCTTCTCGATACCGTCGAAAACCAAGCAGACAACAATCTTCTGCCAAGCCGGGCCGCCTTTGTTCCAGAAAGTCGACTTCTTCAGGTTCACGATGTCCCTAATGTTCTGCATAACACCGTGCAGGGTACGGGACAGCAGTACCTTGTCCTCGTTGTAGTAGGTGATGGCGATCAGAAGCTCCGTGTGCCTGTTATACATGCGGGGACGCAAATCGTAACCGTTCTTCAGGGTGAAGTCGTTGGGGTCACAGGTGGCCGCGGTGTATCGCATCTTGATAAACTCCTCGTTGGTGCCCTCCTGCTCGCGGTACTTGGGCTGCACGGCGTTCCTGATGGCACTGGGAACGTTGTAGTCAATGCTCAGGACTGAACCCTGCACCAGCTTGACCTTCCTGGTGGCATAACGTTTCAGACCACCACCCTGGGGAGCGGCGTTGGGGTTCTGGCGCTGCACCCAGCTGTCCTCGGTATCGTAGGGGTGGCCTTGCTGGGGGTCTCCGCCGCCAATGGGGAAGCCGTCGTCTGCGTGGCCGCCCATTGCGCCCTGGTAGCCCGACGAAACACCATAGTCATTCTGAAATGGCGAGGGAGATGCGCCGACGGCCGAGCCAGGAACGGTGGTGGGAGCATTCGGGGCATAGGACTCTGTGAGACTGTAGGCCGAGACTGGACGCACTGGAGGCGTGTGGGCGCCGAGTCGGTCGTGGTCGTAGAGCGTTGTGCCTTGGGTCAAAAGGGACCTGTGTGCCTCGTCCTCTTGCTCGTGCCCAGGAGGCAATTGGACATTGGAATACTGTGTGCAGAAGATATTTGAAATCAGCGTCGTCCACGGCAAACTCCATCTGTTTGCAAGTTGAGCAAACTTTGCTGGGGAGATTAGTCGCGATGGCTTCCTACCTGGCTGTGAGGGTTTAGGTCTTGCATGTTGTGACCATCGTAGTCACGGCCGCCTCCCGGCCCTCCAGCACCTCTATACGCCATTGCGATGTGATGATCTTGGGTATCTCAGCGGGTAACGAGCGTGCGAGTGGAAACTAGAAGGTGGAAAAAAGTGGTGACACAACAGAGCAGACGTTATTGGGTTTTCCGCCGTACCCTGATCTGGAAACCCGGAAATGGATGGAGAACAAAGAGCGCCGACTCCCGCTAATGAGTGCGGTAAGTAGCAGAAAAAATTGCAGGCAAGGCGGCTTCAGCGGTTAGACAGTTAGACAGGATAGAATCCTAAAAGGCTGAGTGAGATGGCGAATAGAAGGAGAAAGGCGTTAACCAAAGGGAGGAGGCAAAGCTCCTGTGGGTCAGCTAAGGTACCTAGTGATGAGGCCGGCCCAGATCCTGATCACACACAGGATGGATCAGATCGTCCTTGGTTTGTGTGATGCGTTGTAAGTATGAATAATTAGGCCAAAAAAGAGCCACCTGTTTGTCGTTTGCTGGACTGGCGACAGGCGATGGCCTGAATCAATATTTTTCTTCTTTTGCAAGAAGAAGCTGACACTCGCTGAGGTGAGGGATGGGAAACCTGAGGCAACTGGCAGCCTAGCGACCAATTTTTTTGACGGGAAAGGCGAATGATCTTAGGTGCTGCATTGCCTGTGGCTGAGCTCAGGAAGCCGATGGAGACGGCGGAGCGCGTTGGAAACATGACGGGCCAGTTGCCAGTTGGCGTACCCCTGTGATCGGGGGCCCCTTTGCCAGGATTTTGCAGACAAACGACGTCACGCAGGAAACCAGCCAGTACGAGCGACGAATGCAGAATTAGAGATCCACATTGCTGCTCGTACTTGGTATGTATTTACGGTTCAGCTTCAAAGGTGGCATACGGGAGATGTTTTTGGTTTTGCGACAAGCAATGAAGCGACTCAGCCTTGACAAAGTGATGAACTTTTGTTTTCAATACTCATGTTCGTCCTCCAGGCGAACTTTTTTTACTCTCATGCATCTGATAATTCCGGGGGCTGCCTGTCTGTCAGGTGAAAGTCTGTGTGCCGCCTTGTCAAGGCAAGGAAAGTCAAGGGTGCACTGATTTGAGACGAAAAAAGCCTTCGCACCATCAATCAGCACAAAGCCAAGCTTTCTACCCGCAAAAGACGAGTGTGTGGTACGTGCACGTTACAGATTTAGATATTCTTGTGGACCCTTCCCCTTTTTCACAAGCCACAGAGCTGCATGGACATGACAAGTCAAAGGGACAACAAAGCCAACGCCGATTAAATGCCTGCCTGACCAGTCTGGGTGTGTCCAGCAGCGAATTGACGTGGCGGTGTTCTTCGTGTTGCGGTGCATTGCTGACACACGCCAGCCATCCCAGAATAAAAAACCAAACACAAAAAACCCATCATCAGCAAAACGCTTCGAACGACGATCCTATTTTCGTCCCAGAGGCAGTCTTGGGATGGTTGCTATGGGTAAGCACTTAAATTCAGACCGGCGTTGACGTAGCCCTTTTCGGATGGTGGATTTAACAACAAGGCAGTGGTGGCTGGGGTTCGCCCCTAAAACCAAGGCTTCTCCCTATTATTGTTCCCGCTGACGGACATCGGTGCTACTTTCGTACCAAGGTGCGGACGCGGCGGGCTAACCCCATCTTGTCCTGGCTCATGTTCGATTGGTTGCCCCCAAAGCGGCTGTTCACATTTTCCGCAAGCCGGACGGGACCGGATTGATAAATTTCCGAGCAAACAGAACGCTTGACCCGCAACGGGGGCTGGTGGACCAACGAATGCCTCAAGCCTCAGTTGCAAGTGTGGCTGCAGCACCGGCCGCCAAAACTGCTGGTATAATGCTGAGTGGTAGGTGGTAGGTACGTAGGTACGTAGGTTATCTGTCAGTTAGCTATTAGCAGCATACGTAAGTTGAGCGTTCTGAACGCCAAAGTACTCACTTAGGTACAGTAGTGTTTCTGCCATCCCATGTGGCCTCAACCGAATCTGCGCCCAGTAGTTCCATTGTCTGCGAGGCTTGTCTCCGCATGTTACCTTGGAATCTAGATCTCGCTCTACTGTAGACTACGGTAGAACTAGGGCTAGTCGGGGCTGGGGAAGGCTGAATTCCCCTAAAAGATTGGGCACATGCCAATGATATATCGACACAAAGTGCAGATGAAGTCTTCTAGCACATTCAACATGAAACTACGAAAGTGCGCTGGCCACTTCTCTGTATAAAACCAAACCTCTTGGTACTAACCTCAAGCATCTGTGCTAATTGCCTCAGGCATTCGATTTGAACTTTAAAGTTCAAGCAGCATGTCTCCCAGGGCGATTCCCTTTAATTTCTCTCACCGTACCGCGATCCTTGGCTGCGTGGGCATCTTCCGAGTTTATTGCGTGGTGGAGTCTGGATAGAAAAAGTTTTTACTAAAATAAAATTACAGGTACTTTCTGGAGCGATGCACAATACGCGCCCGGATGGATCTGATGGTGGAGATCAGCCCGTTGTGCCTGTCAAAAAGTTTGAACCGGATATCTTCCCCGGTGGTATGTGAAAGTATTCCCAACGACGGTGATGTCGATGACAATCGCTCAATATACCATGTGATTGGTACTGTCGCAGGCCTGCGTCGCTTGGCCTGTGGTCCGGTTCACGGCGAAGATCCTACGATGATCAAAGGTATGGTTTGAAGCGACCAACGATACTTGACGATCCGGTCCTTGTACGCATGTATCATCCTCGAGGGATGTTTGAAGAGAAAAAAAAAATTGTGGCGACAATATATCAGTACCTTGTCTGACCATTATTGCGATCTGACTGTTAACCCTGGCGGATGTTCTGTCCATTTTCCGAGAATAATCTCTTGCGCAGCCGCTCTTTCACATCATGTGAACGCATATGCTGCGGCGTGGAGGCTCGGGACGGATCGCCTGTCAAGCTCGGACATCTGTCTGGTTGACAATGAGCATGTCCCAATTATCCGGTCCACTTGTTTGGGCGGGCCTCGATGTGGTATTTCCCTCCTGGCATGGCCGATCAGGGTCTTTCGCTTCACGAATAGTGTGACACCCCCAGGCTATTTGAGAATCCACACTCGACCGGCATATCAATCGCCGGGGCTGGGTAATACTGTACGGTACAGCTTGCCGTGCGGCAATACCGAGTCTCTGGGGAGCGGACCAATGTGTTCGTCTCGCCTGCGTCCATAGCCGATGCTGCTTGGTCTGTGTAGTTTCCGGGACATTGGAGGGAAACGACAGAACAGGTGGCCGGTAGACAGTTACGATGTTGGGGGGGGGGGGGGGGGGAATGCAATTGCGGAGTACGAAGCTTTTCATCGGCGGGCCTACCCGGGGGTGGTTTCTCCGAGTCCAGCAGTAGCTTCAACAGTTTTCTGGTGGGTGGTATGGTGCCGCCGGGCTTCACTTTACAGTTATGCCAGAGGCTCGGCCTTTTATGTTTGGAGTTGCACTGACACCACTGCTACCATGAGTGTTTAAAGTTGAACAAGCTAAAGCATGCTTCACGAGGAAGGTACACAACCCGGACGACATACCGATACCACCCACGTACTACATAGTACGTACACCATGCAAAGTTTATTCAGGCGATATACCGCGTCCTGTATGTGTACGGGGCAGCCACTGATAATTAGTCCTTCACTCGGGAGTCGGAAGCAAGGGGGATTCGAGCCGGAAACAGGGACAACTTCGAGCTACCGTCCAAAGTGGATAAACTCAACGTCGTCCCAAGTTCCCAACTCTGAACACAGAAAAAAAAAAGAAGAAAAAAAGAAAAAAAAAAAAAAAAAAAAACGTCACCGGGCTACTGCAGGAACAGAATTTGAACCGGTGGGCCTTTGCAAACAAGTTGCCGGTGGGGTGCGGGTTCTCGATGCTCACATGCACCGATAATCCTTGCGGCGAAGCGGGTACCGAGCCGGGGATCATCTTCAACGGAGCCCGGAGAGGCCTGTGGTTCACTGGTTCTTGGGCCTCATTTCTGAACTTTTTTCCATTGAGGGGCAGGGGGGAGGCCGAACCGCCTTCCAAATGCCCAGGGGTGATGCTCTACCGAATGCAAAGGAGCCACAATAATTTCACCAGAAGGTCGGTACGCATGGTCTGGCATATAACCGGTGGGTCTTTGTGTGGACAGAAAAAACCAACAAAAAAAAAACCTACGTCGAGCCAGCAACAGCAGTTTCCCATCTGCTTGGATGGGGCATCCAATATCGACCTTGTCAACTTGTCAATGCTCCTTAGCCTGATACCCAATCGGCCGCCCCATCAACTTTGGGTTCCAAAATGCTACCGTACTCCGCCGGTCCTCGAGAAGGCCGGGTATTTCTAGAACGTTTCCATCAGGCGGTCTAAACCCCGGCAACAGGAGCCCTAAACCATCGCGGCGGAAGCGAAAGAAGGTGTTGGGCTGTGTAATCGAGCCCAGGGCAAGTATCGACAGGAAGTACCGCAGAAGCAGGGCTTGTTGGGGCTTGTGGGTTCGGGGGGAGCCATAAGGAGTTGGTCCGGTTATTAGGCCTCGCTCAAATAAAGCGAGGATTTTGCGAGAATCCTCCTTTTTCCAAGACCAAGACGGCCATGTGTCGGCAAGTCCACGAGGCGATTTGAGTTTGTATGTAACAAAAGCGTCTGCAGCTGAGAAGCCATGGGGCTCGCGAGGCACGAGAGTACTGTCTATAAAATGCAGGTTTGATGGCGCTAGAACGTGGCCCGTCATCAACAGTCCGGTGTTTGAAGAAATGGACGGTAGGGCGACGGTGGGCACAAGTCACCCACCTGGAGTAAGCCATACAGGTGACCGAAGGTTGACTAGTTGCATCCATCGTGCAACGCCCAGGCCATACGGAATAACACACAGTAGACAGATGAAGAACAGTTGCACGTCCAGGTTGACATTCTTCCATATGTACTGTTGTCAACTTGAAGGCTCCGATCCGATCCGTGGAGTTTGAAAAGACCAAGAATAACTATGGGTACTTTGTCAGGAAGCTAATTAGTCTAAGTTTCAATGCGTACCATCCTCAATCTCCGGTCCATGTATTCCGTCGCCAGAACGGTACACCGGTCTGCCAGGCGCCATATTTCGGACCTGACCCAGTCAGTTAGCGACTTTGTGATAGTGTTTTGTTCTTTGTTTTTGAATGCTAAACAGTGGCTTCGGTGTAGGCTGCCCCATCATTTTGCCTGTAGGGGCAGATCGGTTGCGACGTTTGGGTAGATTGGAGACACGTCAGACTGACTTCAACAGCGCCAAACAAATGTGTCTATCCTATGTTTGAGTACCTTACCTTAGTTGTGCAGTTTCATTCTGATAGTGTGCCGTCGGGGGAGATCCCCGGCGTTCCCCGCGTCAAAGCTGCATGCATTAAGGCACTCCGTACAATTAGGTACTTTCTAGTTCTAGGTACGTAATTTCAGTACCTACCGGTAGATACGAAAAGCAGGTCACAACCGTTCGACTTGTAAACACAGCCGCCCTCACACAGAGCTGCCACCGGCATATGCAAGCCTTCAGCTAGCTCTATGCTAGTCTAGAATGGACCCCTAGAACTAGTGTTAGTCCATCGAGATTGAGGCTAGGTCGCCAAGGTATATCCGTACATGGCAATATGGCTACTGCAGAGTGTACAGTAGACTACATGTAATAATTAGTAGCGCGGGTATGCGAGTATCGAGTCTGACAAAGAAAACCCTCTCTAATGACAGCAGCGTATGTCTTGTCCAGATCGAGATAATCTTAGACCACGACCGTCGCAGAATCTGACTCATCAAGCAGATCAACCAAAGAACCGAATCACTGCTGCGTCGCAAAGCCACCACGGCGATTGTAGTATTCAAATCATATACAACGTTACAGCGACTGACTGCCCACGAAAGGGCAGCACATTATCAGAATTTTCGGCAATGTATATGCGAGCAAGCAGGCAGTGCAATGGATGGTATCACCCGCCGCCCGAGGACTCGGATGTTACAAAAACCAGTTCGTTTAAGCTAACCGTGTACAGACCACTCGATGAACACGATCCAGCAAGGCTATCGGGTACTAAGTACAAAAATAACCAAACAAGACTAGGCGCGGATGGTTGTCAGTATTCTCGAATGCCGATAGCAACAATAATGGCAGAAACAATTACAGGACTAAATATACATGTAAATAAAACACAAAAAAAAACTGCTAAAACTGCTAAACCTCCCAAACCTACCCTATCCGCCCGTATACATCGGCTCGCACGTGTTCAGTCCCGATCATTCGGGTTCGTTGCTTCGCTAAAGGCCTGAGGTACGGAATCGGGCTGTGTAACGGTTGAGTTCTGCAGCACCATCACTACCGCCACACCCCCCACCATGAATCAATTGATGGATGGTTGGTAGCAGCCCAATTAGCGGAGTTACCCTCAGACTACCTACTGGACGTACCACACTGATGTAATATCCTCAGGCACCCCAGGGGCAATGCCAAACTATACAATTATTCGGTATTGACGTACGACGAGGCGGAAAAAAAAAAAAAAAAGAGAAGGTACCAAAGAAAAGCCGAGAATAAATAAGAAAAATTAAAATCAGATAAGAGACATTCAGAGACCCCAGGTAGGAAGCACAGTTGCGAAGGTGGCTAACACCGATAATAGCATCTGCAATACTTTTAACTCGTGTTGTTTGCGATCCAGCAGGGCCTCTGAGTTGTGTCCGAATCAGGACTTTCTTCTTCTATTCCTTCTACTTCTTTTTGTTTTCTCAGGGTCCTATTGAGGCTTGCTGTCAGGCTCGGCGGCCTTTTCTTCTTATTTTAGTGTAAATATTTCACTTCCTTCTTTCGATACCTCTTTCCGCCACCCACCCTTGCACCAGGAACACGACACGACTGAACGCCGCCCGGCGGGACATGTCAGCCCGGAAGATTTTCAACCCCTGCAGCGGTTCGTTTGAGTACGGCTTTTGTGCCAGGAGTTCGGGTCTTTCCAGGGACAGCTACATCCCTCCCTCATCAAAAGCCAAGGTTCAGCTGAGTTGGAGTTACACGACGTCCTGCCCATCCAAAGTTAGGTAAGGATGCATAAGGTAAGGGAAATCAGGTACGTCCGAACGGGAGAATCAGCTCAGTCGAACTTTTTTTTTTTTTTAGGTGGCGCAGTTTGCAGCTCGTTCATGCGCAGGAAGAGGAAACAATCTGAAGGAAAAAGAGGAAGCATAGGTAGCTTGTAACAACTGTTTTGCTTTGGAGCCACACCCCCTAAGAAACAATAAGAAAAGAACACCCAGACTCAAACATCAGGGTCTTTTGGGCTCTCGTCAAATGAGAACGGCATATTGAACCCGGAGAAAATAAACGTGGATCTGCATGAACAGGTGCAAATGCGCCTTTTTTTTTTTTTTTTTTTTTTTTTCTTGGGCAGAGGTGACATTCCTCGGGAGGAGCCATATGTATCCAGAAATAGCCGAAATGGGATGTGAAAATGAGGGAGATGGTGGGTTGCGTTTGATGATTATGGGCTGCAGTACCTCTCTCGCACCACAGCGTCTCATGCATCAGTACCACCTGGGGCATGGCCTCGTCACCGACGAAACATGTCAAACCTGATAGGCTCCTCTCTGTGTCTCCAATTCGGGCCATTTTCCTCCCATCTGCTGCCGTATTAAACCATCCCACCACCCGCTCGACAGTCTATCCATTCCCTCGGTGTCTCCAAGGGGGGGATCGGATATTATGCTGTACTTTATGCACCTAGGTACCTATGTAGGTACCTACTGTACTGTACGGTAGTGAGGATCTCTGGTAATGCCAAGAAGGCGCTTACGCTTACAGTATCATGACCATCATCCATCGTCATCAACTCATGATTATGTGCACTGTACGAGTTATTTCGTAGGCATGTCGTCTGTCTGTACTGCAGGCTGCCTCTCCCAAGGTCTCAGATAATTACTCGTACGAAAGGTCTCTCTAGCAGCCGACACGCCATCCGAGAAGGTATCTAGAATGGGAAATTGACTGACCAGATTACAACAAACTGTCTCTGTTCAATTTACCAAAGCGAATGATTCCCGACTCAGTCACCTGCACTGGAGTTGATATTATTATCCCCCCCCGCAAATGTTGGCCATGCAAACACACAATCAGTCCTTGCTGCTGTCAACCTGTCAATTTCTCCGGTCTGTGTCTTTTGCATGCTGCCGATTCAATAGCATCTTGTCTCAGGGCAATAAAAAATACCACTGTCAAAGAACCCTAGCATCGGTTCACAGAAAAGACAAAGAAGAAACAAACCCACTGTGCACGTCCAGTATGCGAGGATTCTTAGTCGTGACTGCTACAACTCACCGATCAACCAAATCCCTGCCATGAATCCATTCCCCTTTTCTTAGATTGTAAGGGGTGTTCCGGTAAAGCGGTTGATGGCCATGTGGCAACGTGGCTAGGCAAGCTAGGGTGGTGCGTCTGCTTGTTCTGGAAAAGCGGCAGGCAGTTCTATGCCAGGCCCACTGGCAAAGCGAGATAAAGCAGGGGGAAAAAAAGATCCAAGACAAACCGAGGAAAACAGAATTAAAATAAAATAAATAAGATAAAACAAAATAGAAAGAACTCCACCAAAGGAAAAGTGGAACGCTTCACATCTCGACCCGCCTCGGTAATGGCAAAAAGCGAAAAAGGGGCCGGCCAGACGCGTCAAGGCCTGTGGCTTCGTGGGTGGGTGGATAAAATCTCCCGTTATCCTGTGGATAACAAACAGCTGGAGGTTGTCATCGTATTCTAATGTGCATCGGGGCAGGGACATCGACTGACTGATTTTTTTTTTTTTTTTTTTTTTTGCGTCTTTGTCGGTGAGGATTGAAGCGAGAAAAGGGAGCCGTCAACAGTGAGGGTGATCGTTTTTGGAACATTACCCAAAAAAAACTTTACCCATGATCAAGAACCACATTGTTGTTCGGGGCCGCTTCTACCGGTATTGTCGGATGTGATGCCGCTGCCCCCAAAGTTCTCACGTACCGTGATGCTGAATGCGATACGTTTGAGTTCCAGCCTTCCAGGACTACCTCTACCAGGATGCGAACATGACAGGCAAGGAAAACGCGCCCAGCTGGCCTTGAAGCCTGGCGCGCGCCAATTCTCTTCCTTCAGTTGTCCGTCATCAGCCGTGAATGGCAATTTCACCAAACCACAGCCCGGGTAGACTTTCTAAACTAGGCGCCTACTAGGTAGATTCCAGTGACCTTTGTTCGTTTACGGGTTCCTGCTTGGGGGGTGCATTGGTGCCTTCTGCCAGCAGTCCTGAAAAAAAAAAAAAAAAAAAAAAACCAAACCCGAAAAACCCCAAAGCAACCCCCCCCCCCCCCAACGCTCGGATGGTCCATTTGCTGGTTTGTCGCCATTAGCTTAGTCGGTATGCGCGGTCTTTGTCCCCTTTTGCTTGCTTTGCTCGCTCAAATTTCTGTAGCCACCATTTTCTTTGCCCATCCTACCCGAGCATGGGGAGGTCAGACATAACCTTTTTTTGCGGGAATCCACCCTGTCCTGGCCCTTGTAACAGGCAAGGTGACCCGCCAGCCCCGATGAGACGGAAGCATTGAGTTGCGAGGGGTGCGCGGTAATGATGGAAGAAAAATTTTCTCTATTCCCTACCGTTGATATTACCAGTATGACCACTCTTTTTTTGACCATCCTCCCTATGCGGATGTGTATCCGACCCTTGTGTATATTTTTATTTTTCTAATATGATTGCCTTCCCTGTTCACCAAAGTAATGCTTCTTGAGCGGAATCCTTGGGACCAGAGTATTAAACAGAAATAGTAGAGAAAAGATGAAGCAAAAACAACTCGCGTACCGGATTTTCCTCAACAGAAGGGCGCTCGAAACGGGAGCTAAGCTGTAGCTCGAGCACGGCGTGTGCAAGACCTAGAGCCGGCTTGGCGGATCAACTGTTCTTTTCATAAAAAGAATTATCAGAGAGCCGAGACTAGGGGAACAGCCCAAAAAGCCACCTTTTGCCTTTTCGTACAAGGAATGTTGTGTCAGATTTAGGTGCTGTCGCTTTTTTGCGGCTTTGCAGCAGATAGAAAGCAATCGTCTGAATGACGGAAGCGCCGGCCGGCAGGCAGGTAAGATAGAATAATTTGGAAAGAGGCGAGAAAAGCGAGGAGAGAATAATTACTACCATACGCACCAAAAACGCCAAAATGATGAAATTGTCACGAGACGGAGCAATAAAATAAAATGACAGCCCATAGAGTGGGCGTTCAGTCAGGGCCCAGGGGCGGGAAACATAACATACACAAGGTGAAAAAAAAACCAAAAAAAACCTAGTCTAGTACCACTTAAAAGAACAAAGTATGATAATAACGACCTTCATTTCCAATTACCTCGCAGAAAATTCGGGTCGTTTGGGAATGGATGAGGATCTGCTATGGCAAACAGGGACCCTTGGCAAGTGAAGACTTCTGGTAAACTTCGACGGAACTTGAAGGACAGGCAACTCAAAACGGGCCCTGGCATCATAACGAACTCAAATCTTTTTTATCCTTTCTGGTGTCAAGTTTGCTGGTCTAGCTGTTTCGGGTATTAAGTGGATTCGGAGCGCGCATCTTCTTGCTTTGTTGGGATATTTACAATTCGGGGGAGGGTCCGAGGGGTGTGCAGTTTTTCCATGAATACGCAGTAGTACTATTAGGAATTTTGTTATCTTGGCTGTACTGTATGTATCTGTATGTGCACTTTATTCTAATCATGTTGGCATTGTGAATTTTTTTTTTCGGTCCCTTTGTTTTTGCTGCTGCTTGTCCTGTCTCATCAAACACAACACCGGCTAGACACGCCGTCACCAACCCAAAAAAGCTGCAGTCTGCCACATCCCGGCAAGGTACCAAGTTCGGATTACTAGGGTCAGGGTTGGTTCAACTGGACTGGGCTCAGGTACCTCTGCGTGGTTCAGGCATGAGCCATGAGCTAGGTAGGCCCTTCAGGTACCCGCACCGCGGCCTGCATCCGGGGCCATGGGATCCTCTTTTTCCTTCTGTGGGCTTGTCTCTCACACTCTGGTTCATTTCTAGCGACTCGACTGGGGTTTGAATTGCCAGGCCAGGCCAGCTTGCCAACCTTGACGCCAGCGCCGCCCAGGGATTGAAGGGGGTGAGGGAAAGAAAAATAATATTAAAAAAAAAAAAAAAGGACGGAAGAAAAAAGCAAAAAAGCGCCGTCCAGACAAAAGTCGGTTGGTTCATATAAGACACGGACTGACGGCCCTTTACTCATCTCTTCTTCCTCTGCCCATTTTGAGCTGCTCCAATCTTAACCTCCTAATAATCACTTTGGCTTTGCTTTTCACCTGTACAATAGACGAAAAGGGTCTTTGAACCCTTGTGTACTTCGCCCGCTTACTGCTTGTTTTCTGCTCTACCTTTTTTTTTTTTTTGCAAGGCCGCCATCTACATCATCGTCAACGCCAAACTCGACACCGCTCATTTTTCAACCCGTGTTCTTGCCTGCATCCATTTGCCGCAAACCACACCCAAAGCTATTATCCAGTTCTAGCGAGATCCACACCTCCATCAACAGCGCTGCAACGACCCTACTGCCAGCGACGACTTGCATATCGACCTACTTCAGCGACCGAGTGTATTGTACCTGACAGAACAGGTCAATAACCGAAGCTTACAGCTTTATATTTTCTTTGTCTTGCGAACCGCCGACCGCCGCTCTCAGCCGGAACCGCAGCAATCAGCAGCTTACTTGAGATCGGAATCAACGAGACGACCGATCTTGGTAGTTCAGGGCAGGGTGCATCTCATATCACCCGCTTCGGTGCCGCCATTTTCAGCTCACCTTGAACCCATCATAATCGTCGACAGCGTTCCTTGTAGGGCAGCCAGTCTCACTCACCTCGGCCGCATTTGAAGCGACACCGCCTCGACCGCCTTCGCCAATCCCGATTCGTGACTTGTCGCGAGTCCCCATTATCAGCTACTGAGGAAGCACCCCAAGCAAATTTGTGAGTCAGATTGGGCACCAACCAGAATCGGGTGCAGTTCTCCAACTTAGATCCCTGTTGTGCGCTTCATGATATTTTCTTTTCTAGATTTTCAGGGTCTTGAAAATCTGTATAAAAATGCTATATCCATGGCCTCGATGCCTGAGATCTTGGGAAAGGATGGACAGCTTACACCAATCTAAACAGGCGCTCGCTATCAACATCACATAGCACAACCACAACCATCCATACCAATCACAAAATCACAATGATTCTCAGGGGATCCCAAGAATCCATCACGCCCATGGGCCGTGGAGCATACGACACAACCGGTGTTCCCAAGCCTCCTCCCCCGAAGCCCAGGTAAATTCAGCCTGGCTCACTTGGCTTCTTCACCTCGGCAGGACAAGCGCGCGTGAGTTCTGCGAGAGTTCCAGCAACCCTCGCACGCACATTTCTGTGCAAGACGGAAACATGCACCAACCCAAGACGCAAACAAACGCACGCACACACGACCATGCACGGCCCTCCACTCGACGGGCAAATCGTGTGAAGACACGCAATCAGGCCGCGACAAGCGACTGGGCGAACTCGCATCGCACCCCAACAAGGCATTGTTCAGTTCGATGAATCTTGCCTCGATGCACACGCCCGCCATCGGCCTTAAACGATTTTCTTATTTCGCACTTTAATCTTCTCGTCTCCGCCGCACAGCATGCCGGCATTTGTTATAACACATTACAATCTTTTACCTAATACGCTTCGTGCGTTTGACCCCTTGTCGACAATAACTTATTCCAACACTCCGCTGTATAACCATATCCTAAAAGTTGCTATCGGATTTCGCATTCCGATGAACCGCCCTTTTAATTTTTGTACCATTCGGATTCCAGCATTAAGACTTGTATGGCTCACAGCCAAACCCCGAACACCACCTTGCTTCCCAGCAGCAAGCCGCGAAGAAGAGGATAGGATTACCCAGGTCTTACACACGGCACTCGAAGGGATAATCTTTTTGTTCATCATTCCAACCTAGTCGACTTTTTTTCGCGACGGCGTTCAAACATCTAGACGGGCGGTTCACTTGATTTCTCACCCACATCCAATAAAAAATCAACAAAAACAGGCAGCCTGCAGCCCAATCAGAGCACACACGGGAAGCCGACAGATGTTCGCCACCGTGGTTCAATTGGAACTCTACAATTATTCTTTCCAGACCTGCATGCGGATCTACTGCATCCAGACGTTCTTTGAACCCTGCGTCGGACCTCGTGTCGTCTCGGGCTGTCACCAAAAAAATAAGAATTCTTACACTTCTGGGGTCACCCCCTTAATTCTGGTACGGGATTGGACAAAATGGGAAGGTTGGGAAAACAAAAGTTGCTTTCTTCTTTTTCTTATGGGACTTGCTTATAGACTGGGTATTGTTTGGCTTATATCTCTGTTTTTTCCTTTTTCAGCTTTGTTGGCAAATGCTGTCATCATGTTTGTTCTCCCTCCACGGGGGGATGGAGTTTTGTCATGTTTTATCAAAATTTTGTCTGCAATATTTGTTCCAACCCCAAAGTTTTCTATCGTTGCTTCACACCTACAGTTCGCGCGGATAAGAGAGAGTCGACGACGGTCGATTTTCAGTTCTCAGGCTTGATGCCAAAATCCAGCCGAGCGAGAAAGAGAAAGATACCCGAGTTGTTTTTTTTTCCTTTAATTAAAATTTTACAATGCACACAGAATAACAAAGTTGTGCTACTGCTTCACAGCTGTCTATAATATTTCTTTCTTGAATTCTAGCTCCAGATCAACACTAGTGCACGCTTTGTTACTCACCCTTTTTATTTCTATTTTTTTCGGCATTGTTCCAGATCGCCCAATAGCATTCGGAATCCCAGCCCCAACCTACATGATCGACGATACTGCGGCATACATAGTCGACAGGGGGTACCAAAAACACACACCTTCCCCTTTCCCAAACTGGCTTCGCTAAGCCATGCGCTTTCGCTCATGGACACCCCAAAACATGAGAGACATGGATTTTTGCTAACCCGGCAATGGGCCGCCAGCCGCCAGCCCACCCGCCGCCGCCTCCGCCCCCCCAGTCCTCACTTCCCTCCTGAGCTTGGGAAAAAACGGAGCCATTGCTTCTGCATGCAGCCTTGGGGGCAAGGGGGTGAGAGAGAGACGGAGAGACAGAGAAAAAGAAACGCGCTTGTTTGTACAAATCAGGAAAATCATGAACCGCCTCGGAACTTGAACCCGGGTCCCCGGGTCTCATGCCGTCGTCCCGCGGCAATTTGCATGGTATCCCATCCCTGAACGGATGATGTGTGTGTGTGTGTGGTCAGTATGAATTACGGCAAGGTGAGCTTGCGAGATTTCAGGATCAGGGCGGGAAGAAAAACAAAAGAATAAAAATGCAGAGAAGAAATGGTCTGCCTTAGGTGGAATTCGGCCGTGACAACACAAAGTGGCTCGACCTTTTCTTCTAGCCTGTTATCTCGTATACTAGATCAATTCGTCATCGGTGAATTGTTTCTTTCTTTATTTTTGAGTTCATTGATTACTATACCACATAGTTTTGTTCGTGAAGCAAATGAAAGCTGATTATTTGTACAAACGTTGATGGGCACAGCACATCCATGACACTGGAAAGGGAAAGGAATCTCCTGTCAAGAACAGAACCGCCGCGCGTCACATTTTAATTTTGTGCTACAATATTACGATGAACATGGTTGATGTAATTGCCATGGGAAGGGAGACCTATTTAGTTTTCCTTACTGGGAAAAATGCACACAATCTCATGTCTGATGACCTCGGTGGGAAGCAACGCAAACATTTCCAAAGGCCAAGTCACCCACGCCCCCCAACAAACAGGATTGATACCAACCAACTCCCCCCAAGTCGCGGCGTCAACGCCGCCGCAGCCGCAGCCACCGGGATGAAGGGAGCTGCAGCGAGGGAACACGTCCGATCCAATCAAATTCCAACCCCAGTCTTCATTCCCGTCGTTCCATCACAACCCATGAAGAGAAAATCATGCTCTCTCTTACCTGTGGTTTCGGTGTTACCGTGTAATGACGGAGGGCCTTGTTGTTCGGCCGTGGGATATTAGACGAAAGGGCGGGCGATATTTGGTGGACGGGCCGATCGGAGGAAAAACACATACCTACCGTACCTACGCAATAGGGCACAAAGAAATAAACACAGCCAGCGAAGTGACGTGACAGCCACCTCCTGGGCTAAAATCTTCTGGTCAATTTTGCTGTGCTTGCTCCAGCTATCAAGTCGGGGAAATCAGATGGACAAGGTACAAACATGTCTCGGGTGCCTCGTCGTCTCATTCATTCCTTTGGATCCAGGTCTGGAGACTCCAAAAAACCACATCCCCCCAGGTTGGGTTGCAGCCCTGCAGATTAGCAAACAATACTCGGCCTGCGAGAACCTAACCCCATCCCAATACGTCAGGTTACCTTGCATATTCACAATTTATCAGTACCAAGATACGCAAGGTACCCGAGTAGAATCGCACGCATTCGGATAGACAAAAGGTGGGGAAGACAGCAAAAGAGGAACGGAACTAATGCAAGGCTAAAAGGAACAAGAGAAGCAGATCCCCACCCCACCCCCTATTTTATTTTTCAAGTGGAAGGTGGAGCCGCCGGCGTCATGATGGAGGACCAACGTGATGGAAACCAATGAGGGATATTGAAAAAAAAAAAAAACCAGGTTCGCATGGGGAGATCCAAGCGTCGAGAGGCGTGAGGGTAGTCAAACAAAAAAAGGGGCTGAACTGTGCGAGTTTTGGCAGGTCGACATTCTTGACACGGTTGAGTTCGCCCGGTGATTCGGTCCTTGGGGTTGAATCATCTCTCCCATTGTCGGTTCCTTGATTTTTCTAATGGCTGACAAAAGAAGACAATAATACAATGAGAGAGCGTATCATTGACCGTCTACATAATTATCGTGGTGATTCATACATTACGGAAGCAAAGACAAGGGGGTGAGAGGAAGCAATCGAGGTGAGCCAAACAAGCTCTGGTCTGGTCTCGTTCTAGATAGACCACACTGGTTATGCAACAGCACGCCACTGAGACTCTATACCGGTAGTATCCATTGCTTTTCTGCTCTATGTTCCTTTTCTTGCCTTGTTATATCCAAGTCTGCCAAGGAAAGCGGACCAAGTAGCAAAAAGAAAAGTAAGCTAGATCGGAGGCTGCTCGCCTTCTACCTACTGCAAGGGACGAACCATGTTCACCCGATCTGATTCGGCAAGGAATGTTTCACTAACTGCAGACGAAAGCGGCATAACGGGGTGTAGGTTGTACAGTAGGTAGGAATAGGACAGACGAACCAGTCTAACCAGACCTAGGTAGTCGATAACTCGCATGTTAAGTAGTTCTTTTCTGGCACGTCTTGCTCTCGGCAGCAATGTGAGACATCCAAGACATCTTCTTTGCCTCTTCGGCATGTCCTGATTGCGCGCAGATTAATAATTTTCGGGTAGCCTAGGCATAGAGCGGGATTTCTTGTGTCTCTCATATCTGACAGGGTAGCTTAGACGAGGTACAAATCACGCTCGGCTTTCCCAAATTGAGTAATCACTCGGTAAGAAAGAAACCAGGCGGACTGCAGTTTTCTTACTCTTATTTCTCTTCAGCTGTGATGGCGGCCTCCGACTGCAAATTGGCAATCATTCGGGGAAGAAAGTGTGCTGAAATGTCACTACCTGTTCGTCTGATTGTACCGGGCTACCCCCGCGCTTGATCATGCTATATGCACACTATCCGATATGGGCTGGTACAGCAGAACGCGGATAACCTTTGCCTTTGACATTTGTTTGAGAGAACGGGAATAACACGGGATAGCAATGAGCTTGTTAATCCCAAAAGGGACCTTTAAACCATGAACAACTAAGCATACCCTCGAAGCCCTTCTTCCTGTTAAACATGCTGCATTGTAAGATTCTTGACGTGTATTATAGCACTAGAATTTAAACCCCCAGTCTATAGCTCGCATCCATAGATCCCAATCAACCCCAGAGAGGAGCCGTGACCTCGACGGCCCTCTCCACCACAACTCTTACCCTGTCTCCAAAGGCCTTGTTGGCACACTCGACTTCCAGGTCCTCCAGCCAGACCTTGGCGTTCAGCTTGTCATCGATCTTGATGGCCACGCCGGGCACAGGGATGCCGATCTTGTGCAGCCGCTCAATCTCGGCACGCTGCCTCTCCTCCAGCCTCTGCTGCCTGCCGCCATCATCATCCCCGTTTTCCGCCTCGCCCGACGTGTCATCCGATACCGGGAGCCTGGGGTCCTTGATGGGTGAGACGTGGTCTGCGCCGAACTGCGCCTCCAGGAACATGAATAGCCGCTCGAGCCGCTCCTCTGGGCTCAGCCGCGCGTGCAGGTTGCGTGTCGGCAGCACATACTCCTCTTGGGGGGCGTGCGAGTGGGAATGCTTGCTTGCAGATTCTGCAGGGTAAAAGATTAGATGACTTTGTCGGTGCGGGTTGTGCATATCGTTCGATATATCATATATGCATGGGATGATTATCAAGGTTAAACTTACTCTTCACGGCAGCGGGGCTGCTCTCGACCGTCAGTAGCACGGCCATGACCGCATCTGCAAACCCGTCGTTCATTGTGTTGCCCTCCCACTCCAGCTCGACCTCACCGCTGCCAAAGCAGCGAACGTTGATGGAGCCCATGACGATGTAGCCCGCGACTGGCCGCTCTACTTCCTCGTCCACGACCTCTTCCTCCTTCGCGTCCAGGATCATATCGTCACCATTAGGGACCTCTTTGTGAAGCTGGCGCATCTCGGGCAACTCATCAACGGCGCCAAAGGTGCTCTCCAACGCCCACCTGATGAGGTCGACGCCCGCCGCGGCCAACATGATCTTCTGTCGACACACAATGGTCGTAGTAGTCAAGCCTGCATACTCCCTTAGATCCTCAGGCGCCATGAGTGATAGCTTGAAGTCGTTCTGTACCAGAACACCAGTGACGAGCTGTGGATGCAGGTGGTAGTCGTCATCGGTTGGGAGTCGCGTCGGTGGCGTTATTGACGCCAGCTTACCCACAACCTTCGCTGTCTTGTCGGTCTTGAAAGGAATCCTCAACTCCTCGCAGTTTCGGGGACTATAAATCTTGACCTTTTCCGTTTTGGTGGCATTAAGCGATAGAAGCTTTGACTTCAACCTCATCATGTTGTTTTGCTCTCCGTGAACAAGGATCTAGAATGCACAAGGCCATGTTAGCTGATTCCCGCCCTCCTGGCTTGTAGATAATCCCAAGTCGGACCACTTACAACTACAGGAGCAGCAACCTCCTCGATAAACTCCCTATTCTCTGTGCCGTCAACGTGTGCAGCAAAGGAGAACTCTGCGACGCTACAGCGACGCGGGATCATGGGCTTCTCGCCGTCGGCACGCCTTGAAGCTGCGGCAGCATTCCGGGTCATGATGGCAGGGATCTGCTCGGGCTCCTGCATGATCTGTTTCGCCATGGTGCCCTCGACACTGTAACCGGTGATGACAACGCCGTTCTTGTCGCTCGGAGCCCAGCGCTCGAGAAGCTCGCGGCTCACTCCGTTCTGCAACATACCCGGGCTGGCAAGCATGACGCACGGGCCGAGGTCGTCAAAGCGGTCCAGATTCTTGAGCGATCGAATGTACTTGAAGTCCCAAGGGCCCCCGCCACCGGCCCCGCTCTTGCCCGATGCTTCGGCCTCGGCGAGGCGCTCGCGGAAGAGTCGCTTGATGTTGTCATTCATCGCGCCCACGTACGTCTGGTATACAACCATACACTTGCGGGCAAGGTTACTCGCATAGTAGATTGGTACCTTTTGGTACTCCTGGTGCTTGCCCCAGTACTCGTCCAGAATCAACAACAGCTCCTGTGCTCTTCCCAAGGCGAAGACGGGCATGAGTACTCGCCCTCCGCGGTTCAGAATGCCCGTGATTGACTTCATGAGCGCCTGCTCGCGCTCTACTCGAGGCACGTGTGATGCAATACCATATGTCGATTCTGTGATAAGCACGTCGATCTTGACACCCCTGGGTACCTCAGCCGACACCAGATGCCGATCTTGCTCTCGTGAATAGTCGCCCGTGAAGAAAATATTCATCCCCGCTATCTCGATCAGAAACATAGCTGCGCCCAACACATGACCAGCCGGATATGGAGTAATGCGTATGGAGGATATTGTGTGTGTTGTGTAGTAGTCGATGGCCTCAATCTGTGGGAATGTGTTCAGGTGATCCTGTTCCGTGTATACGGGCTGTGATGTCGGATTCGACGAAGTGTTGCCCACACGGACACTGTCCTGGATAAGCCATTTGTAAATAGCTTTGGTTGGATGCGTCATAAAGACGCGGCCTTTGAAGTTGGTCTTTGATAATACATAGGGCAGAGAGGCGGCGTGATCGACGTGGAAACTGTAGACGGACGGTTAGCAGTTGCCGAAAGCATCACGGGCAGCAGGGCAAGATGCGGGATCTGGTGTTCGCAGCCTAGCTGCCTAGCTACTTGATGGCGGTGGGAAGAGATCGCGGTGACCGGCGAACGGGCTTCACAGAACACAGCGGGTTGACCATGATGAAAAGCAGGTGAACAGGTATTGTATTGTTATCTCTGTACATGGCGATATACGATTCTGGTGGTTCACGGTACTTGTGTGCACATCAACCTCACACGGTGAGCAATAACCGCATGGCAACCGTGGTAGCAGCAGCCCCAAGAGGTTGGCAGAGCATAGCATAGCATAACACAACATAGCATAGCGCTACATGAGTATGCCACACGGTGCAAAGGGCCCGTCGACCAGCGGCTAGGGCAGGCTCCCAGATACTCCCCGAAAATCGCATTCGCGGAATAATAACCGACCCGTGTGCAGGTGTATCCAAGCGGAGCAAGTAACATGACCAGAAATAGCTTAAGGAAACGGGCCGGCGTGCTTACTGGCTGATTAGTAGCACATCGACAGTGCTCAAATCGAAGTCATCGAAGAAGGGCAAGGCGGCCAGGCCATCGTAAGCAGGATGTTGTCCGGCATCAAGCTACATATTACAAAAGGTGGGCTGGCGTCAGTCAATGGACGAAGACAGGCAATGTAGGTGTGAAAGTACTCACCATTACAGTCTTGCCTTTGTACTGTATGATGTGGCATGATCGCCCAACCTCGTTTCCGCCTCCAAGACAAGTAAAGACAAGCTCATCGGCGGGGTCTACGGGCTCGTCGGGTGCTGCCACGTTCATGGCCGAGGCCTTCCTCTTTGATGCCATCGTGGGGTAGGATTATGTCGGCCTGGCCGAATACCAAGCACTTGACTCTCGTCTGTATGATTAGTAGCAGTATGTGAGCAGTTATATGCCCTCTAGATGTTTGATAACCGGAGAAGATGCACCACCGTCAAAGCGCAGCTAGCAAAAGCCGAGTCCGGTTCGTAGCCACTATCGCTTGTTGTTCGAGGCGCCCTTATAGATGATAACTTTGCGCTCAACGCAATAAACAGTTGAATGCCACCGTTTTTCCACAGCGCACCGACTGCGTTGTTGCTCGCATATATTGCTATTGCATGCACTTGCACTTGTCGATTGGGTCTGCTCAGCGACAAGAGAGAACTAGGTAGGTTGCTATGCAGTGCGAAGTTGTCGCGTTAATGCGGCGCGGCTTCCGTTCGTTCAGAACGCGGCTGCTACAAAAAGCTTAGTCAAGCCAACCTGTCAACCAGTGACAAGTGACGACGCTGCCTAAATAGCGGGTCCAAAGAAGTGGACAGGGAGCTTTCTGGGTGGGTGATCCCACGTGACCTGGAACAATCTGCGACTTTGAATGTTGGTTCGCGCAACTTGAGCTTCTTCTCATCATTTTCAAAGAGCATTACCGAATCAACGAACGCCACAACACCGCCGCACCGCCAGGAAGCGCAAATCGCGACTTTAAAACGCTTCCGACCGAGAGGAAAATCAAACGATATAAGAAGGCCACCGGCGACGTCGCGTCTCGGATGGTGTTGGACAAGGGAACCGCGCTGTGGCTGCAACGGGCTTGTTGCCCGAGATAGCGTCCAGTGGCCTGTGATCGATCCGGGGACCTGAGGAGAGGCAGCTAGACTAGGCCTCCTCATTGCCGCATCGCATCACCATCCACCTCGCCCTCGGCGCTGCACAGTCACCGCTGAAGACGCTTGCTTTTGCTACATTTCGACTGCCGCCGCCGACACGCCAGTCGCCACCATCACCATGGCGCAACCACAACATCAGATCCAGCTGCCGCCCGCGCCGCAGCGGCCGTTCTCTCCCGCCCAGCTCTCACCATCCACGATACCCCATGCTCATACCCAGGCGACTTACCCAGCGGGCAATCCTCCTAATAAGAAACAAAGAATGTCTCCAGCACCACCCCAAAGTCAACCAGCCTCCCCATACGTTCCATCACCCGTATACGCCCCGAGCCCCGCCGCATCAGCAACACCTCCTCCCCAACCCAACGCAGCCTCGCCTCCGCCCATGAACCCACAAATCGCGCTGCCTCAAGCAACGACGATGGCTCCTCCTCCTCAGGCTATTACGATTCCGCAACAACCGACACCTTACGTTAATGGGAACACGATAAATAGTCCTGGTATCAAGCCCACACAACAACCCATGGGCCTCACAATGCCTGGCCTTACCATGCCATCGCGGCAGCCAGGCACACCTTTGGTAGCATCGCCAGCTCCGCTCATAACAACCACAGCTACAACCCCGCTGACTCCGGCGCCGGTCAGCTCCCCATATGCTACAGCGACTCTGGCCCCCATGCCAAGTCATCCTGCTACTCCGGGAGGCACTATGGGGCCACCATCCAAGCCTGCTGACCGTCCGCAAAAAGAGGTCGAGTATGATGTAAACGACTCCCTCAATGGCACAGGAATCGACTTGAAGGAGATGGAACAGGATCTGGTTCAGTTTTACGCTGGTAGCACGCGTGCCGAAGCCAGGACAGGATTTCCCGCAAATGTACCTGGAAGCAGCGCAAGCATGTACGGTGCTGGGCTAGCGAATCAGCCGGCTCAGTTGGTGGGAATGGCCGACCAGGCACAGTTTGCCGCCGAGCTTGCCAAGGGCGTGTGGAGCGAGGCGGCTGCAAAGCTGGCTACTGTGAGGAGCCAGGAGGTCAAAAATCCTTTCAGCAACATTGCTGTGATTCATTCAAAGGCATCCAAGATCGCCAAGGAATATGGCATCGGCCTGGTTCTGGACCCCAAGACTAACGGTGGCATGGGCAAGATGAAGCTTGACACGGAGTTCGCAGAGCCGTCCGTCACCGTCACTCAGAAAGTCATTGATAATGAAGTGGTGGTCAATACTTCCAAATCCTTTCTCCCCGCAGATTCGTTTCTTGCAGAGCAGATAGGCCTACTCTCCATCGCCACAAAGCATCGGATTCGACAACTGCTTGAAGATGCGGACAGAGTGGCCCGCACACGACAACAAACATCCCACGGTATTGTACCATCGGATTGGATGGACGTGAGCGCACCGATCACTACGGTTGATGCTAGTCTCACAGACCAAGCGAACTCTGTGAATGGAGACGGGAGCGCGGCTAGTCCCCGCACCAATCCACTGAAGCGTAAGTTCTTATGGATATCAATTTTTGACGATTTTGCTTGTGGATTAACAATCAATTTCTTTAGGTCCTCTTGGTGCCGGTGTATCACAGGTGGCTGCGAGCTTGGGGCTCAGTGCGGTTATGCGTGAGCAAAGCAAGAATGAACGCAATGCCGAAGAAGCCAGACTTCTCAAGCGCCAGAAGCGGGCTGAGGAGGAAGATGGCAAAAAGAAAGGTGGCGACTCGGCAAACCCATCTCGTGCAGGCTCGGTTGCGCCAGGAACACCAGGGGCATCGTCAATTGCGCCAGAAACGCCAAAGCTCACCAAAAAGGAGGAGAGAGCTAGGGCGGCGCAGAACAAGACAATGGACTGGATGAACACAGCCTCTGCAAACTCGACAACATCACATTTCTTGGGTCAGCTCTCTAGAAAGAAGAAGGGCAAAAAGTACGACTGGTTGACGTCGGGAGGCAGTGGTGCCTCAACACCGTCACGTGCTGGGCCTGGCACCCCTGCTGCGGGTGCTGGTGCTGCTCCCAGCCGCAAGGCTCCGGAATCGATAGCACTCACAGTGGATGGAAGATACAGACTGGGTTCTTTGCGCGAAAATAGCGACAAAGGCAAGAACATCCAGTTGAGGGATTGGATCACAGTCCTGGAATCGGATCGACTGGAGATCAAGGCATTGCAAACTGCCTATGACAAACTAGATGCGTCAGCCGCAACGTAAGGGTTCAACCCTTTGACATTTCCATCTCTTTTATTTTCCTGGCATAATGCCATTGGGGTCTTACTGCGAAATATTCCGCGAGAAAACGGATTGATCAACGTTCCCTTCAAGATTATCACAGAGGGCAATGTTTTCCATAGCTGCTCTGTGCTGTATTCAGAAAATCTCACAAATCATTGCCAAAGTATACCGTGAAAGCCCGAGCATGGCGTTCGATACGAGGTTGGTTCAGGGGGGGCGCTCTTGTCAGCATTGGTCGACTTATTTAAAAGGCTGGGAAGGTTTTGGTCATATGATTTTTCTCCCTGCGTTTTGGAAGAAATTCCTGGCATGGCCTGCAGACGGTCATTTTCCTCTGTTGTTCTTTAGTCTTGGTATTAACTTCCCTACTCTCTGCTCTGCTCGCTTGTGTAGCGTTGCTTATTTACTTGTAGCAGCGGTTTACACGTTCAATCTGTCCGTTACAGGATTCAGGTTTGTTGGCGGGCCACCTCGTCAGCCGGAGCTTTTATTCATAATACCAAGCTTTAAGAGTAGAACTGGCACTACCTAATGAAATGACAGACTCATACTCTTTTTTATGTCCCATGATACACTGTGGCTCTAGTGGAAATGACTTGCGATAGCAAGCTCTCAAAAGAAGGCCTCGTCGTCAGGCTTGGCGTATCCTCGCCTAGTCTTAAGTCCAAGTTCTATATTTATATACATACTTATTCATTTCCATCGTTGCAAGACTCTGCCAGCCACCTCATCGCGATAATACCTGTATAATGCGAAGTGGCACGGCAGTTAAGTAGAAAAGGCCCTTCTGTTGTGTGTACGGCGTCATAGTAAAGGGCAAATCCCGAACAGTAAGTCCATTCGTCTCTGCATTGGTTTGCGGTGTTTTTTTTTTTTTGTTTTTACACATAATTAGCAGCTAACCACGCCATGGTACCACGGGGAAATGTATGCGGTCAGACTTACCACAATCCCGGAGGAACTTATCCGTGACTTCTGGGAACCGCATGGCCCATGAAATAATAATCTTCAGTCGTGGCTGTAATATAAGCAGTGACTTGAGTGTCTTCACAAGGGCCGAGGCAGACTCTTCGTTATAAATCTAGAGTTGATGACATCCCAGGTGTAAGTTCAGGTTCATCAAGTATTAGAAACAGTAAATTATAGCTCAACACGTACCAAATCTGCTCCAAGAACAACGTCAAGGCTTTTGCCTTGCTTGGATGACCTATCATGAAGCCACAATTTTCCGAGATCCTCGCCCCACCAGAGCCTCTCAACTTCCACGCGGCCATGGCCTTCTCCTTCACCACTCAAGCCGCCTATTTCAACGTTTCTACGTGCCTCCTCAATGACGCGCTCGTCACCATCTGTGGCAATGACGCTCTCGGCTCCAAAACACTTGGCACAGAGGATCGACAGGAAGCCCGCACCGGCACCTAGTTCCAGTATCGAGCGTCCCCTCACAGTGCTCCCTTTCTCTGCAACGAGGTAGTGCGCGAGGTGCAGGGCGCCGTCCCAGGTCCGGTGGCCGGTGAACCTCGATCCGGCGACAAGTCGCCTGGACTCTACAAGTGTGACGATGTCCGGGTTCACAGCGGATAACGACCTGGGTGGGAACGTGGGGACGGTGTAGGTGACGTACATGTCTTCGGGGTCGTCGGAACTGCCTGAAGTGTACTTCTCCTCGAGCATCTTGAGGGCCTCTACCATTGCAACAATGGAAGGACGTACGCCGTCCTCTTTCGGATCGTCGGTGATGATGTGACCAGCCCGCCCGAGCCTCTCCAGTAGTTTTTTGAAGAAGTTCAAGCGGTATTGAGGAGCAGGGAGCTTGGCCATTGCTCGCTTCTCATAGCAGAGATGCTTCCAGATCCAGTAGCAAGCGTCTGGGTGGGCAAGTAGCCTCTGTGGGGGCCACCTAAGGCACTCGACGTCGAGGCATTGGAAATATTGCGCTCTGAGGATGAGCAGTGATTCTTCTGTATCCATGTTGTTGAATTTCCTGTATTCTACACTTGCTTATGGTAGGGTGTAGCCAATACTTCACCCAAACATATCAAACATTGGTGAACCAACAACAAACAGCCTTTATCATGTGGCGTATAAAATCCCTGAATTTTCCCGGAATTATGTGCCCACAAGATAGTGACGTATGCGCTGACTTGAATAGAATGACTTCCCCAAGTTACCAAAGTAAGCGAATTACATAAATAGGACTTATTAGGCAGCATTTTATGTGATGATGATAAACGACACTATTGGACAGCAGCCCTAGATCACGAAGATCATATTTGGTCGGCAGCTGCTCCGGGCGAAGTTGAGGTCTTCGGACCCCACTTTTCCATGAATGATGCATTGGATGATGCCTGCCGCCCCGGACTTGGCCAGGCTCTGCACGTCGAACACCAGTCGCCAACCTACCTTACCTACCTAGGTAGGATGTGCCCCGCGACTCAAAGTGTTGCCTCACTTAAACCCGCGACAAAACAAACAACTGCACCTGCACTCTGACTCTCAACCTCTGAAACTTTCTGCGGTTTGACCTTACCGGTCACGTCTTTTTTTATTCTGTGTCTTGTTTTTTTTTTGTTTATTGCAATTCATTCCCCACACGCATATGGTGTTGACTGCAACTCGTCTAATTCCGGTGTCTTCAATTTCCTAGTCATTCCTACCACCGCCGCTGCCACGATTTTGGTCATATCCTAGGCCAGCTTCGCCACAATGTTGAAAATATGGTCTATGGTGCGTCATAGTCTGCCTTCTGCAGTTGAGCAGCACGGGGAACGACTTACTGATGTCTCGAACGTGTGCAGAAAAAAGAGCAGCAAAAGGCTGAGACGGCCGAGGGAGCCGCGGGGGGCAAGAAGAAGAAGGTCACAGCTGCACAACTCCGTGTCCAAAAAGGTATGTTTGGAAAGTATCTTTGATCGCATATGGACATTCAGGGGACTGTTGCAGAGCCCGTGGCTTAGAAGCAAGCGGTGCTAACACTGGTCATGTTCTTATTACGCAGATCTATCAGAGCTTTACCTTGGAACGACGATGAAGACCGAGTTTCCCGACCCCGACGACATCCTCAACTTTAGACTTATCATCGAGCCCGACGAGGGCATGTACCGCGGCGGGCGATTCACTTTCGACTTCAAGATTAACCAAAACTTCCCGCATGAGCCACCAAAGGTCTTGTGTGAACAGAAGATCTACCATCCCAATATCGATCTAGAGGGCAAGGTTTGCCTGAACATTCTGCGTGAGGATTGGAAGCCGGTCCTGAACCTCAACGCCGTCATTGTTGGTCTTCAGGTACGTCCAAATATAGCTTTGATGCCCGACCTGTTACATCCTATATGTGACACAACATACTCAAAAGACTCGTAGCTCTATACGTGAGCAGTGGCACAATGTAAAACAACTGGAATCAGAAAACGCTAACCAGACCACTTCGTGTCGTCTTAGTTCCTTTTCCTCGAGCCCAACGCCTCGGACCCGCTGAACAAGGACGCGGCTGAAGACCTCAGAAGCAACCGGGAGGGCTTCAAACGTAACGTCCGGACCTCCATGGGCGGAGGGGCAGTCAAGGGGATTTCTTTCGATCGCGTTCTGAAATAAAGATAGGCGGAAGGAAGGCAAACTCTGCTGCAAAGAGAACATGATACCCTCCTACTAAGACTCAAGAGTCGCAACCTGTGCCATGGGAACGATCATTTCTATCCCGACCGCGAAACCTACGCGTCGGCGTCCCAGCGGTGGCTATGAGTGAGTCATCTGGATGCCTGGAACATTCAGGACAATAGACCCCAGGGAGTCATCTCAGTGCCCAGAAGGCAAACATGGTTGAATGCGAGAATAAGCCGGGGAGGTGAATGGATGGCGACGAGGGTTTTCTCGCTGGCCATTGGACTTCCTAGACCTAGTTCTAAATACGGAGTATCGGAACATAAGATGGGTGGGGCAAGCGGTGTCGATTTTTAGCGATTTCGGCGGTCTGTATTTTCAACATTGGCGGTTTCTGCTTTCTTATTTCACCCTCTATTAAGATCTACCTCATCTCCCCAATAAATACATAAATCTAGATCGTTTTCATGTCTTTAAGAACATAGATTGAGGCTTTTTGTACGTGAATGGCTGGTTTCAAAAGAATGACTCGATTGGCTGAGTAATGAATTTTATCTCGTGGTTGTTATTATGGAATTAGGCGAAAGCCTATCCGGTCGTCGTCGATAACGCTGACCCAAGAGGCTTCTCCGGTTTGGAGAGCTGCTGGTTCTTGGTAGATCAAAGCGGGGCATCTGGGTCTGGGGCTCCGTTATGCGGGCGGTCTCCACCGGAGCTACCCTGCTTTTCAAAACGGTCCGATATCGCTGGCCTAGGAAAATTTTGTACCCACAATGCCTAAGTCGGAGCTGCTCCTTAGTGTTGAGTTTTGTTGAAGCTCGCTCCTAAATTCATCTTCATTCGACTTTCCATTGTCGGTGAATACGGATTCCCTTTCTCTCCATCTCCACTCAATTGTTTTTCTTGGTTCCTTATTCTACCTTGTCACACAACAAACATGTCTGCTCGCGGTTTCTCAAAGGCTTTGAGGCCAATGGCCCGCCAATTGGCCACTCCCGCCGTTCAGAGGCGTACCTTCGTGGCTGCTTCTAGCATGGTGCGGGCCACCAGGAAAGCCGCCGTCGCTCCCACTCAGCAGCAGATCCGTGGTGTCAAGACCATGGATTTTGCTGGCCACAAGGAGCAGGTCTGGGGTGAGTTGGACAGCTCAATTGCTCAATTCGCGGCTCAATGAATTCGTAAACTGACAGGCTTTTTTTCGGTCTACCAATCTAGAGCGTGCCGACTGGCCCAAGGAGAAGCTGCTGGTGAGTCATGTCATTTTTTTTTGCCTGACAATTCCACCAACTTCAAGCAGTCAAAATACTAATCACTTGAACTACAGGAGTACTTCAAGGACGACACCCTTGCCCTCATCGGCTATGGTTCGCAGGGCCACGGCCAGGGTCTTAACCTCCGCGACAACGGCCTCAACGTCATCATCGGTGTGCGCAAGGACGGAAAGTCGTGGAAGGACGCCGTCCAGGACGGCTGGGTTCCCGGCAAGAACCTCTTCGAGGTCGACGAGGCCATCTCGCGCGGTACCGTCATCATGAACCTTCTGAGCGACGCTGCCCAGAGCGAGACGTGGCCTGCTCTGAAGCCCCAGATCACTAAGGGCAAGGTATGTGGCGCTTAAGACTGACCGTTTCTTTTTACTTACCCCGCTGCTTTATAAGAATAAAAAAGAGCTAACAAGTCTTTATGTAGACTCTCTACTTCTCGCACGGTTTCTCTCCCGTCTTCAAGGACCTCACCAAGGTCGAGGTCCCCACCGACGTCGACGTCATCCTCTGCGCCCCCAAGGGCTCCGGCCGCACTGTCCGCTCGCTCTTCCGCGAGGGTCGTGGCATCAACTCCTCCTTCGCCGTCTACCAGGACGTGACTGGCGAGGCTGAAGAGAAGGCTATCGCTCTCGGTGTTGCCATTGGCAGTGGTTACCTCTACAAGACCACCTTCGAGAAGGAGGTCTACTCTGACCTGTACGGTGAGCGTGGCTGCCTGATGGGTGGTATCCACGGTATGTTCCTTGCCCAGTACGAGGTTCTCCGCGAGCGTGGCCACAGCCCCTCGGAGGCTTTCAACGAGACTGTCGAGGAGGCCACCCAGTCTCTCTACCCCCTGATCGGTGCCAACGGCATGGACTGGATGTACGAGGCCTGCTCTACCACTGCTCGTCGTGGTGCCATTGACTGGAGCCCCCGCTTCAAGGACGCCCTCAAGCCCGTCTTCAACCAGCTCTACGACTCGGTCAAGGACGGCTCTGAGACTCAGCGCTCGCTCGACTACAACAGCCAGCCCGACTACCGCGAGAAGTACGAGGCCGAGATGGAGGAGATCCGCAACCTGGAGATCTGGAGGGCGGGTAAGGCTGTGCGCAGCCTCCGTCCTGAGAACCAGAAGTAAACTGTATATTTGCTTCCAAGTTCCGGTCAAATGCCAGTGGATCTCTACAGAGTGCTGGTGGGTGGTCAATTTGTTGAAAAATAATCTGGAGTCATCGCTACATTTCTTGGAATATCGCGGGGTTCTGTGTCCAAAAAGCTTGCGGTATTTCGATCGGGTTTGCTTTTAATGTTTATCAGATTTCATCTTTGTCTGGGATTACATCAGTCTACTATACCTCGCCATTTTAAATTGGTATCTTTTTTTCGTCTTTACCTGCTTATTCAACTGTCCCCATGCTACTGTGCCGCTTTTGATTCATCTTCTCCATGGCGCCTTGGCAGTTGTTTTGCGAGTTCCACAAAACCTCCTTCTTGGTCACCACCAAGGGTGATCCAAATGTCAACCCATCGCCGGGCATCCTCGTAGCGCTCTTCGGACCTAATCCATTCTTCCTCACCCACGCGCTCAAGGTATACGGTACGCAAGCCGCAGGCTTTTGCGCCCTTGAGGTCGCCTAAGTGGGCAGCAACCATGGCAACCTCATCCGGGCGCAGGCCCAAGCCCTCAACAGCTCCCAAGTACGTCCTTGGGTTTGGCTTGTATGCACCAAAGTCCTCAGCCGAGAAGAGACGATCGAACCCCAGGCCATCGTGGTAGGTGTTGAGGTCCTGCAGCAGAGACTGGTTGCCGTTAGACAAGGCGGCCGTGACCAGACCCCGGCTCGCCAGCCGCGCGAGACCTTGACGGGTATCGGGCCAGGGCTCCAGCCTATGCCACGCCCGACTCAACTCCAGCACCTCATCGTCCGTGAACAGGCCGGCTAGTCCTCGCTCCTCGAGCAGACGCTCGAGGCTCTCGCGGTGGTGCGTGTCAATGTCCTTCCAGGGCGTGATGCCGGGCTCGAAGCCCCGCGTGAAGCGACCGTAGCTTCGCCTCCAGGCCGCGGCGAAGGCGCACGGCCAGTCCGGTAGCAGGTCCGGCGTCGGAAAGCTCGAGGGCCACGCCGACGCCGCGATGATGTCAATGCTGTCCCTTACGCCACCGGTCTGGAGGTTCCTAGCGCGAGCCTGGAGCTCCGCGGGCAGCGTGGCGAAGCCTGCCGAGTTCATCTTGGCGTCGAGCGCGGACGTCAGCGCGGACTCGATCGAGGCTCGCCAGTTCACCGTCGTGCCGAAGACGTCGAACGTCAATGCCTTGATCTTGTGCAGGGACGAAGGCGTCGAGGCTCTGGGGAGAGCGTGGCCTTCAGACATTTTTTGGGATGTTTTGCTTTTTCTTTTTCCTCTTTCTTTTCGCCCGAAAGCCAGGGCTATGGATCGAGGGGATTGAAAACAAATAAACGCCTGCTTAACTGGAACATATCCGCAGACATATGCCGATCCGCAGCTTGTCTGAAAGTGGGGATGGTGTACGAGTTGGGGATGGTACGACGGTAAATCAGACGTTGCCAAGTAAAACTTTACGCCGTAACTCATCGCAGAGTAAAAGAAACGCTGAAGAACTGACGGGCAGGATTTTATTGACCGAAATAGTCTAAATTTAGGTCGTATGGATGGTTCTATTTTTCTTCACCCGCCCTTACCAAATTGTAGCGCCTCGGTGTTTACCGAGCCGAGGGCACTCACCTCCCTAAAATACCGAGGTACCACTATAGTCTACAACTATAGGTACTGCTCAGGACTCGAAAAGAGGAGGTGACTTGACTGAGGTAGGTACCTACCTAGATACTTGAGCAAGTGAAAACCAGACCGCGGGCGCACTTGCATGACAGGCATGCACCTGCCTTATGTCAAGTTGTTAAACAAGTAAGTACCTAGGAACGTATCTATGCTTGCCATCATCTGGTTTCAATCAAATCTAGTGTGACTGAAGTCCACTTGGCAATGTGAGTTGATTGAGTATTCAGGAAGGCCATGTCATTGGAAATATAAGCCTCGATCTCGTGAGATAACGAGAATATTCGTAAACGGTCCAAGTCTCGACCGACACCATCATCGCTCTGATACAGTTCTACCCTTCGTCATCCATACACAACACGTACGTACCTACCTGGAGCCACTATTTAGTGTCCAAAGCATCTATCCGCCTAAACCCGCAAACAGAGTACTTGGAAAAACGAGCAACAGCCCAACATGCTCTCACCCGCATCGAAGACCAGCATAATGTCAGTCATGCCTGCGTCCAAGGCAATGAAGCCGAGCAAACGCAACAATATCGAAGAGTCGCCAGGGAAACAGGACGCCGACGCCGTTCAACCCACCGTGGAGTATGACCTTGACGGCAACACGGTGACTTCGCTCCACCAAGAAATCGACACTTGCGGATCACCGACACGCTCCTCGCGAGAGTCATCCGAGAAGGTGCAGCCGACCACTCCTGAAAGCAACCCTTGCGGCAGAGAAATCAACAATCTGAATAGCGAAGAGCTACCAACCTTGTCTTCGGACACGCCAGAGGAATCAGACGGCCATGTCGAGGCTCTAGCCCTCAGCAGTGACCCCTCGCAGATGCCACCTCGGGCTGCTGCCGCCGCTGAAGATAGGGAACTCATTTGGGCCCGGCCGGGCCTGGGTCTCTCGGATCCGTTCGTGCAGACTGATAACATGACGGCGACCTTGGTCTAGGCGACATCGCCCGACCGCCGGCGCGCCGCAATCCCCATCTCCGATCGTGATGAGGGCTATGAGTATGGTGCGACAGAGTCTGGTGATTCTTCGGTGACTGACTGGAAGGGGAAAGAGGACAACCTGGACGAGAGCGTGTACACCTTGCTTCATTCGTACGTCCTCAAGTCCCACAATCCGGACCTCTGGCTAGCCATGGCAAACAGCATGGCCCGGCGTGGCAAGCTCCTCGAGGACTTGTCCAGCACCCCAGAGGGATGCAGATCGCTATCCATGTGAGACGCCTCTCGCACATGTCCTGCCCCCTAACCCTATTCATGCTTCCCCGGATCACAGTTACTGGCAGTGTTTTTGTCAGCTCGGTGGATGATCGACGGAACTGACAAGTCTATTGTGTCTGCAATTTAGGCTTCAACATGAGCTCATGTATGCCGTCAGAGACATTGATACTATATTCGCGGCGAGGGCGCTCATCTCCATGTCCGGGACTGGGACTGTCCAGGCAAGCCCCCCACCCCACCTCAAGCCAGCGGCACCTCGTCCGCGCAGACCGCTGCCCAGATTCCCTGTCGAGTACGCGCCCCAGGCGGTGATTAAAAACCCAACTCCCATGAGGATGGACAAGGTCAGGGAGAAAAAATAACCGTCTGGATCTTGCTGAAGGCAGCATGTATATCACCAAAGTTTTGGGATATTCGAACAAAAGGACAGATGTGGTTTTGCACAGGTTCCGTCGTAGTTTGACAAGAGTAATTAGTTGTAGGATCATCAGATGGCCATTATTAGCGGAGAGCGGAGGCAACTTGAGAGCCACGCAGCGTGTTTATTAGAAAGCAATATCCTTGACAAGTCATCAGACAAAGATTGTGTTTGCACGCCTCAGCTCATTCAAGATTTCATTATGGAATTGTGGAATTATTGGTGAGAACTTTTGAATAACTTTAAAATGTATAAACACATGGATGGGTATTCGCGGTGGGCTTATCATGAGATGCTTGAGATTTCGGCTTCAACGAAATATCAGAACCTGCACGCTGTGAACAGAAAATTAAAAAAAAAGACGCCATTTTGTCCCAATAAAACAGAGCAGAAAGCTCCAATATAAACTGTCAGAATGGCGGTTTCAGTTTCTCACCATCCTCACCGCTCGACCTGTTCTCCCTCTCTTCTCCCACTTCCTCCTCCTCTTTGATTTCATCCGTTGTCTCCAAGCGCTCGCCGCGGAGAGTGGAGACGGCCGAGCGGGGCGAGGTCGACGTCGCCGACGGACGCCGCGGGCTGTTGTTGCGGGATCCCTTCAATGGGCTGTTTGTGTGGTGCTCGTGGAGGCCTTGTTTTGCCGCCTCCAAGCCGTTTTTCAACTTGTCAAAAAGGGCGATGGATCGCGGCCCGTCTTCCTCCCAGTCGTTCGTATTGGCCAGAGTGGACTTGCTGGTCCCTCGACCTTCTGCCGACATGGCCGACAACCTCCCCCTCATGCGACGCTCCAGCAAGGTGTCGATGCCGACCTGCTCCTCTGCAGGTGACGGCATTGCAGGCTGGTCGCGTGGGTCAACGGGGTCGACCATCTTGCGGGCATCGCGCCCAAAGCATAGATACAATGGGTAGACGAGCGTGAAGCACAGCACTGCTGCTACGACACAAAATGCAACCTGGATATTCCTGCCTGTGTCGCTACGCTGAACTATTGCATATATGATAAATGGGACAAAGGCCGGGCCAGATGCTCCCATGGTCAGCCATGCTGCGGCTAGCTTGGTCCTTGACCCTTGTCCGACCAGGCCGAGCGAGAATATCAAGGGCCAGCCAGGCCCCTCGGCGAAGAAGAAAATGACGATTGGGATCGCTATAATATTGGGGCCTATTAATGATGACGAACGTTTGACTGTGATGATGGCAATCATGGCCATGACTGCCGTAAATATCGAGGTAAGCAACACGGTCCGTGGAGTCGGTATCCATTTATTTCGAGGGTGTTTTGCCGAGAGGTATGCGAGTCCCCCGGCTAGAAAGCGGGAAATTGCAAAGGCGGTGTGGGAGATGACCACATAGTTGGATACCGAGAGCGTTAGTGATGGCGGATTGGGTTCACTGTTTGTGGCGTTGGCTGTAGATCCAGACCCAGTCCCGGACGAGACTGACGCGATGGGCGTTGCGGATTCGGTAGGCACCAGTGCCGAAACGAGGTCTTGGAAGAAGATGGACACACTCTCCTGTGCCGCGATTAGACAGTACTGGGCGAGCACGGCGAGGATGATGCAAACTGTGCGCAGCTGAAGGCCGCCGATGCTGCGCTTGGTCGAGTCCACCGGCAACTTTTCGGCACTGGCTGCCAATTCCTGGTCGCTCACCTCGGGGAGAGGGATGTAGTAAAACAGTAGCGCAAGAGCAGCGCAGAACAAGGTGACGGCTAGGTAGGTCCACTGGACATCGGATAGGATGAGTGAGTCGGGGCGCTCTTGCCGCTGTGAAATGTTGGAGAAATAGACGTGTTGGGCCAAAAGGCCGCTGAGGACACTTCCGACAGCCTGGACACCTTGTGCCAGGCATAGCCTCATGGTGGCATACTCGCTGGGGCCACAGAGCACCAAAAATGGGTTGGCTGCCGTCTCCAAGACCGCAAGACCACTGCCGACGACTGTGTGGTTCAAAGAGTTAATGCATTGTGATCTTCGCGACTTTATTCTCACATGCCAAAGTAAACCTACTGAAGTTTGAGACCATAAACCCCGGAAAGCTCGCCAACACGGCGGCAGGCCAAAAACAGATTGTACCAGTGCCAAAGATTGCAAGACCCAGCATCAGGGTGGCTTTGAACCCACCAATCGATTCGTGCGGTCGGTGGTTCCTGGTCGCATGTCGAGAGCGGTGATGTTCATCATGACGGAGTATCCAGACGCCTACAATGAGCGGCCCAAGAAGGTATCCCAGTCCAAAATAGATGCTGTTGAGCCCAATGGTTTGAGGGACTGACATGTCGGCCACCATAGCGACGACATTGTTGAGCGTCCCTAACAGCCCATACGACATACCCCACAGCAGGAAAGTAACCGTGACAAAGGCGCCGTATCGCCAGCTTTCGGCCTTTGTGGCCTTGAGCATGCTTTTAGGCCTCTTGATGCTCACAAACCCGAAATACAGGTTGCTCTCGGTCGGGGCTGAGCTCTGGGCCCCTAGAGTCGTTACGGTCGACCGTCTAAAGTTGGACCAAGCATTACTCGCCTGTGGCGTCCCGGGGGTGGCGGCAGTGCCGCCCATCTCTGGTGTCGTCAAAAACTCGAGCGTGTCAAGCTGTTGACTTTGGTCCTGGTTTCCAGCGGAAGTAGGAGATGGTTGCGGTGGTGGCGCCTGCATGCCCCCGCCGGCCCCAAATGCTGGCTGCGCAGGGGCTGCCGTGGGTAGCACCTCTCTATCTTTGGTGTTGTTCGATCCATAGTAGTTACCATTGGGGTCCAGAATCATTGCCGGGAGGAGACGCAGCACCAGAGGCTTCAGGGTCGGGATGCATGCGGTTGAGATGCCAACATTGACCTCGACAGCAGACCACATCAGGGACTGTGGAGAGACACAATAACAAAAAGGTCAGTCACTGGGTAAAAGCCAAGAAAAAGGGATGCAATATTCAGTGTACTCACGAGAGAAGCGCTCCAGCTAAACTGAGGCGAGTCTCCATATATGGCATTTGGATCCGATGTCTGCGTTGTACTGGGAACATAGTTGATGGCGTTTTGAAGATAGTAGATCCTGACCACATCGACTATGGTGACGAAAATACCCAGGCCAAACGTCAGAACCAAAATAGTCTTTTGTCGCGGAGGTAGCCTCATGCTCGTGAGGACTGGGATCGGCAAGGCAAGGATGGCCAGGTCCGTGAGGATGTTGATGGGCGCAGAGCAGATGAACTCGGTCAGGAGAGGCACGCACTGCCCAGCCACGTCATCGTAGGCTGCGTTGATTGGATTGCACTGAAAGATGTTGATAAAGGTGAGGATGGCACCGGCCGTATTGACTATAAAGAGCACGATTTTTGAGGCCAGGCGGAGCAGCGGCTGAGTATTTCTGGAGAGTCGGAGGTAGAATATCAGGACAGATGTCTTGGCCGCCATGAGGGCCGGGTTGTACAAGACGGAAAAGACATATTCGCAACGCCTGAGCTGCGGCAAGTACTCAGAAGCTATGTTCTCATCGTGCCGGCCGAGACCCCTGTGGGTGCCCAGAGCGATTGACACCGAGATGCCGACGGCGAACAGCCAGGCAATCACAATCGAAAGGTCATCCCACCCGAAGCGTCGAACAATAAGACCTCGACAAGCCAGTCTTGCGCCGACAAAGACGGTAGCCAAGACCAGGGTGGCGGTAGTGACGGCAAAGACTGCGGGGCCTCGGTCTGGTACGCCGTCGACCTCGACGGTAAAGTCCTGCATAGTATAAGCACAACGAGACCGGGATCCCAGTAACAGTCAAGGCTTGTCCCAGCTCAACAGTCTGGTGGTAGAAATGTCCCGCCAGCGGCCATTATCAACGGATGAGCCGACGGTGACATGAATAAAAAAAAAAAGAAAGGCGTGTGGGCGAGTGAGGAAGCCTTCAGGTCCGGAGGCGAATTAGCAGAGTTGGGAATGGTTCTATAAAAAGACGACGCGAACTGTATGTAGCTTGGGGGCGTATGGCTTGGATACACGTCCCAAGGTTACTTGCGCGATCCTCGTAGCGTCTGGCCAGGTAAAGATTTTCAAGTCAAAGGTGAGGATAGGGCAGTGCTTTTGCATGTACCCCGTGTCGCACACGCCGGACCTACGGTGTGCTGATGATGGTGTTTCCGTATTCCCCGCGCGTCGAGCGCAGTAAGAGACACAGACTTTTTTCTTTTTTTGAGATTTATTGCCAAGATGGTCCACCTCGGTGACGTTGAAATTCAACTTGCTCGTGTCAGTCGCCAGCCCATGCGCGAGAGAGTACCTTACGGAGTACCACGTAGAAGAAGGGCGAGTGTGCCGCCGTTGCCAACCGGGCGAGAGGGAGGCAAAACGGACTAGATTGGCAAGGGTCCTCTCGTCTCAGCCGGGATGAGTGCGGAAAAGATTTGAGTTGGCGTGGTGGTTTCTGGGGATTGCTTTGTCGCCTTTCTTGCTGCTCCTGTTTTTTTTTTCTTCTTTCTTTATTATTGAAGAATGCACCCTAGGGGTAAGCAAGAAGAAGAGTTGCCCCGGGGCAAATGAACAAGATTACCACGTAATAGAGGCTTCTGGATTTAAGGTTGACAAGGTTGGATCCCCGAGCCCTGGACCATGACTGATGAGCCGTTCCTGTTGATTCGAGTAAACAATACAAAACTGAATCCAGACTTTAACGCGCCTCTCTTGTTGCAGGCTCGACAGCCCAGTTGAGGTTGAGTTTTGGTTGAGGTAGGCAAGGGATCGTGCACGTTGTGTCGCCCCTCGTTTGACACTAACGTCAGATACACTACGAGGAGTGAACAGTACAACTGATTTTAGGTAGACAAGATAATTTTTTTGTAAAAATCGGAAAAAGAAACAAATTATAAAGCAATTGATTCGTATAGCTAGATGTGCGGGGAGAATGGGCCCGAAGGACACAAAAGACAAAAACCATAGAGGGAAAACCCCAACTTCCGGGGAAGCAAGCACTGCGTGTGTTGTTTCTTCTTCCCGACCGCCAATTCTTAGCAGAGTGGGATTTTTTTTTCTGCAACAAAGGAGCATGTCCCTTACCCGCCCCCATCGAGAAATTCGTGGACTGTCATGGTTGGTTTGTCCCTCTCGCGGCAACATGCATGCTAGTATTAAAAAAAAAAAAAAAAAAACAGTGGTGTGTGGGTTCTGATGACATCGATCTTTGCGAGGAATGGGATTCGGGGATTTGGAGCCTCGAACGGCTGATCCACATTTCTCGGTTGCCAAGGTGGGACTTGGTTGACTCGAGTTTGATAATTAATGTGGATGCTCAACTGGGTAAAAGCCACTCAGACCGACTATCTTATGACATAATTTGCTTGGCTCAGATGACGGCGATGCAAAAGTTTGCTAACAAAGTCACACGGGAAAGGAAGGATCCCCGCTTACCAAAGATTTTGCGGGGAACGAGAGGGATTAAAAACTTGCTCGATTGCTGGAAATGAAGACAATCTCGCGCCCCAACAGATTCATTAGCATTCAAGACATATTAATTAACCAACCAACCAGTAGGGTACATAGATGGGCGCATGTCCACACACCTGCCGCCAACCTTACTTTGCGGTAATGTACGTGCGGTACCTACCAAGCTACAATCCCTCTAACCGGTTTGCGGGGTGTTCCCCGGCTCGGCTGGGGCGGAAAACAGAGAAAGCGTGTCTGTCGGCAAAGTACATTTACCAAGCCTTGCAAGCTTACCTACGGCACCTACCAATGTGGTCAATCAAACTGCCCGTCATGGCTCGATCGATCTGGGTCGGCATGTGGGTAAAGAAACTACCGTAGACCGTTAGCTGCATGTATGTAGGCCGGTGCATATATGTAGAGCTACATTAACTACCGGTACCAGTCACAGTACCACTTCCCCAGTTCTGCTGCGGTAGGTAACATTTACAGTACCCTTACCGTAACTTCGATCAACTCTCGTTGTTGGAAACAAAAGAGGTAAACTCATCCAAGGATATGTGAGGGACCTGCGGAAACTTGGCGTCATTTTTTGGACCTTTTTTTTTTCTCCTCCACATTCCTTGCACTTACTAGGAAAACCTTGGCAACAACACTCCCTACAGATTGGCAGTGTCACGGTACTATCACCACGTAGGTAGGTGGTAGGTACCTAGATAGGTACGAACTAAAGCTCGATTCATGGCAACTTGCCCAAAACCTTGACCCCTCATAAGGATGCAACGATCGAGCCCCTTCAATCCAAATCCCGAGCGTTTGGGCAACGCTAGGAACAGGTAGTATCCTAACGTCTTAGGCTGAACACAAGGTACAAACCGATAATAAAAAAATAAAATAAAAACAAGAGCAAGCGGCGCATTTCATGAATAAGATGTAGGTATGTTGCGCTGATCCACAAGTGGGCAAAACGCTGACCTCTCTATAGAGAATGTCTGAAATATCTGATGAACGGGGGATTGTTGGCTCAAAATTAACACTGGCAGACAGCTTGTTTTGTCAAATCGACTGAAGTAATAATCATAACAATGATGGATGATGAAGGATGATTTGCTACATTACGTCTCAGCAAACAAGAAAGCCAAAGGTCGTTCCAAGGCAGATCATGTATACTGGGCTGTTACCGAGGAGGTATCTACCTAGTGTAGGTAGCTAGGTAGGTAGGTATGGCTGATGTCAATTTGTGTTATGTTCCTTGCTTCAATGTCACCAACCGATAGTCACGCCATCGCTCGGTATGTGCACCATACTTGCTGGGTGGGTGGGTAGTTGGGCAGTAGGTACGAAATAGGTGGTAGCTACCTTACCATACTTACCTGGGTTTGGGAACTGCTTTGCTGGTTGAAACTGTGAAGCGAAAGGAAAATGACTGGCAGCACCCAACGAGAAGCTGGTCTCTCCTTCCTTCTGTAGCTCGTGGAACCCATCTAACGCTGTTCCCCGACTGGAAATCTCTGGGCAAAGTTCCTCGTGATACACTACCATTCGGCCCTATCGCCTCTGTCTGTCTCCGGGAAGGTGTGCACCATTGAAATCGATGTGCATTTCCTACTACCTACCTAGGTACCTAGGTACCTCCTGTGCTTGGACTTCAATTCTTAATGCCCGCCTCTTCCCCAAACATAATAACTCCTTCACGAATCTCAGCCACCATCGGGGTTCGGCATCGACGGGAGGCAGAAACAGAGGACAAATGCAGGGATGCAGACGATTATAGTGCAGCTGTCTACTGGTCGCTCTCACTGGCCAAGAGTTGGCGGTTTACCAAAGACGAGACAAGTGTATCATACGAGTCGCGGTTCAAATTCACAAAGTCACCACTGTTGTGTGGTGGCAGACATGGGCGCCCTTCCCGCCGGTACAAACACGCTGCAGATTTCTGTGTTGCCTAAAGGGTAGTAGTAACCGCTGACAAATATCCACCAAAAAACTCGAGGCTGGTCTCGACTCGAGACTCTTGCTCGCAAATCGCGGATGCTGATTTCCTGCTACTGCTCCGTGATGCCTTGCCCAGCCGGATCGTCAGGCACAACAGTGCCGAAGTCTAGGGCCGTCGATTATTTCAGACGATGAAAGATCAGCAGCAGCAGGCTTCATCTGATCCTGTGGCTGTGATGCATGTATGTTCATGGTGCGACACAGACAAAATTTCATCAGTGGCCAAGACAAACAGGTCACTAAAGTGACATTGGCTAGCAAAGAGGAAAGAAAAACCCAAGAAAAAAACAACGAGGTATTAGGTAGGTAGTCAACCAAATGATAGTTCGCCCCTGATTCGAGGACTTGCATAGGACCCGAGTACTACGAGACTACGTGGTAAGGTACCTATATGAAGCCCAGGGCGGCCCAGACTCATAATGGACCGAACAGAGAGAAAAAGAAAAAAAAAACAGACAGCGCCTCGAGCCAATAGATCCAAAGCATACGCTCGCATTTTGATGGGAAATCGAGTTAAGCCTCAACTGCCTCAACTTTAAAAGTTAAGCGAAAACGGCAGGGCTGGGGGCTTCCATGCCGAGGTACCGATCCAGAATCAGGTTCTGTTCTTATGAAGAAACTAAAGGGGAGCATACATATTGTTGATCAGCCTGACATGGCCACCTGCCAGCGACTCATCCGCGAAGCCAGCCAGAGTGCTCCCGAAGATTTCTCATGGTTCAGGCGCTTAGAATTCTTCCACGATCCGCTGGCCAGGGGATGACTACGCGACGGAATGGGCAACCCGCTGACCCCTACCATGAGTCGTCTGGACGTCGCACGCGATAATTTCGCAGATGGGACGACACTAGTTCCACGCTGTCCGCAAAGAATCAAAAAGTAAAAGGAGATAAAGGGGGACTGTAGACTCCCATTTTGTGTTGATCGCCAAACCGCGGTCCATGTTAATAGGGCAGAAGCTTGATTAAAGTCAAAAAAAGATATTGGGATATGCGGCTTGGCAGCCAATATCTGCCCTAACAAAAACAATCCTATTGTTACCTTGGCCCGGCTTCGAGGAAGAGGTATTAACCGGCTGAAGGGAATTCAGACGACATTAGCTTGATGTAGTAAACCCTTCCGAAGGATTCGAGTCAACGTGGCAGCCGGGTTGAGGCTGGACGACAAGCGCTCGGCCGAGCTGAACTTTTTCTGCTATAGATGGGTAAAGACGCCGATGGTGACCGTGTTAAGCGCGAGGCCCAGCCTGCCAAGACGGTGTTCATGGCCATGAATCCTGCCTATCTAGGATAGCCGGCTCGTGGCATGCGACTGTGCCGAGGTGGCCTGGCGTGAGAATTAGCGCGACTTCTATATCCAGGCCCCGAGAATGAACGTCCGATGTGACAGCACCAATAATTGTTCCGCGGAGAAGCCGATGCCAGGAATGACGAGAAACGGAACAACAACCTCTCAGAGGAACCAAGAGCGTCGTTCTGGCCAGAGGTCTGCCTAGATAGACCAACATATGGGTATACCAGCAACATGAATTCGGTGTTCGTATCCTGTCTATCAGGACAGCCCTATCTATGACAAGGTATACGTACCAACCTCTGAAGCCCCTGAGAGGTGGTTGACTCACTTCACACCCACAAACGTTCCTGTTGATGCTTCCTGTTTCGAGTATACCATCCTACCCGCCACCCACGTCTCCTCGACGGCGAAGTTGCGCAGCCTGTCCTCAAGATTAACCACTGGTTCCAGTGATTCAAGGGGCTGATCAATCACGACCCAGTCGGCAAAAGAGCCCTTTTGAATGACGCCCGCCTTGCCCTCCATGAAAGCGCCGTAGGCAGGACCCTTGGTGAACCCAGCCAACGCCTCCTCAATGGTAAGGGCCTCCTCCAAGTGCCACCCGTGATCCGTGATCCCATCGGCACCCTTTCCGGTGTGCGGGTTCTTTCGCGCGACGGCGGCGTAGATGCCCTGGAACGGATTCGGCGGTTCGACGGGGAAGTCGCTCCCCAGCACGGGGTTCAGGGGTAGAAACGTCTTCATCCGGTAGGCCTCGGTCCGCGTCCTTTCTGGGCCGAGCCGCAGCTCCGCGTAGCTCATGTCCGACGTGGCGTGCGTAGGCTGGATGGAAGGTAAGATGCCGAGCGCAAACATGCGCTTCTGGTCGTCTGGGTGCACAATCTGTGCGTGCTCGATCCGCATCCGGTGTCGCTCCTCCTGCAACCTGCGGAGGGCGTCAGTGTCGGCGTCGGCACCGGCGTCGCCCAGGCCGTCGCGCAGCACGGTCTCCATAGCGTCGATGGCTACGCGGTTCGCTAGGTCTCCTATCGCGTGAATGTTGACCTGCCAGCCTCCGGCCGCCCACTCGCGCGCGACCCGCGTCAACGTAGAGGCGTTGACGAGCAGTGACCCCGACGCCCCGTCGTCCAGCCGGTCGCTGTAGGGCTCTAACATGGCAGAGCCCCAGCTGCCCAGCGCTCCATCGCCAAACAGCTTGACGCTGCGTATCGTAAGCATGTCGTCGTCCTCCTGCCTGACGGCGGCCGCCTTGGCCAGGCAGACCGTGTTGCGCTCCTCGCACTCGAGCATTGCGTACACCCGCAGCGTAAAGCCGCCGTCCGAGCCCGCTGCGGCCATGGCTTGCATCATGGCCAGGTCCGTCGGCGTCGCCCCGGCGTCGTGCATGCCCACCAGCCCCACCTTATGAAGGGCCTTCATGGCCGACCGCACAAACTCCTGCTTCGTCCGGCGGTCCGGGTGTGGCCACAGCGCCGTGACGATGTCCATAGCGTTGTCGCAAAAAACGCCCATGCCGGGGTCGCGGATAATCTCGCCGCCGGGCACCTCGTGCGGGAGGTCGGCGGGCATCAGGTCGAGCACCGACTGAGACACCCATGTGCAGTGGACGTCTACCCGGTCTACCATGATGTAGAGGCCCTTGAGCCGCTCTTCCCGGGCCAGCATGTCCTTTTTTGAGCGTTTTGTCACTTATCAGCACTGCGAAAGAATAGAAACAAACAAGAAAAGGCATCATCGAATCGTCAGAAACAACCCCAAAAGTGGTGGCACCCTTACAGCACTAGGCATGCCCCCCAGAGCCATCTGATCCCACCCAACTCCCCTGATCCACAAGTCCCGTGAGCCGACCCCCGGGTTTGCCTCGAGGTAGTTCACAATCCTGCGGTTGACCTCGTCAAAGGACGCGGCTCCAAAGAGGTCTACCGAGTGCAGGAACTCGCCGTACTGCAGCAGGTGCCCGTGGCCATCCCACAGGCCCGGCATAGCATGTCCTGGCCGCATCTCGGCGCCGGGGACCCCGGCGGCGTCGGCGTACAGCTCCGTGACCCGACCGTCGCCAACGGAGAAGCACTCGGCCCTCGCAGGGTGTTCGAGCCCCGTCCTGACGCCCCCGCTGTAGCAGTAAGTCTTTGTCTCTGCTCCTCCGGAGGATGCCGTAAATTCTGCCGTCTGCCATCGCTGCCGGTAATAGACGGCCAGACCGAGGACGAGCAGCGAGAGCAAAAGACCCCGCTGGGTCGTCATCAGTCCCGCCATGAATGACGTTTTGTGTTTTCTTCTCTGGCGCGGGTTTTCTTGTGGCCGAATGCAAGTTTAGACTCTAGGGGAGAAGGGAGAATCGGATCGCCGAAAAATTGTCAATTAAGTGACCGACGCTGCGATTCTAACCTGTTATTCTTGGGGTTTTTATTATTATTATTATTGCCCAGAGTAACCTGGCATTATATCAGACAAGATTTCAGGGTTTGCACCCCGCTTGCTGATTGCTGCTGATACCCCTGAAATCCAAACCCAACCGCACCCACATCAATCGAAGGCTCCCTGTCGACTATTATAGTCGCAGGCTCACACTTATTTGCAACCTTTCCTTCTACCCATCGAGTCAGGCCTTCGTCACGAATCAGACGGCGCAAAAGATACAAGTTTATCAGTTGAAATCGTCTTGAAATAATCATATTCTGGAAAACAGACATAAGAGTACCGACATAAGAGTACCACCAACGCCCAAGCTTCTACCATCCAATTCCCTCATTAGACCAAACACAGCCAACGTTCTTTGGGCCCCAAACAATAGCCAGTTCACAGCCTGCCTGAACTCCCAAGTAAATAAACTCCCATCCCTAGACGCAAGTCCGCCAGAACGCCATCCTGTGAAAATACAAACGAAATTTTATGTCATGCGCGTTGCAATGCCAGAAACTACTCAAACTTTCCTGCACCAAACAGTCCACCAACAACCTTGCTCCTGTCCTCAGCACCCTTGAACTTTCTCTGCTCTCGCCTCCTCTCCTTCTCCGCCAGCGCAGCGAGACGCTCGTTCTCGCGCGCAAAATAGTTGATTCCGGATCGCTTGCTGGCGTTCTTCTTGACCTTGGCTTCGTCACCACCTATGGTCGCTGCTGCGCTAGCTGTGGAGGCCGAGATGGCGGTCCCGGTGCTGGATGAGACGCCGTTGCCGCTGGCCGCCATCGAGGAGTTGGTCGTCGCGCGTCGCAGCAGCGCCGGGACCTTGAAAGACCCCGAGCTCGAGCCCGCCACGAACGCGATGCGGGCACTGCGGCTTCCGTTGTCGGCAGAAGATACAGATGAGCCGGATCGTTTGAGACTGATGCGGTCGACCACGGAAACCTCTGCAGCCATACGGCGGGGGTTACGATTCTCTTTGTTGCTGTTGACGCCTGAGCTACGAGGTCGTCGCGGTGCCTCGTCTTCTTCGGCGTCAGCATCGTCGCTTTCCGAATCCTCCTCCGTGGCTGGGACAACAGAGGACATTGAGTTGTGCTCCTCGAGGAGGTCTGAGAGCGATTCACGGACCTCACCCAGGTTGGATGGCTTTTGGAGGTCCTTTCTACGACGCTGAGGCCCACGAAGCCTGCCGGTCACAGCAGGCGCAGCACCTTCCGTTACTGACGGTTGGCTGTCAGGAATGGCGTCGTCTTGCTGAGACTCGGATGGTGCCAAAATATCCAGCATATCCTCATCATCACTGCGATCCTCAATTGTCCGCATAAACGCCGATGTACGCGGATTCTCTGCCACCTTGGACACGCGCTCATCAGCGAACAGTGCCTTTTGCATCTTGGCAAACTGCCGACGCTTCATACGACGGCGAGCCTCGCCACCGTCGTCCTCATCCGAGAGGTCGCCGTAGTCAGCACCCCGCTTTCGTCGGAGCATCCCCGAGGTGATATCCCGGAAGAGCTTCTCTACTTGCTTCTCATCGTCCGCACGCTCGCGATCACTGTTCAACGAACAATCATGGTTAGCAAAAGAAGGGCACGGAGGCTTGCTTGTTTGTCGGTGGGTTTCATTCGCAAACTTACGCATAGATGGCAGCGATCTTGGCCTTCTCTGCCTCGCTGGCCTTGGTTTGGTCGTCTATCATGTCTTTGACATCTTCACCATCGTCGTCGCTGTCCTCGCCCTCGGCGCCACCGAGGCCGGCATACTCGTCTTCAGACTCCTCAGCCTGCTCCTGGAACATCTCTTTAGCTTTGCTCTTCTTTCGGTCGAAAGCTTCCTGCTTTTCCTTCCGGACGGCTGCCTTGCTGAGTACGCTGAAGGCATTGGCCGCCTCCTGAGTGCCAGGAATCAGGTCGTCCTCAGCATGCACCATCTGCTCATCGTTTTCGTCTCTGGGCTGCGCTGCATCATCTTCATCCTCGTCGATGGCCACGACCTTGCGACGAAGTTTACCCCTGCGCATTACAGGTGACTCAGGAATGGCCGACGGTTCTCGTGACTGGGTATCATTCACGGCCACTGTATCCACTGTCGATTGTGGGAGGTCAATGAACCTTTCCTTCAAGGGTGTGCGACCCTGGAAACCACCGTCTTGCGTAGCTTCTGGGAACTGAGACGCCTGAGTGAAGACATCGTCTCGCATCAGGCTACCAAGTCCATGAACTTGAGACTGCGTATCAAAATTGAAGTTCACACCGGTGTCTTGGGTGTCCTCGGCTTGCTGCGGTGCCCGCTGAGTGTCCATGATGGAGCTCTCGGGCTGTTCGGCGATCGAGGCCTGTGGGAACGAGGTTTGTGCCATTGCATCGAATGTAGGCCGTGGCTGGGAGACGAGAGTGGGCGCAAAAGGGTCAACCTGACTGTCATCCATTGTGCCAGCAAAAATCTGAGTAAGCCCGAGTCCAGCAGCCTCGCCAGCCTTGACCGGGAGACCGGGAATGAAAGTCTTGGTAGCTGAACGCAGGACTGATTGAGGAGGCAATGGCGACTCAACGGCTCTGGTGGACGGAGATCTGAACACGGTGGACTTGGATTTAGGCGTAGCTTCGACGGCGCGGGGCTTGTGGTTCGGGCTAGTCGACTTCTGTACGGGGAGATCGTCTTCCTCGTCGTCATCTGAGATAACGGTCGTATGTTTCTTAGCGCGGCGCGACTTCTGCGGCGCCACGTCCGAATAACTGTCAACATCAGACTCGGGCTGGTCATCCACTAGGTCTTCGGTGACAGCTTCTGTCTCGTCCTCTGCACTAGACTCCATATCGGCGTCCTCTTCTTCAGAGCCGGACAGCTCAACCTCTGAATCTTGTTCTTCCGGCGCCTCGATGTAGTCACCTTCCTCATCACTGTCGTCCCAGGCGAGAGGATCGACCTCGCCGGATCGTTTTCTCTCCGCCTTGCTCTCCTCCTTCTCCCGTAGCATGATCTCCTCTGCCTCTCTCCTGGCAGCAGCCATAATATCCTCCACATCCTGCATCTCTCTTTCGCGTTCCTCCTCTGTCTGGATGTGGACGCCCTTGGCCCGGAGAGCCTCGAAACGACGTTCACGCTCAATACGAGCCTGTTCTCGCGCCCGCTGGTGCAAGGTGAGCTGTAGCTGTCCAGCTGTCATGGTGGGCTGTTTGGCCGACCCAAATTTGCCTCGTCTCCTAGACTGATCCTTGCCCGGAGAGCCACCAAGTTGGGCGAGAACACGCAAAGCTTGCATTGCCCCGTCGCACTGCTTTCGTTGGGCAGGTGCATTGTCGAATATGGCGTCTAGCTTGCTCTTCTTCGGATTCACAATCATGAGATCGTCCTCGTTCTCGCCCAAATCAACCGAGACTGTATTAGGCAATGTGACCCTAAACTGACGCTTTGGCTTGACCTCGTCTCTCACAGGGTCCAAGTCCACGGTCATTGCTTTGCCCTTGCCCTTGTCCAGCTTTTTTACTGCTCGTTCCTCGGTCGCTCCGGCAACCAGCGTACTAGGCTCTTGCAAGTCTTCATCATCGCCAGCCTTCGAATTCTGGTCAGTATCCATCGCATGGCCGGTGCCAAGGGATTCTGACGGGCCATCGCCATCTGGCTTGTCGGCTACAGGTGGCGAGGTTGGGGGTGTGGGCGATTCGCTCATCTCGGCGTCTGTGTTGTGCACAGATGCAGGGGTCGCGGCCCTGCTAGAACTGGCGACAGGAGCCGCAGCAGGCTGTTCTTCTGCGGGTTGGGTCGATTTTGAAGCTTCATTAGCAGGTTTGAAGTTAAAACGTTCGAAGAGCGAGGCCTTGGTAATTTTCTTTTTGGTCTTGGCCTCATGCGCAAGCTGCAAGCTACGGCTAAGACGCTGCGTTTCACGGTGCATGTCTTCGAGAGCCTTCTTGCTTGCCTTGCGAGCCGATGGGCGGCTTGCAGCCTCTTGAGTAAGCCTCCGGCCGCCGTCGTCATCGGTGATATTGCCGGACTCCTCGCCGCTTATGCCACCGGCTGCCTCATCCTCGTCTAGTCCCTGGTCCTTATTGTTCTTCTCTTGCTCTGCTTTTTCTCGAGCGATACGCTTTTGTTGTAGGTCCAACAAGCGGTTCTTCATACGCTTGCTTGTGTTGGGATCTTCTGGCAGGTTTGCATTTCCGTCGGATATATCACCTGCATCGAGTGGGCGCGCGAGCTCCTTCGAGGGCGTAACGAAGAGATCAGGGGAAGAGTCCCTAGCAGGTGTGGATGTCCGACTTGCTCTCCGGGGCGCATTTGGGCGTCTGGTGTGTCGCGTTCTGATGTCATCCTCATCCTCATCCTCATCCTCAGCATCTTCAGCCTCGACAGATTGGGCTACAGGGGCCTTCTTGGCACCGACGGCAGTAGTTTGTGTGGTTTCTTCTTGGGGTTTCAGTCCTAAAAGTCTCCTCACACGATTTCTTGCTCCTTCTGTAGGCTCGGACTCTAATTGCACTTGATTGCTAGCATCTGCTTGCATTCGAGAAGCAAGTCGTCCTCGGGGTCGTAGAATGGCATCGTCGTCTTCGCTCTCATCCTCATCGTTATGGCTAAGCTGAGGTGTTTCCTCTCTTGTTGTTTTTGCAAGGCTGGGCGTTCCTGGTGTTCTGATGTCCTCTTCATCTGAACTTTCGTCAATTCCTGCAAGTAACCTCCGTAGGTTTGACTTGGGAGATATTAGGTTTGTCAAAGGTTTTGACGCGTTTGGGGAAGACGCTGGTGAGGATAAAGTTTGGGAATTCATGACGAAGGCAGAGTAGATTATGAAAAATAAATTGAGAACACTTGATTTCATTACAAACTCATCCCGGGTATCAAAGGAGATATACAGTACTGTGTATCTTGTATGGGCGAGTGGTAATGAGATTGTTGTTGATGGGGGAACGACACAGGGTGTGGGGGCGAAAAGGGAAGCTCTTTAAGAGACCTTGACGCGTAGTTTAGACGCGAACTCGCGATCAAGACCCATTATTAATTGACGTAAAGTGGGGCCACGCGCGCGCGACTTATAGTAGTAGATGGGAGCTTATACGCTTGAACATGGTTATTCGCAAATGTTTGCAACTTTGTTATTCAACGTGTGGCGGTCATTTGCTCGAACTAATAACAATTGGGAAAAAATGTATTTCATTTGTCGCGTACGTACTGTTAAGTTCTCGTCCCTGGGTATCGTTGTTTTTATAAGTACAATAAGACTGCTTTAATAGCAGGGTATCGAATACACAAGCGAACCCGTATCGTGCCAAGACCAGCAGCCCTCTGGCCGCTCAACCATAAGCGGCTTTCCCCATCCAAGACACCCAAACAGTTCGCTGGGGCCTTGATGTCGAATGTTAACGCTTTGTACAATAAGAAACATATAAGAAAAACCAAACCAAACCAAAAAAGAATAGATAGTGATATGACCTTGGCCCAGGCCCCATCCATATAGGAGCAGAACGGCCTAAAACAAAAATAAGCCAATATGAGCCATCCAGCCCAGTCTCCCTGTCTTGCTCCAAACGCCATGTAGCAATGCAAGATGATGTCAAAAATAAATGGCCTAATCCATGGTTTGAGCGTGTGATGAACTCCATAGAAGGAGGGTTGAAGATGGCTGTTGAGGTAGCACTGGCACGTGAGAGGTTGAACTGGATAAAAACCGCCCTCCCATTTGTTTTCTGCATCTTGTGCCATCGAATGTGAAACCACGTGGCGGCGTCAAACTGGCCGTCCAGCAGATAGAATGGCTTATGCAGTCAAACAGGCGTCGAGAACATTGTCAAACGTGCCGCTGTCGTCAAAATCGGCACCCTCCCACCAGATATCGTCATCTGAATTGTCGACATCCATCGCATCTTCGTGAAGTACTCCATTCGGTAGTCCAATGACCGTCTTTAGACTCTTGGCCTTGGCGGAAGCGTCCGTCATGCGTGTGTCACCATCCCTGTCCTTTGGTGGCTCCCCACCTATCCACGTGTAGTCCTCCCAAGCCTCCAGCTCTCCTTCCCGGTAGCTGTAGTTGATCGTCTGACTGACTAACGGGAAATTCGCCATACCGCACTCGCCCATGTCCAAAGCGAGTTGCAGGTCAGCCATCCCAACTGGCCCCTGTTCACTGGCGGATCGCGCCTCGACGGGTAGTAAACCGCTCTTATCCCTTGAGAGCTCGCCACGCCTCGCTGATTCCTCCTCCCTAGCCAGCTGCTTGCGATACTTGTGTGTTTGTATCCATGTTGTTCCTTCCGTTATATTGCTGGATCCACCACCCAACTCGCCGGGCCCATTGCTTCTTGTGCGACAGAGGATCGCCGACAATACTTCTTTTATAAAAACCTCAGCAGCCACCGCGACAAACCCTGCTGCCTCAGGAGCATGCCCGGATACCAATCCAGACTCATAGCAGAAGGGCAGCATGCGTGCCTCGACATTACTGGTGTCTGGGAACTCGCCGGACTCGACTGCGAGTGGCTGTGCATATCGTTTTCGAATCTCGAGGTCCCAATCTGGAAGAGATATTCAAAGTATTAGGAAAGGAAGAGCGCGTCTTGGAGTACTGGTAACAGATAAACTTACTCATGCGATTTAAGCCACCAGCAGCACTTTGGGGCACCTCCTGTGTTCTCGGGGCTTTTGCCCTGTGATGCTCGGAGAATACACCGGCGAGGGCTTCGTGCGGGTCCACAATCTAGATACGGATCGCAGGTTAGTTGAGTCCGACGAAACCTGCCAGCTACTGAGCAAGCTGCAACCCACCTCGTTTGTAGCAAGATCTTTGATGCGCCTCCGATCTCTGGCCGGCAGCTGCATGACCTCGCCCTTCACCCTCCGCTCCGTAGCATCTCCGGTTACAGGCTTGCTCCCGGCCGTGGCCGAGGGTTTGTCATTGGCGCTGACCCATGGGGCAAGCCCCTGGTCAGGCATCTCGCGCGTGACATTTCCATATATGGCGGCAATAAGCTGGTTGTGAAGGTGCTCTTTTTCGCCATTGGAAGAGAGAAGAATGGGATCAACGCGCTCGGAGAATTCAGCTTGTGTAAGTCGGCCTGATGAGGCGCAAGATGAAAGCGGTTAGTAATAGAAGGCAGGGGCGGATGGACGATGCATTGCCAGTATAGCAAGTAATCTTGAAGCCACAGACGTACCAACCAAGAACTGTGATGTCGTCTCCTTGTACACCGGCCATAGCTCACTCCCGATCGCAGCCTTGAGGGCCGCGTACACGGGCTCGAGGTCTATCCGGGCGGGGACTGCATTGCTAACTTTTGGCGTCTTCTGCAACGATGAAGCGCCAACAGTGATGGATTTATGAGAGAGTACCGGGGTGGTGAGGCCGACTGCAGGCCGGCTGAGCTCGGCGGGGTTCATAGTGTAATCGAATCGGGGGCGAGGTTTGGGATGAACGCGACGCCGGCTGTGGCCAACAGCGTCGCTCTACGTCTCGTGGCCCAGCGCAATGGCAGAATCGGTAATTTTATGGCATCGGGATGTAGCTGTGGAGTACGCGATTACGATTCTGATGTTTAATTGATGATTTTAGCTTGTTGTGGCCGTAAGATGCGATGGCGCAGTTCGTGGCGAGCATCTAGCATGGCAAATGCTGGCTTGATGTCAACGCATCCAGCGATCCAATTGCCTGTCGGGTAAATTTGCGGAGAAGCACTTTGGGCGGCCTGGCTGCTGTGATTACCATTGTGGAGGGATGGATGGTCCGGGGGTTATCCCAAATAGTGGAGCCGATATTACCAAAACCCGAACCCTCAATATTGGAGAAGCTATCGAGTAAGGCCGCCTTGGGCGCGTCAGAGGCGTGTCAGACTTTGGTTTCCCCCGCCCAAACGGTGACATGCGGTTGGTATCACGATTGACTTCATAGAAGACCACTGCTTCAACCTAAGAGTCTACACAGCCCGTTTTCCGATATACTGGTGAATGTAATAAGAAGTCACACAACTGTGATTCTTAGTACTGCCCGGAGTTATTGGACCCCGATTGGGGGCAGCATGCGACAACAATGTCGCAACAACGCATCACCAACGCCGTCGAGGGCCTGATAGCCCACCTCGTCCCCGCCGATCCTAGCAACAGCGAACGAACGCAGGAGCGGCACGAACACTGCTTTCAACTAGTCAACAGTATTCTCAATAAGTACGCTATTTTTTTCTCCTTCTTTGATTCTCTGAAAGTAAACTACCAATCCAACCGTAACTTGTGTATTACCCAAAGCATTATGCTAATAGCTAGCTCTCTTCCTCCACCATAGCCAGACCTCACCTCCTATCTCATCTGATGTCAATCATGCCTCGGATTTGATCAAGCGTAAGCTGGTACAGACTAACCCCACACAAGCCCTGCGCTTTGCAAATCTGTATACCCGCCTGCTTTCGCTGCCTGTCCTGGACAAGAAGTGGGCTATATTGCACCTCCTTTACCAGCTTTCCGATTCGCCGGATCCCAGCGAACCTCTTCCACTCAGCTCTCTGCAGCGGAGGTCAGCGCTTCTACCAAGAGAAAAGGATGGGGCTCGTAGGCCGCCCGAGACGGCCCAGACCTCCAGCTCGTCTGCTTCTGTCTCCTTGTCTCGAGGATCGGAGGAGGAGCTTAACGATGCCTTCCAACCTGCAGGCCTCAAAAGGTTTCCACCGGACAAGGCCAGAAGGGGCCCTGCTGAAGAAGCTAGAGCTATTGCTGCAACAGCTGCTGGGGAGGACATGGACGTGGACCCAAAGCCCGCGAGAGACCTTTCCCTGAAGTCCACCCTACTGGCGGAGAACTCGTTGGAGCTTAATCCATCAGAACCTGTGCTACTGCGAGATCTACCCTTTACACTACAAGGACTATCCTCAACCACGCTACCATTTTCATCCAAATCAAGCCTGAAACTGCCACCTACGTTACCCGCACCCATAATATCACTGCTGCATCAGTTAGCGGAACCCTCTCTCCTGTACCGCCGGCTCGACTCCTTCGTCAAGTCGCCCGCAAACGGACTGCTCGGTCAAAGCCTACGAGCCGCGATGACGGGTGAGTTGCGTTCGTATCTTGGTCTGGTGGCAACACTCGAGGCCCAGATACGACGTGCTTTGGCCGCACTGGACGAAACAGCACCTCGACATGGCATCGGTAAGGCCGGCGTCACTTTGAAGAGGCTAGTGGTTTGGACACGGGAGGCCACCATGGGCTTACGGCTACTCTCACTGATTGCTGAAGAGTCGCGCAAACACCATGGCGGACGTCTCATATCGCTCATCCACGGGTTTTTGACGTCGCATGGCGATCCAACTGTTGGGGCTTTTGCAGAGCGGCTACTTACACATGTAACCCGCCCCTTTTACGATATGCTACGACATTGGATATACGATGGCGAGCTCTCAGACCCGTACCTTGAGTTCTTTGTACGAGAACAAGATCCTATGGCTGAGAAGCACAAGGAGGCCAAGGTCAAAGGACTCAGCTCATTATGGAATGACAAGTATGAGGTTGACGAGTCGATGGTCCCCGGCATCATCAGCGCTGACTTTGCACAAAAAGTGTTTCTCATTGGCAAGTCGCTCAATTTCATCCGCCATAGCTGCGGCGACTCGCAATGGGTAGAGGAGTATAGCAAAGCGGCTTCAAAGGAGTTGCGGTATGGCGACACAGCTACCTTGGAGGCCTGGATTGATGAAGCTTACAAGACGACAATGAAACGGTTGATGCACCTCATGACTACCAAATTTCACCTGTTTGAACACCTCCAGGCCATGAAAGACTACATTCTTCTCGGCCAGGGTGACTTTATTGCCTTGCTCATGGAATCCCTTGCGCCAAACCTCGACCGCCCTGCCGGCGCCCAGTACCGTCACACTCTTACGGCTAAGCTGGAAGAGGCCATTCGGGGCTCCAATGCGCAATATGCAAGCCCAGAAGTGCTGCGGCGCCTGGACGCTCGCATGCTACAGCTTTCGCAAGGCGACATTGGCTGGGATTTGTTCACACTGGAGTACAAGATCGACGCTCCGGTTGACTGCATCCTGACAGAGTGGCACGGTAGGCAATACCTGAAAATGTTCAACTTCCTCTGGCGCGTCAAGCGCGTCGAATTTGCTCTACACTCGGTATGGCGGAAGAGCACCACAGGCTCACGCGGTGTGCTGCAAACTAAGGATTCGACCGTCGCCCAGACGTGGCGGACCACGCGCGGAACCCTGGCCGAAATGGTCCATTGGACTGGCCAGCTGCAGTACTACATCCTGTTTGAGGTTATCGAAGCCTCCTGGGGCCAGCTCCAGAAGGCACTGAAAAAAGAGGATGCCACGCTCGACGATCTAATCGACGCCCACACCACCTACCTGGACACTATCACGCAAAAGGGCCTTCTCGGCGCCAAGCGCAAGGCTACAACGAATGCCCCCGCTGACGCAGGCGCGGCGGACGAGGAGCGCTCTGTACCCATGAACCAGATCGCCGACATCTTGCGCAACATCCTATCTTATCGCGACAGCGTCGACGGCCTGTACTCCTGGGCCGTGTCTGACTTCACCTCGCGGCAGAACGATGCCATCACAGCCGCTGCCGCTCATGAGGACACCGAGATGGGTGGCACCGCGGCCAGCAGCAATAACCCACTGGGATTTGCCTCTGCCGCTACCTCCGAGTTCCCTGCCTTGCAGGAGCGTCTGCGCGTTCTAGGCGCCGACTTCCGGAAGCGTGTTCAGAGGCTGCTGGGCGACCTAGCATACACCTCGGAGCATGAGACGCGCTTCCTAGGCCTGGCCATGAATTTCAACGACGTCTACCAGCCTATGCTCAGGGCCAGACACAAGCCTGGTGGCAGTGGCAGGGCTTCTGCTGCCGCTGCTGCCTCGGCCGTGTCCGTTCCGGGGTCTGCCAGGGGCGAGCGTGCTGGAGACTAAGTAGTTTGAGAAGGAATGACGCTCTCTTTGGCTCTTCGACAACAGGGTAAGATACTGGAGTATGTGGTCCCATCCTTATTGCGTTGTTGGGATGGGCCTTTGGATTGACGATGATGTTGCCGCAATAGCGTCACATAATGACATTCCAACTTGTACGGATGATGCTGAGTCGACAACGGTTTTGTTGGTTGGCTTTTAGTAAAGAAATTGCCCAGAGGGGCCTGGTTGTCCCGTTTGATCTATCTGCAGTATTTTGCAACGACTGTGCCTAGTATGTCGTTAGATACCCCGATATAGCCAATGAATTGTGATGCATATATCCAGTACTTCAAATTGCCGTGGGTGGCATAGTTTACACTTGGATCAGTTTTGCATTCATCACAAAGCGAAGTAGCAGGCAAATTTTTTATTCCAAATAGATTTGCTCTTGTCGTATTGGTAGATATCGTAGCTTTAACTCATCGATCGTCCCTTCGTACAAGTCATAATGTGGTAAGGCAAGCCCATCCATCCCACACCAAGTGCGTCTTGCCCAAGGATGACGATGGAGTAGCCCGCCAATATGAATGTTATGATGCGTATCCATCATGGAGAGGTGCAGTGAAGATTGCGTCCACGCCCTGTCCCACAAAAGAAAGGAGAAAACAAAAACAGCTGATCAAGCAGAGAAGTCAATAAAATGTGGAGAAAGCAACTGGAGATTCCATGTGATGAGACAAGAGCAATCATGAGAAAAACAGGTGCTTACACCGCCCGACACCAAATCGTCAAAGGTGTTCAAGGTTCAAAAGTAGCAGACCAACCCATCCCGGAATTTGTTACACGATACACCTCCCAAATAATTCCAATGCGATCCCTTCCGGGTATAGATAAAAACAAGGGGAATATCAAATGACCACCAGACTCCAACGCCGTCAAAAGAGATGGGGGGCTTCGAATATGATACAACCCAACCACTCATCGACCCAAGCGTTCATCGACCTCTATCTATTTTTTTGCTCATGCAAAAGGGGTCCATGATTATACGTCTTGTCGAAACAGTATTCATCATTTCCCTCCATGCACTCAAGCATGTATTAGTATAGCACCGCCAATTTCAGGCGGAATATGTGGAGAAACCCCCGGTCCTGCGGATTATATGTAATGTGTTGTGATGGATGTGCATGGGCAACAGAGGCCAATATTATTCCGCAGAAAACCAAAAAAAGGGTAAAGCTCCGTAGTCGTAACATTCGTCGTAACATGGTGCAAATCATGGGTGGACACATTGTGTCCGCCGTGTTTCTGTCCGTCTTTTTTTTTGCAACGCAACTTTGATCAAAACCTGGCACCATGGCCGTGGTAAAAGAGGCGATCATTCGAAGAGAATATCCAGCAAGATTCTCGTCATACAATTCAATGACAACTCCAAACAAGCTTCTGGCAGATTGGTTGCCATATCCAGTAACTAGAACAAAGATGTCTTGGCACTGGTGAGAGCGGTTGAATTTTCAAACGTCGGTCATCTCGACGTCCGTGGTGGTGTTAGAGGATTCAGCCGGGGACCTGTCAACGGGGGCAGGACCCCAATTTCCCTCGAAAACTGTGGCAGGGGCCCGACGAGAAGTTGAGACCCACTGCATGGATGCAAATCGCAAAACATCCGCAATCTTGGGCCGATCAGCCGGCTCAGGCTGAATCAACCACTGGACAAAGGTGTCCAGAGACCCTGGGTCCTCAGCGTTGAGCATGAAGGATGGCGCGGTAGGCTCAGGGGCCCGTTTAGTGCCAAAGAGGTTGCTAGGGTTGTATGTCTGCTGGCCGCGGCCGAATGGGAACTCGTCCCGGCGGGACGCGTGCATGTCGAGGCCTGCCACAACGTCCTCGAACGGGGTTGTGTCAGGGGCGATGGGCACACCCCGAAGGTCTCGCTTTGTCTCCTGCGTCTCGGCAGAGGTGAGAGCTGGAATCCCAGACAGATCACCATCCCTGAGGGATGACCACATTGGGCCGTTGTGCGGGAGGATCGAGTTGCTGGCGGCCTCAAGAGCGATTAAACCCAGGGCAAAGATATCGCTCGGCTTGTCGGCCTGTCCACGCATGGCCTCGCGTGCCATGTACTGGCGGTCGCCCTCAATATCTCCTCCTTTCGTGGCGGGCCATGAGATGGTCATGCCAAAGTCACCAATCTTCAGAGTGCCATCAAAGGTGATAAAGATATTGGCAGGCTTGAGGTCGAGGTGAATAAAGCCAGCGTCATGGATTGAGTTGAGACCCTGCGAATTGTTAGCTCAAAGTCCTCCGAAGTGAATAAAACACACCAGTACAATCCAAATCAGTTGCACATACCTGAGATATTTCGAGCAGAATCTTCCAGATCCGGAAGTCATCCAGGCGACCTGGAAACCCAGCCTCGCTGAAAAACTTTTCGAGGCTACCCTCCTCGCAGTATTCGGTCTGAATGTAAAGGTAGGAATTCTCATCCCAGTGATCTACATACTGCAGAATGTTGTCGCGGTCTTTTAGGGATCTCAGGACTAGCGCCTCTCGAAGCTTATTGTCCCGATCCTTGACACCTCCAAAAGCAGTCTTCAGCTTTTTCACAGCATAGACTTTGTCGGCAACTGGAGTTGATGGCGTACCCATGAGGCGACTGACGGCGAAGAGTGAAGGGGTAGGCTGAGCTGAGACCTTGAAAACTTGAGAAAATTCGCCGTCTCCAATAGACTCGATCTTGGAAAACTTCCTTGCCAAACTCATATCAACCTCACTTGCGGTGTGGCCGTTCACCGGGGTGATTGCGCGCCGGCTCCCAAATGACATGACTGATGTACGTCCAAAGTTAGTTGTGGGGGTAGCAGGCGGGTCGACAGCCAAGTGTCGGTTCTCATTGTGATTCGAAATTGAGAGGCGGCTAGCATCCGGTGGCATCATAGATTCCTGTGGAGTCTTGGGGGACTCGGAACCCATGTTCTGCAAAGGGCTCGCTGGAGCGTCATTCTTATCAATACAATGAACCTTCAATGGTGAAAGACACGCCTCTTCGGGGGTTGTATTAGACTCACAATTCATGTCTGTTCTGACACGGGCAAGCGAGGCACCGAGAGCGGCGGGTGATGCACCGAAGCGGCGGGTCGAAAAAGGAGTGGTAGA